>NC_138233.1:7380511-7852011 GCF_964197995.2 Scardinius erythrophthalmus | reverse complement strand
CATCCCATCACCTCAGGCGCTAAATTCCCCCCTCCCCCCATTTTCTCCCCTTTTTAATTTTTCCCCTCGTTGTTTCATTCTCTTTCCCTTCCCACCCTCCATCTGCGGAACCTTGTGCATATCTGAGCTTTTTATCTCGCCGTCGCTCCATCCATCACTCTGTTTGTGTGCTGCTTCCATCCATTTTTCTCACTCTTTCCTTGTCATTAATTCAAGATGACATCAGATCTATCCCTACCACTTCCTCTCGCTCTTCTCCACTTTATTTTTTCCGTCAGTGAGGGACACCTCTCTCTCTGAGTATGTTCCAATCTCACAGAATAGAGCCCTGTGAAGTGCACTTCTCAGGGCATTCGTATGGAGTATAGTGGAGAAGTATGAAAGGGCATTTTGTCTAGTCAGACACTCGACAGAAAGATAAAAAATGAGGCGGTTTCTGTCTGCTAAATTCCGTGAAAATTGTTGATTTATGCACATATGCTATCAACTTCATAATATAGGTTTATATTTTATATATATACACATACATACACACACACACACACACACACACACACATATATACACTCACCTAAAGGATTATTAGGAACACCTGTTCAATTTCTCATTAATGCAATTATCTAATTATTATCTAATCAACCAATCACATGGCAGTTGCTTCAATGCGTTTAGGGGTGTGGTCCTGGTCAAGACAATCTCCTGAACTCCAAACTGAATGTCAGAATGGGAAAGAAAGGTGATTTAAGCAATTTTGAGCGTGGCATGGTTGTTGGTGCCAGACGGGCCGGTCTGAGTATTTCACAATCTGCTCGACTGATTCAAGCTGATAGAAGACCAACTTTGACTGAAATAACCACTCGTTACAACCGAGGTATGCAGCAAAGCATTTGTGAAGCCACAACACGCACAACCTTGAGGCGGATGGGCTACAACAGCAGAAGACCCCACCGGGTACCACTCATCTCCACTACAAATAGGAAAAAGAGGCTACAATTTGCACAAGCTCACCAAAATTGGACAGTTGAAGACTGAAAAATGTTGCCTGGTCTGATGAGTCTCGATTTCTGTTGAGACATTCAGATGGTAGAGTCAGAATTTGGCGTAAACAGAATGAGAACATGGATCCATCATGCCTTGTTACCACTGTGCAGGCTGGTGGTGGTGGTGTAATGGTGTGGGGGATGTTTTCTTGGCACACTTTAGGCCCCTTTAGGCCAATTGGGCATCGTTTAAATGCCACAGCCTACCTGAGCATTGTTTCTGACCATGTCCATCCCTTTATGACCACCATGTACCCATCCTCTGATGGCTACTTCCAGCAGGATAATGCACTATGTCACAAAGCTCGAATCATTTCAAATTGGTTTCTTGAACATGACAATGAGTTCACTGTACTAAAATGGCCCCCAAAGTCACCAGATCTCAACCCAATAGAGCATCTTTGGGATGTGGTGGAACGGGAGCTTCGTGCCCTGGATGTGCATCCCACAAATCTCCATCAACTGCAAGATGCTATCCTATCAATATGGGCCAACATTTCTAAAGAATGCTTTCAGCACCTTGTTGAATCAATGCCACGTAGAATTAAGGCAGTTCTGAAGGCGAAAGGGGGTCAAACACAGTATTAGTATGGTGTTCCTAATAATCCTTTAGGTGAGTGTATATATATATACATACATACACACACACACACACATATACACACACGCACACACACACATACACATACACACACACACACACACACACACACACACACACACACATACAATATACATATGTGACCCTGGATCACAAAACCAGTCTTATGTTGCACGGGAATATTTGTGGCAATAGCCAACAAAACATTGTATGGGTCAAAATTATAGATTTTTCTTTTATGCCAAAAATCATTAGGATATTAAGTAAAGATCATGTTCCAAGAAGATATTTTGTAAATTTCCCACCTTAAATATATAAAACATTTATTTTTGTGAATGGATGCAGCATTATCGCCAATAGAAATGGACAACTTTAAAGGAGATTTTCTCAATGTTTCGATTTTTCTGTACCCTCAGATTCCAGATTTCCAAATAGTTTTATCTCGGCCAAATATTGTCCTATCCTAACAAACCATACATCAATGGAAAGATTATGTATTCAGCTTTAGATGATGTATAAATCTCAATTTTAAAAAAATTACACATAAGACTGGTTTTGTAGTCCAGGGTCACATATATACATACACACACACACACACACACACACACACACACACACACACATATATACACATACACATACATATACACTGTATATACACAAAGTTCTGTCATGAAACTCTAGATGTAATAAACATCAATAAAATAGTCCAAGTGACTACAGTGGTTCAACCTTAATGTTATGAGGCGAGAATACTTTTTATGTGCAAAAAAAACCCAAAATAACTACTTTATTCAAAAATTTCTTCTCTTCCGTGTGAGTCTCTGATGCTGTTCACTGAGTTTCAAGTTGAACCACTTGAGTCACATGGACTATTTAAACTGTCTTTACTACCTTTCTGGGCCTTTAAAGTGCTAATTACGTTGCAGTCTATGGGGGGTCATAAAGCTCTCGGATTTAATCAAAAACATCTTCATTTGTGTTCCAAAGATGAACGAAGGTCTTGCGGGTTTGGAACGACATCAGGGTGAGTAATTAATGACAGAATTTTCATTTTTGAGGGAACTAACCCTTTAACATATCACTAAAAAATAAATAATAAAAAGCATGTATAGTTATATATAACTTTCAATATATGTCATAGTAGATTTACAAAGACAGGCGGATGGATGAATGGATTAGTCATTTATATTTACCAAGGCAAGTATATGATGTCATACCAGAAATAATCGGATGTAGTAGCAGGTCATTCCAAATTTCACCTAGAGTGTACTTGTACATATATCCCCCGCTCAGTATGTTCCCTTCAGACAGTGGTTTCTCTCTATCACGCATCTACACCTGGCCCTGCAACTATTGCTGTGTCTGGCTTGTTCTGTGGATGCAGTAATGGAGTCCTTGAACTCGTTAGCTGTGAACAGTCTAATCCCACATGCTTTCAACCCCCAACAGGTGCTGAGTGCAACCCGACACTCGTTTGTGCAGGATGGAGGGAAAGAATGCTGCAGAGAAAAGAGAACAATCTGGAGGGCTGACAGGAAGAAAGAGGGAGGCCAGTTCTCATGGGGAAAGAGCAGAGAGAGAGAAACTTCAAAACCTCCTCTGTACAATAAGTTCTCACACAAAAAAAACTTCTGTCACAACTTTGTCGCCTTTTTTCTCTCCCTTTTTTTCATTTTTTTTTCTTGTATAGGCATTTGTTTGGATCATTACATGTGAGCTTTCCTTCACGGCTGCGTCATTTTACTGCAGCTGGCAGTCGCACGCGAGCTGCAAGTCTAAGTTATTTAGATTAGATTAGATAATATTTCACAGTAATTGTCTACAACTGTGTAAATTTGTCTTTGGCTTCTCACAAAAACGAACAAATATAGAGGTCACAAAAAACAGGGTTGTCAGGTCCATGCAGCAAAAAACACCCCAATGACCAATTAAAGGGGCTATATGTGAACTTGTAATTAAAGGCACCGGTGTCCATTAAGTGAATTGCAGCTAGCAACTTATTGCATGTGCTTACAGTGATACGAGCGAGCCTCGGTCAAATCATAGAGCGATGTTTAGATGAATGCGTAAATATGTGCTGCGCACTTTCCTCTCAATAACCAAATAAACAACCAAAATGACAGCGGTCTGAAAACCGCAGATAAGAAAGCATCTGATCATAGCGATGTGGATATGCTTGCACCAGCTCTGCCATCTCGAAAGATGAGTTCATTAAATGACACTGTTATGATAGTTTGATTATAAATTATATTTGAGACTATAGACTATTTAGATCTGACAATGTGAGACTATAGTTTGACTTAATTTTCTTTGCATGACACATTGGACAGAATGGTCTTTTTCAGCATTATCCTGAACATTGTATAAGCATTCATTTCATGTGTCATAAACAGAAGAGAGGCTCGTAAACGTCACATCCTTTTGATTTTCACTGACAACCTAGGAAGTCTGGGAAGGTCTCGTTTTTTAAGTTTCATTACAAGCTGTTCATACACTGGCCAAAACAATAAAAAATAATAATAGTACATGAAAAATCTTACATATAGCCCCTTTAAAACCAGCCCAAAACCAAACAAATGACAAATGAAACCAGTCCAATGACTAATCAAAACCAGCTCAATGACCAATAGAAGACCAATGCCAGAACTCAGAATATGCTCTATTATGCGTTTTCAGATGTCCTTCAATTTGTAGGCCTAGCTAGCCTACTGTATAATTTAAGTAACAGCATTAAATATTTGAACGTTTTTATAAAGAACAAAGTCTGACAAAGTCAGTAACACTGAAAGATAAATTCTATTATTTACAAAGTAATAAAACGCAGTATGTTCCTACTGAGGCTGGAGATGCTGGAGGGGGTTGATAATATATATGCGCACTGAATCGTGCTGCTTGTACTTCATATGTAGTCATATTACCCATAGTTACCTTATTTATGCTGACATGCTATTTCATCTGTATATTCACTGTATTTTAATCATAACCACAGCGGCCTGTCAGTTTCCCTTAAATATAGTATCTATCAGACCTGTTTCAACTTGCAGAAGCAGTTTGTAGGTCAAAATCCTTATGTTCAAATATAATTTGTAAAATATGTCAAACATGATTGGAAATCCTGCAGAAAAATCACACCGAATGTTATAAAATCAAATAAATGTGACTAAAAAAAATGCCATATCATCAACTACGAAAAAAATGACAATTTCTTTAATTAAATAAGACCTACTGAAAGTAAATTACTTTTCATTTGGTCTAATTAAAGAGAGGAGTAATGTGTAATATTATTTGCTATAATATCATAAAATCTGCAATATTTTTGGCTGTTCTGAGAGGAGCACATCACAAGCTGTTTGCCAATTATTTTTCCAGTTTTTCTGTAATCTTTTCAAAGAGAGAATGCAGTCGGAAGGACTGTGTTCGAGAACCTGGGGATGACTCTCATAATTCCCGGAAGGAGAGATGAGCTTTGCAGAGAACATGCTTTTCACTCTGACACAACAGGAGTCAATCTCCAGGCCTCTGTGAAACCTTAAGCGAAAAGATGGAAGCAGAGAGAGAAACAGAGGAACACGGCTCTCCTTAGATACCTCTCCCGAGAAACAATCAGGACGGAGACGTTCACTCTTCTGAAGTACTTTAAGAGGTAAATGGAGTGTCAATCATGAGCTTCTGAATAAAACACATTATCCCTCTCTCATGTTCTGAAACTCTCCATCAGTTTCTCTTTCTGTCTCTCTCTCTTGTCATCACTTTCGATCATATAAGCCTGATCATGGAGGAGATGAGACTTTATATTTAATCTAAAATTTGTGGGCACATGCACATCGCACATGGCTCACAGCAAACCTTTCTTCCTGTCAGAAAGTAGAGCCTGGATGAATCTCACAAAGACTGTCAAGATGATATCCTGGTCATATTTCATGCAAAAATAATTTTATATACTTTTTAGGGCAAAAAACAGTTGAATTAGGTCACTTTTTGGCATTCATCTTAATGGAAAAAGTGCTCAAGCTTATATATATATATATACATACAGTGATATGCATAAGTTTAGACAACCATGCTAAAGTTGACTAAAAAGTGGAATAAAAAATCATATTTTGCAAATTGAACTTAATGCCTTAATTTAAAAAATTAGGAAAAATCCAAACTTTAAGGACACCAATTTTCTTTGTGAATGAATAATGTATCGTAAATAAATAAATGTTCTTCCTTAAAAAACAGGGTGCATAAGTTTGGGCACCACTATGTTAAATTCCCATAGAGGCAGGCAGATTTTTATTTTTAAGTATTTTAAAAAAAGATTTTTTAGGATACTATGCATCCTGATAAAGTTCCCTTGGCCTTTGGAATTAAAATAGCCCCACATCATCACATAGCATTCACCATACCTAGAGATTGGCATGGTTTAATTTCAGTTAGCCTAAAAGCTAGTTTGATTTGCATTGAGAGATGATCTTATGGAAAGTACTCCATGCCAATCTCTAGGTATGGTGAAGGCTATGTGATGATGTGGGGCTATTTTAATTCCAAAGGCCAAGGGAACTTTATCAGGATGCATAGTATCCTAAAAAAAAAATGTAAAAAATACTTAAAAATAAAAATCTGCCTGCCTCTATGGGAATTTAACATAGTGGTGCCCAAACTTATGCACCCTGTTTTTTAAGGAAGAACATTTATTTATTTACGATACATTATTCATTCACAAAGAAAATTGGTGTGCTTAAAGGTTGGATTTTTCCTAATTTTTTAAATTAAGGCATTAAGTTCAATTAGCAAAATATGATTTTTTATTCCTCTTTTTAGTCAACTTTAGCATGGTTGTCTAAACTTATGCATAGCACTGTACACATACATATATATATACATACACATACATATATATATACACACACACGTGTGTATGTATGTATATACACACACACATATATTAAATATATACATACATACATTATATATACACACACACACGTATATATATGCACATATATACGTGTATGTGTATATATGTATACATGTGCATATATATACGTGTGTGTGTGTGTGTGTGTGTGTGTGTGTGTGTGTGTACACACACGTATACACACACGTATACACACACACACACACACACACACACACACACACACACAGTGGGGAGAACAAGTATTTGATACACTGCCGATTTTGCAGGTTTTCCCACTTACAAAGCATGTAGAAGTCTGTAATTTTTATCATAGGTACTCTTCAACTTTGAGTGACGGAATCTAAAACAAAAATCCAGAAAATTACATTGTATGATTTTTAAGTAATTCATTTGCATTTTATTGCATGACATAAGTATTTGATACATCAGAAAAGCAGGACTTAATATTTGGAACAGAAACCTTTGTTTGCAATTACAGAGATCATACGTTTCCTGTAGTTCTTGACCAGGTTTGCACACACTGCTGCAGGGATTTTGGCCCACTCCTCCATACAGACCTTCTCCAGATCCTTCAGGTTTCAGGGCTGTCGCTGGGCAATACGGACTTTCAGCTCCCTCCAAATATTTTCTATTGGGTTCAGGTCTGGAGACAGGCTAGGCCACTCCAGGACCTTGAGATGCTTCTTACGGAGCCACTCCTTAGTTGCCCTGGCTGCGTGTTTCAGGTCGTTGTCATGCTGGAAGACCCAGCCACGACCCATCTTCAATGCTCTTACTGAGGGAAGGAGGTTGTTGACCAAGATCTCGAGATACATGGCCCCATCCATCCTCCCCTCAATACGGTGCAGTCGTCCTGTCCCCTTTGCAGAAAAGCATCCCCAAAGAATTTTCCACCTCCATGCTTCACAGTTGGGATGGTGTTCTTGGGGTTGTACTCATCCTTCTTCTTCCTCCAAACACGGCGAGTGGAGTTTAGACCAAAAAGCTCTATTTTTGTCTCATCAGACCACATGACCTTCTCCCATTCCTCCTCTGGATCATCCAGATGGTCATTGGCAAACTTCAGACGGGCCTGGACATGCACTGGCTTGAACAGGGGGACCTTGCGTGCGCTACAGGATTTTAATCCATGATGGCGTAGTTTGTTACTAATGGTTTTCTTTGAGACTGTGGTCCCAGCTCTCTTCAGGTCATTGACCAGGTCCTGCCGTGTAGTTTTGGGCTGATCCCTCACCTTCCTCATGATCATTGATGCCCCACGAGGTGAGATCTTGCATGGTGCCCCAGACCGAGGGAGATTGACCGTCATCTTGAACTTCTTCCATTTTCTAATAATTGCGCCAACAGTTGTTGCCTTCTCACCAAGCTGCTTGCCTATTGTCCTGTAGCCCATCCCAGCCTTGTGCAGGTCTACAATTTTATCTTACACAGCTCTCTGGTCTTGGCCATTGTGGAGAGGTTGGAGTCTGTTTGATTGAGTGTGTGGACAGGTGTCTTTAATACAGGTAACAAGTTCAAACAGGTGCAGTTAATACAGGTAATGAGTGGAGAACAGGAGGGCTTCTTAAAGAAAAATGAACAGGTCTGTGAGAGCCGGAATTCTTACTGGTTGGTAGGTGATAAAATACTTAAATCATGCAATAAAATGCAAATTAATTATTTAAAAATCATAAAATGTGATTTTCTGGATTTTTGTTTTAGATTCCATCCCTCACAGTTGAAGTGTACCTATGATAAAAATTACAGACCTCTACATGCTTACATGCATACATATATGATTTATATATATATATATATATATATATATATATATATAAATATAAAATTTTTAATATATAAATATATATAAATAAATAAATGGTGTCTATGTATATATATATATATATATATATATATATACACACACACAAAATATTTCAGATTTTTTATGTTTCTAAAAGAAGTCTCTTAAGCTCAACAAGGCTACATTTATTTGATCAAAAATACATTAATATTGTAAAATATTATTACACAATAAAATAACTGTTTTCTATATGAATACATTTTAAAATGTAATTTATTCCTGATTATCCAAAGCTGAATTTTCAGCATAATTTCTACAATTTTCAGTGTCACATAATCCATAATCCAAAACATTCACTTGTTGTACCTTTAATTTATGTTGATTTTGATAATAAAAATATTTAATAAAAAATAAAAAAGTCTAAACAGTATAATTTTAATCATAGTAAAACCATCACCAATGAGAATAATTTCTGGACACATGACGTTATGAGAATGTGCTTAACTGTCATGAATTAATGCCACATTGTTAAAATGGGCCTTAAAAAAATGTTTTATGTTGAAATATGACCTGGGCATCACCTGCTTATACTCATGAACTTTAGACAAAACCCTCTCTCACGCACACAAGCACAAACCTCACAGGCGTTCCCACGGCACACACACACACACGACGCACCCATGACACACTGCCACATCACACGGTTACGCTCCCACACACACGTTCACACACAGGCCGAGTGCGTGGCTGTTTACCAGTAAGTCGTCCTGACGCACACCGGAGGGGTTAGAGGTCGATACTAAGAGCAGCTAACGTACAGCAGATCTCTTGGTGCGTTTTTACTGACGTGAATAATTTATGCAGCTCTCTCTCTCCCAAGGTCGTGATTCTACTTCATCACTATTTCATCTACACTTCAAACTTCTGCTCTGATCTGATCTGCCACTGACTCCTGCTCTTCCTATTTGTTCTTTTATAAACCATCCATTCAAACTCTCCTGCTTTATTTCTTTTAATTCACCTTACAGGAAAAAAATGCCTTAACATCTCAACTGTTTCTCTTAACTGGCAATGAGATTAAATGGAGAACACACTGAGACTGTTTCTCCTGAGAAAAAAAACCCTAGTAATCTCACATGGGTCACTCCTAGCGTTTTGGAAGATGTATCAGATTGTTCTCAGATTTGCCAAGATATCAAAGTCTGTGATCAAAAGTCAAACTCAAACATTTCTCATCAAATTCTCTTAAAACCAAATTATCTGAGCTTCACTATCCACATTCAGTTCATAGCTCGGTATTCTTACTGCATGATGACAATTATGTTTAATTATTAATATAAAAATAATGTTTACATTTTATAAACATTTATTTCATCACCAATATTAAACTTCTCATTCTGAAGATACATCTCAGACCAAGTTGACACTTAAAGTAATAATTCACACAAATATTTACATTATTTCATCACCAAATCTTTTATATGGCAAAGAAAGGTGTTGATTTCAAACCACTTCACATCTTCATGCAACATTTTAGAACAGAAAAGAGATTTTAAAAGAGTCTTATTGTGCTTTTTTATATTTTCAACTTTCTTCAGTAATGTTGCTGTTTGATGTCAATCACAACACATTGACCCAGCTGACCAATCAGAGCACACTGCGCTTTTCAGAAGGAGGGGCTTCATAGAGACAGGAACTAAACAGTGTTACTGACAGACTGAGAAGAGAGGAGATGCAACAATGTCAAATATGTGAAAAAATAAGGTGTTTTTTGAAAATTCATGCATGAAACCCTATTCTAGTAGACCCAAGAAACAAACTCAAGATTTAAAAAAGGGGCACAATAGGTCCCCTTTAAGAATTGAAATGTATTGTATATATAATTACATTTAAATATTAAAATCTTTATGTGACATGCGAGAACCAATAGAGTTTTGGCATTCATGTCAACTCTGTCATGACACATCTTCAATAAATCTATACGAAAATGAGATTTAAGAGCTGTGGCAAAGTGAACAATTTTCAGAAAATAGCAAATATAGTGCATCTCCATTAAGAGAAAGCGACCGCGGGGCAACTGAATTTTCCTCTGGGTTACGTCAAAACACTGAAGGAATGAACATCCATAACACTCTAGCAAAAATGGCTGATAACGTTGAGACACCCGACACCTACAATGTCAACCAACACTAGCAATGCTGACCTTTAGCATGCTATCTGACTGTGTTATCTTCCTCTCGTTCCTTCTTCACCTGTTTTCCCCTCTCCATCAGATGGTGTGGTGTGTTAGAGCTGACAGTTTGAGATGGAGGTGTAGCTGCTGTCAGACCTGCAGCACTGAGGATTGATAAACAGCAGCTGATGGCTCAAGGAAGGGGTGTGTGTGTGAGTGTGTGTGTGTGTGTGTGTGTGTGTGTGTGTGATGCCCTTGGACCAAACCTGCACTCCCGTATAGATTTTTTCCAGAGATTTCAGGAGGGTTTGCATACATGTTGCTTTGGATTATTCTTGCGGCAGAGATTTCGCAAGGATAAAATATGAAACACACTGAAATCTAAATGAGAGAGACAGACAGAAAGAGAAAACACTACCAGTGAGAAGAAGGAAAAGCAATAAAATAAAGCAATAAAAGCTCATTCAGAGTTCTAATCAGCTGCAAACACACCACAAGACATTTTGTTTCGCTGAGGTTGTATTTGAGCAGCGTCACACTGGCTAGCCCCGCCCACAGTGAAATGTCATTGGTCTAAAATCCTGCTGCACATAACTGTACATTTCACATCAAAAACTTTCAGACAGGGAAAAAAAAAACTAGGCAAATTCATGATTTAATTAATTTATAATAATATAAAAAAAATAACATTTTATATATATATATATATATATATATATATATTTAATATGTATAAAATATTAACTTTAAGTGAGCATTAGATGATGGCAAAGTGTTAAGAATGAATTAAATGTTAAAATGAAGAAATTACCATGCACAATGAAATATCCGAAAAAAAATATAAAATAATAATATAAAGTAAAAAATTCTAATATTGACCGATATTGCATCCCTAATTATTATACAGTTCTGACTGATGATGATAGTAATACAGAAATTATACACAATACCATTAAAGAAGCTTCAGCTACACAGTGTGTGTGTGTGAGTGTGTGGGTGTGTGTTTTCTTTAAAGAAAGAGCAAGAGCCAGAGAAAGAGGATAAGGAGAAATGTAGGCCATGAGAAATGTGCGCCCTGCAGAGGAATCCACGCGATCGATTGTCATATTCATTTGATGTCAGGCACAATACCAAAGTTAAAGGCCTGTATAAATAATCATAATTACAAAAAGCCCACAGATTGCTTTCCAATACACCGATCATCCGCTCTCTTCCGCCGGGGTTTGACGATTGATCTCTTAAGATTATTTGTGTGCTTTCTCTGTTTGTTTTATTTTCTTATGCTGTCGTACAGCGAGCTATATATTACGTTTCCTGCGATATTACAGAACTGTGAGTAATGTGTAATGAGTAATGTGTGTTTGTTTGTGTGTGTGTGTGTGTGTGTGTGTGTGTGTGTGTGTGTGTGTGTGTGTGTGTGTGTGTGTGTGTGTGTGTGTGTGTGTGTGTGTGTGTGTGTGTGTGTGTGTGTTTTAAATGAGAACTGGTGTATCGCCAGGGGGTGTGAGTGAGAACAGGCCACAGTAATTGAATCCCTGTCTCTGTGTCTGATCTAGCCATTATACAAGTGTCTCTCACACACACACACACACACACACACACACACACACACACACACACGCACATCTACACAAGCCACACAAACACAGATTCAGCCTAATTAAATTTCAAGCGCACATCACTTGGTTTTGTTCTTTTTTTACTCTTCAAATGTAATTTTTCCCTGAGGACGATAAAATAAACATTAAACGTGTCTAACACACACAAATTGCTCTATTTTATAGGACATTTTGTCTCGGAGGCTGAGGGAAGTTCAGACTGCGGCAGAAGACAGAAGAAGAAGATGATGTAGCGGTGCAAAGTCATTGCTGTATGCTTGCTTTCTTGAATTTGTATATGTGTGTGTGTGTGTGTGTGTGTGTGTGTGTGTGTGTGTGTGTGTGTGTGTGTGTGTGTGTGTGTGTGTGTGTGTGTGTGTGTGTGTGTGTACACATTTCTACAGGTGTGTGTTTGAATGTGTAACAGGTATTTCCCTCAAGTGGGATTCATCATGTGCCTTAAAGGGATAGTCCACACAACAATGTAAATCATTTACTCACCTTGACTTATGATTTTCTTTTGTGCACCTCAAAAGAGGATGTTTAAAGAATGCTGGGACATTACATCCCATTATTCATCACAACTTTCATTGTATGGATAGATTTAGATTTTTTTTAATATATATATATCTTATTTTGTACCTCACAGAAGAAAGAAAAATTGGAACAACTTGAGGGTGAGTAAATGGTGACAGAATTAAAATTGAGTGAACTATCCGTTTAAGAATGCGATAGCATGCATTTCAAAAACATCTGTCAATCAACCTTCAATACAATCTGTGTTCAACCAACCTCCAGTTACAGTGTATACTAGTCTGTATATATTATAGTATATATTATATATTTTATGCCTTTTTATGTATATTTTTGTATGTGTGTGTGTGTGTGTGTGTGTGTGTGTGTGTGTGTGTGTGTGTGTGTGTGTGTGTGTGTGTGTGTGTGTGTGTGTGTGTGTGTGTGTGTGTGTACTGTGTGAACCGTTTTAGCGGGGTACCCCAGGGCATGTTCCCTTGTGAGATATGTGTGTTTATTTTTTTATTTTTGCAAAACAGTCTTTGTGGTATATTACCTATCATCCGATGCAAAGTTGGTTGATAATATAACTGAAATACAGTAATAGCCTAGTTAACAATTATTTGTTTATACACAGGATTTTTTTTATGTATTTATATTATATAAGCATCTGGGATATATATAACTTTACTTAACATTTTATTATATTGAAATTGTTTATTTCCTACTCCTTAACAGTTTACCAGGCTCTTAATGATTTTTGGCTGTCATTTCCTAATGTCTGAAGTATTTTCCTAATCATCATTAGAATAGAACACATTTTACACATGGGGAAAACCGATTGCTTGGTCAATTTCTCACGAAGGTCTAGACTTTAAAGCTCTTGATTCCAATTTGTACTTGCCCTTGTGAAAATGTAGGCCTACCATAGTTCTTGTAATCGTTTAACTGTAGCATTTGTTACAATAAGGCTATAATTACAGGTAAGACCACTGATGATGACTCATTACCAGAGGTGGACAAAGTACACAACTTCCTTACTTGAGGGAAAGTACAGATATTACTGGTCAAATATTACTCCGTTACAAGTAAGAGTTGTGAAGATCGATTTTTACTTAAGTAAAAGTACAGAAGAACTCGTTTTTAAAAGTACTTAAGTATCAAAAGTAAATAGTAAATGTCAATGCATTGTTTTACGTAATACTTACAGTACCTTATGCCTCTGAATCTATGCCTGTCTGCCTACCCTCATATCAATATCATATGTATTTCTAGAAAACAGTTCCAGTAGTGGGATTGAATGTGAGACTGAATAAGAATGAAAATCAGGGTGATTTTAGAATCCAACACCAGATTGACATTAATATCCAACGTTGGGCAGACGTTGTATTGTGGGTGAAAAATAAAATCGGGGTGACGTCAGAAACCAACATCAGTCGAGTTCATCCAGACTTTATTTTCCAACCAAAATCCAACGTCTGTCTGACGTTAGATGTTGACATCAATCTGACGTCGAGTTCTGACGATAACCCGACTTTTTCATTTCCAACAAAAATGCAATCCCTGCAACCAAAAATCATCCCCTGACTGGCATTACTACTTTCTAGAAAAAAAACCTGATTTGAACCCCATTAAAAATTCTCTGGTGGGATTTGAAGAAGGCGGTTGCAGCACGCAAACCCACGACTATTACTGAACTAGAGGCCATTGCTCATGAGGAATGGGCTAAGATTCCTCAGAAACGCTGCCAGAAGCTGGTGTCTAATTATACATCTCATTTACAGCAGGTCAAAACAGCAAAAGGGTGTTCTACTAAGTACTAAAGATGCTTGCTATGAAGGGGTTGAATAATTTTGAGACTGTCATTAAAAGTTGCATTTTCAGTTGAATTTGGGGAAACCACTTGAAACATTTGTTGTGTTGAGCTATTTCAATTACTTTTGTTTGATTTGTTCATTGCAAAAAGCTGAAAGTATGTAAATTTGCCAATAAACCTGATTTGCAATGGTGTATATGTTTTCTTAACTTTTTAGACCATTCTTTTGACTTATGAAGCCCTTGATTAGTTGCATCAGGTGTGCTTCAGACAACACCTGTTTTGTAGATTTGTGCTGTTGTGACAGATTCTATTCAGGTGAATAATTTTTCAGATGAATAATTTTGAATCTTCAAAGTCATTAAAAGTTGCATTTTCAGTCGAATTTGAGGAACCCACTTGAAATATTTGTTGTGTTGAGCTACTTTTTATTTTATTTGTTCATTGCAAACAGCTGAAAGTCTTTTTGCCAATTAACCTGATCTTGATCCTGAAACCTGAGCTACTGTAACGATCACCAGCTGGAGTGCCCTTGAGAGCCACCAGAGGGCACTCCACATAGGACTCTCCTATTCACTCACAAACTACAGTTCCCATAACTCACTGCCTGGACTCATCATCACTGATCACATTCACCTGTACCTCATTCACTGATTGCATTCACCTGTCTCATCCTGTTAGTCTGTCTATTTATACCATGTTCATTCATTCACTCACCGCGAAGTCTGCAATTCCGAGCATTTTCCCTGGTTTCATGTTTCTTGGTTTTTGGATATCTTGCCCTGGTCCCTGGATTACTCTCTTGCCTCTGGTCCCTGCCTGTTTTGTTTGTTTGTTTGTTTGTTTGTTTATTTGTTTGTTTGGACTGCCTACCTGTGTTTTGACCCATTGCCTGTACTTTGGATTACGCCTTTGGATTGCCCCTTAAATAAAAGCTGCGTTTGGATCTACCTTCTTGTCTCGGAGCAGTTCATGACAGAAGACTTCGCCACACCCAGATCCAGCTGCTATGACCTCCAGGAATGCAGCAGTACAGATCTCGCCTGATCTTCCCAGCATGAGCCGGGAGTTCGCTGGACAGATCGCAGCCTTGGCCCTGGATAGCCTCGATCTGTTCCAGTATACCTGGGGGTTTGTTCCTCTCGCTGCCTCTTGTTCTCTGGGGGACGAGGCAATTAAGTTGTGTTACCGGCTGGGGGCTAAGGAGGTCGACCCGAGGGAGCTCCCCGATCTCTCCGGTCTGGATTGGAGAGAGGCACTCTCCAGATGTCTGGAGAGCTTCCTTCCGTGGCACGCCATGTCACCGTCTGCCCTTCACGCCAGTCCAGCCGAGCCTGCACTTCACACCAGATCTGCCGAAGCCAAGGCAGTAAGCGTCATGCCCGCCGCGCCTGAGACAGCAGGCGACATGCCTGCCAGGCTAGAGCCCTCTTCACCGCTGGTCCCGTCCAGCACAGAGCCCTCTTCACCGCTGGTCCCGTCCAGCACAGAGCCCTCTTCACCGCTGGTCCCGTCCAGCACAGAGCCCTCTTCACCGCTGGTCCCGTCCAGCACAGAGCCCTCTTCACCGCTGGTCCCGTCCAGCACAGAGCCCTCTTCATTGCTGCCCAGCACAAAGCCCTCTTCGCCGCTGGTCCTGCCCAGCTCAAAGCCCTCTTCGCCGCTGGTCCTGCCCAGCTCAAAGCCCTCTTCGCCGCTGGTCCTGCCCAGCACAAAGCCCTCTTCGCCGCTGGTCCTGCCCAGCTCAAAGCCCTCTTCGCCGCTGGTCCTGCCCAGCTCAAAGCCCTCTTCGCCGCTGGTCCCGCCCAGCTCAAAGTCCTCTTCGCCGCTGGTCCCAACCAGCTCAAAGCCCTCGCCGCCGCTGTTCCCGTCAAGCTCAGAGACGCTTCACGTCACGTCTGCCGATCCAGAGACTGTTCACGTCACGTCTGCCGATCCAGAGACTGTTCACGTCACGTCTGCCGATCCAGAGACTGTTCACGTCACGTCTGCCGATCCAGAGACTGTTCACGTCACTTCTGCCTGTCAGGAGTCTCGTCCCGCCGAGCCTGAATCTGATCCTGATACTGAGCCTGAATCTGTTCCTCTTCTTCTTCCCACGCCTGTGTCTTCGGACAAGATGGCCGACTCCACGCCTGTGTCTTTGGACAAGATGGCCGACTCCACGCCTGTGTCTTTGGACAAGATGGCCGACTCCACGCCTGTGTCTTCGGACAAGATGGCCGACTCCACGCCTGTGTCTTCAGACAAGATGGCCGACTCCACGCCTGTGTCTTTGGACAAGATGGCCGACTCCACGCCTGTGTCTTTGGACAAGATGGCCGACTCCACGCCTCTGTCTTCGGACAAGATGGCCACCGCCGCTGAAATAGTGTCTCAGGACAAAATGGTCTCCGCCGAACCAGTGTCTCCGGACAAGATGGTCTCCGCCGAACCAGTGTCTCCAGACAAGATGGTCGCCGCCGCCGAGCAAGTGTCTCGGGACAAGATGGTCTCCGCCAAGCCAGTGTCCTCAGCAGAGTTACCCTCTACAGAGATGGCTGCAGACATGCCTTTCCCTGAGCCGGTGTCTGTTCCAGTTCCTGAGCTGGAGCCAGTGTCTGTGTCTGTGTCTGTTCCAGTTCCTGTGTCTGTGTCTGTTCCAGTTCCTGAGCCAGTGTCTGTGTCTGTTCCTGAACCTGAGTCGGTGGTGCCAGTTCCAGTGCCAGCTCCGGTGGTACCAGTTCCGGTGGTGCCAGTTCCAGTTCCTCCGCCGTGGCTGCCCGAGGGGTCTTCACCGCCGTGGCCGCCCGAGGGGTCTTCACCGCCCAGGCCGCCTGAATGGTCATCTCCGCCCTGGCCGCCTGAAGGTTCGTCTCCTCCTTGGCCGCCTGAATGGTCGTCTCCGCCCTGGCCGCCTGAAGGTTCGTCTCCTCCCTGGCCGCCTGAAGGGCTGTCTCCCCCCTGGTTGCCTGCACAGCCTGCTCCGCCCTGGTCACCTGCACAGCCTGCTCCGCCCTGGTCGCCTGCACACCCTGCTCCACCCTGGTCACCTGCACAGCCTGATCCGCCCTGGTCGCCTGCACAGCCTGCTCCGCCCTGGTCGCCTGCACAGCCTGATCCGCCCTGGTCGCCTGCACACCCTGCTCCGCCCTGGTCACCTGCACAGCCTGCTCCGCCCTGGTCGCCTGCACACCCTGCTCCACCCTGGTCATCTGCACAGCCTGATCCGCCCTGGCCTCCCATCCTGCTGCAGTATCCAGGTCCTCTGCCGCTCCACGGGCCTGGCCCTCCATCCCACCCCCGGGTCCGCCTCCGCTCCACCTCCCTCCTGGACAGTTTAGGAGCGTCTGGAATCCGCTCCTTAAAGGGGGGGCTATGTAACGATCACCAGCTGGAGTGCCCTTGAGAGCCACCAGAGGGCACTCCACATAGGACTCTCCTATTCACTCACAAACTACAGTTCCCATAACTCACTGCCTGGACTCATCATCACTGATCACATTCACCTGTACCTCATTCACTGATTGCATTCACCTGTCTCATCCTGTTAGTCTGTCTATTTATACCATGTTCATTCATTCACTCACCGCGAAGTCTTGTTGTACTGTTAGTCTGCAATTCCGAGCATTTTCCCTGGTTTCATGTTTCTTGGTTTTTGGATATCTTGCCCTGGTCCCTGGATTACTCTCTTGCCTCTGGTCCCTGCCTGTTTTGTTTGTTTGTTTGTTTGTTTGTTTATTTGTTTGTTTGGACTGCCTACCTGTGTTTTGACCCATTGCCTGTACTTTGGATTACGCCTTTGGATTGCCCCTTAAATAAAAGCTGCGTTTGGATCTACCTTCTTGTCTCGGAGCAGTTCATGACAGCTACCTCCATCTTGAAGGACTCCTCTCACCCTTCTCACATTTGGTTCAAGGCCCTCCCATCTAGGAGGAGGCTAAGAAGCATCCAGGCCAGAACATCCACACTCAAAAACAGTTTCTACTTCTGAACCGCAAGCCTGAGTGCACCTAATCACCCCCAACCTGCCAAAAGATTGTGACCATACCCCCATTATAATATTTTTTTTAAATATTAATTTTTTTTTTAAATATAATCGTAGCTCAATGCTGCTACACTATATATATATATATATATATATATATATATATATATATATATATATATATTATTAGTATAATTTATTGTTCATATTTTTGTATATCTATTGTTTACATTACTGTTGTCTTTTTGAATGTGTTACCGTTGTTCCCTGAAGGAACTGTGTTTCGTTTTTAACAATTGCCATGCAATGTGCTAAAAATTACAATAAAGTTGACTTTGACTTTATAAAACATTTATAAAATGTAAATATTTATATGATTTCTTTACTTTTTTATTAACTTGTAACATTTAATAATTTTAAATGTTTTTTTTTTTGCGCAATTTTCCACCGGACAAAATTGCGCTTGTTAACTCATGATTTCTGTTCTGTGCGTCTGTGCGCACCAATCTTGCACTTCTATCTACTCCTCAACCAGACCACCTAGAGACTTCGGGTTTTCGGCATTATGTTAAGGAAGGTCTAATCTCGGGAACGCACAAAAAAAATCCAGGAAAAGATTTACTATCTCTTAGTGTTGTGATCCCATGAGGTGAGAAAATTGCGCTAAAACACTCACCGAGTTTTTATTACTTGTTTATAAATATATAAAAACATAAAAATAAAAAATAAAACATATACACACACACACACACACACACACACACACACATTAATATAGGCAGTATACTAATATTCCCTTCTGAACATATTCCTTTTAGGAAGTTCCAACTTGGCACCATTATGTCATGTCTAAACAAATTCAGGTGAACTTTAATCATAACCAAGTAAATCAAGTTTCTCAGTATAAATGGAGTCTTAAGTTATTAAAAATGATAAATAAATGTACTCCTTTTAACTGCTTTATCAGATGCCATTTTTATTCACACAGAGAGGATTGTGGGACATTATAGACAAACACCAAAATCCGACCAGATGCAGGAATCTTAAGAGATAGGATGTTGAGCAAACAATGTAATTGGACGTCTTGTTGCATTCCTACCACTAACGAGGCAATGTTTTTCAAGTTTCGGACACAGTTACAGAACTAAAACACATTGATACTCACCCAACACTCATACTCATTCTAAACTTTGGCCTGGCAAACGTTCACACAGCTTCTGAGTTCAGTCCTCCTGCTGTTCCCTCATCCAGCACAACAGCGTCCATCTCGTTTCACTGTGAATAGAGTGCTTCCCCTGGGCCTCCGTCAACGCTGTGAACTCCACGCCAAACCACAGCACAACTGTCTGCAACAAAACACCACCTTTTATTCCAAACCATTTCCATTAAAGCACATTCTCACGCGTTTGAAAGGGAGTTTAATCAGCTGGAACGCAAACCTGAGCTCCTGCTGCAATCGAACGAGAAAAATAGCATGTACTGATCTGAGATCCACCAGTGGAGACTTTTCATTAATGACGGGATTAGACCCAGAGCGAAAGAAACTGATCTGAGATCAGAGCTGACTGTCAGACAGGTGTTGGTCATTAGCAGTCTCATTAGAGGGTGACACGAAAGGGAAAAAAAGACTCACGCAGACGTGAATTAGGTTCAGAGCTCCAGGCAGGTGGCAGATACTGGACAATCGCTCATTGTCAACATCAATCCTGCAACGTCTGACAAGCTCTCTCCCTGTCTGAAGACGAACTTCAGTCTGTTTCTGTTTATGCCGGTGACATTTATGCGATTATGAACGAGAGGTTTGTTGTGATATGGTAAGTGTCTGCAGAGGGCCATTCTAACACAGCAGGGACGTTGACACCAAGGCTCTCATTAGATACAATGAGCCTTAATGAGAGAAATTAATGATGCCAGGATCCCGCAATGCTGAATGTGTGTGGTTTTGTTTTCCCTGTGGGGATGAAATTTTTGAAAACATCCTCAGAACAATAGAAAAATCTGATAAGATCACAGGGGCATCACAATGGGAAAAAAATGGGTTTCAGGTTAGTTTCACATAAATAAAAAGCTAAAAGTATATAATAATAAAATGAACTATAAAATCGTGCACATTTAGGACAGCAAAATAAATGCACTTATCAACATTTCAAAAAAAATTATCATATCTTTTGTTGTCGATGTGTCCAAACAATCTTTGATCTGTCATTTGACAAAAGCTAATTATCAAATTAGACAAACCATGAATAAAACTATGCAAGATCGTGCTGGGTTAAAAATAGAAATTTCATGCTTTTAATCAATTCTCATTTAATTAAATTCCCTCGATCTTTTACTTTTAGTCTATGCTGTTTTCAGTTGATGAATGAACAAAATTTGGACAGAAAAGCTTTGTGCTTTGTTACTATTGATATAAAACAAAGTCGTTTTTTGAAATCTGTTCATTTTCTCATGAAACTCAAACAACAAAATACCGCTTTGGCGCTGTTTAATGTGGACTGACAGTTCGCTGTAGCGAGTCAAGCGGCAGTGTGGAGCAGACATGAACTTATCTCTTCCGCTTTACTACTAGTTATAGCATGAAATGAACATGAATCAGAGGGCATGTTGAAGATAGCGTACTTACTGAAATCCTCATCATGTCTCAAGTAATTGCTCAGTGTTTCAACCACAGAAAGATGTCAATAAAACGGCTTAAACAATATGCCACGTAATGTTACATTTACCTCAGAAAAGCCATTTTATGACCATAAGTTTTGTAGTTAGCCAGAAAAAAATATATTCTAGAGAAATAATATATAGGCTATACATACATATATACAGTACATACACCCACATATACACATATATATATATATATATATATATATATATATATATATATATATATATATATATATATATTACAAATATACATTTACATTTTATTTAACTGTAAAAAAATTGCAAAAGATGATTTTTCAATTAATTCTATACGTGTCAATTATCAGTGATTCTCAACCCTGTCCGATTTTAAACCTGCATCTCATGCAAAGCCAGTTGAGAAGCGCTGATCTTGCTGAACTGAGCATCAGTTAATATTAAAAACAACAGATGTGACAGAGATCTCCTCAAGGATAGCTACAGGGACAGCCACATAATTTTTCCATTAGCGTTTTAAAAAATCGTCATTATTTCTAAGCCTTGAACAAAAACAACTAGCTCTGAGATGAATCACAACATTACAATATATATATATATATATATATATATATAGGGGAGAGCGGGGCACAAAGTAACGCTTTTTGACTTTCTCAGTTTGTGTAAATCTACTTATGGTTCAGAGTATTTATTTTTTCCCACATTAATTTCCCACATGTCTAGTACAATTATGTGTTTTTGTTTTATTAATACAGTATATACTTTTTTCTTATATACCCCGAAAGAATGGAAGTCAAATGTGACAACATGCCCCATAGGTGGGGTACATTGTAACATGTGAGGGGCACATTGTAACATGACATATGACAGCTTAAAATGTTATCTGATCTAATAAAAAAAAATATACAAAATAAACTAAAATATTTTCTAAATAAAATAAAATTAAAAAACTTTTTCATATAAAATAATGGCAATTTTTAATAATTAAATATAAACTAATTTTTGAGTTTTGACTACGAACACATGAAAACACAGCTATACAACATAATTCAAAACAAATAAATAATTAGTAATTTCTGAACATTGACTCTCTTTATTCACCTTTTTCTCACGTTTTCTCAATAAAATTAATAAAACTATAGAATATAATAGCATATTTCTAATATAGGCACATTGTAACGCAGTGTTACAACATGCCCCGCCTGCACAACTGGGATTTAAACCCTGCTAGTGTCTTCTGCTAGTTAGCGAAGCATTAAATAACTATCTCAACTGTTAAATAACATCTTGGAGATTAAAATAATATCAGATTTGTCTAATTTTAAATAAACACAAAAAATAGAGATGAAAAATGTACTTAAGAAATTTACTTTTGCTATGGTTTAATAAATGTCTATGGATATCTTCCAAAAAAGATATAATTTTGGCGGAATTATTTTCTCTATATAGTGTTGATATGGCAACTAGTAAATACACAAAGTTTCGTCATCCAAGCATGTGCGGAAGTATTTAAAACAAGCGTGTTACAACTAGCCCCGTTGTGCCCCGCGCTCCCCTACACATTGCTATCGTAACTATTAACCCACTGTACCCACTTGTAAAGTAATATCAAAAAAGATAATATAATATTTTATATATATATATATATATATGTTGTGCCTTACAAAAGTATTGTCACCCCTTTATTTGTTTCACCTATTGTTATGTTGCAGCCTTATGTCAGACTACATTAAATTATGGTTGTTGTTTTTTTAACATCAATCTGCACCATAATGACAAAGCAAAATACACTTGAAATGTAGATGAAATACAGATGAAATGTCATCTTTGAGATGTTTCTACACTTCGATTGGAATTCTAATCTGTGACAAATTCAATTGAATGAACATGATTTGGAAAGGCACACACCTGTAAATAAAAGGCCTAACAGCTAAAAATGAATAACAGAGCAAAGACTTTTATCAGAAAATATTACAATATATACGGTCATTCACAAAGCTGCATGGGAGCAAATGGCCACTTCTGAGCTCATTTACCACAGTAACAACAAACGTCTCTGATTGGTTGGTCTCCCTTTAGGATTATAGGCATGTAGGATTTATGTTTTGTTTTTTTAAATGTATGATGTTCAGATTACACTGATGTGGCTTCTATAGAGATGTATTAATAAATATCGGATCCTCAGAGTTCATGGTAAGTGTGTCTGGAAAGGTTTATGTGTCATCACAAAAATCAATTTCTCTGTGAAGAAGATGAAATGGGATTTTTACTTCCGGTTCGCTGCTGCTGCTGTTTGCCCCCGTCTACACCAATCGCTCAATAACATCATACCCTCATCATCTCCACAACAACTATAACCTAAAGAGTGTGTGTGTGTATATGTGTGTTCGTGTATGCAAGTGAGGATTTAACTGTTATTGCTGTGAGGGTTGTGACAATGTTTTTGTGTAAATTTTTGTGTTAGATAGTAAAAGTCAATGTGTGTGTGGTCCTCAGGGGGAATGTTGAGTCTCTTTTTATCACTCACCGAGCATCATTACTCCTCCCTTCTTGATGCTATCTCTCTCTCTCTTGCTCCTGAGGACAGACATCTTCATATCATATCTCTGTGGGACAAAATATTTAGACAGATTCAGACTGAACTTGAACCAAAAGAGACGTGTGTGTATGTGTGTGTGAAATGATGGGAGAGGGTATTTCATTACGCTGGGGGAGAGATTGATACCACTCATCGACTGGATGGAATGAGCGAGAGAGGAAAGGATGAAGCACTTTATTTATTCATTCAACACATCAATCTGAAATAACAATTCTACTAAGAGCATCTCTCTATCAGAGCATCTGCTCCTCCCTCCTCAATGTGTTACGCATCCCTTCTCTCTCTCTCTCTCTCTCTCTCTCTCTCTAGCAGTGATCGTGTGTAAAGGTGTGTGTAACATGAGCTTTCATCCACCTATTACACACCTGTCTGAACACAAAACACCTCCTTAATGCACACACACGCTAATAAAAACATCCTCCAACCTCTCTCTCTCTCTCTCTCTCTCTCTCTCTCTCTCTCTCTCTCTCTCTCTCTCTCTCTCTCTCTCACACACACACATACACACACACACACACACACACACACACACACACACACAACATCTCCCTATTGTAAAACAAATACACAGGCAAACACACATTTACTTTGATTCCTTTATTTATAAACCCTACCTCAAGTGTCACATGATCCTTCAGAAATCATTGTAATATGTAGATTTGCTGCTGAAGAAACATTTCTTAATACTATCAATGTTTTTGTCAATGTTGAATTTTTGTGGAAACCGTAATAATTTTTTAGGATTTTTTGATGAATAGAAAGCTCAAAAGAACAGCATTTATTTGAAATAGAAATGTTTGTAACATTATAAATGCCTTTACTTTTACTTCACTTTTGATCAATTTAATGCTTCCTTTCTGAATAAAGGTGTTCATTTCTTTAAAAAGAAAAAAATCGTGCTGACCCAAATTTTTGAACGGTAGTGAAGGGCTATACAAATGTAATATATAAATTGTATTTGCTTTATTTAATATTCAGCAATATTATTGATCTGACAGTAATAACACCGTTGTATGAGAACTGAACTGAGCTAGACGATATCTTTTTTTTTTTTGCAGAGCTGCTTTATAGATAAATAATTTACAAATTTAATTATTGAGGATCTTTACAAAAGAACAGAATCAACACTGAACTGACTTCAGTTGAACAACAGCTGAAATACATTATTTTCCTGTTTTCACTGTAAAGCTGCTTTGAAACAATCTGTATTGTAAAAATAACTTTATAAGTAAAGGTGACTTGACTCTTATTAATTGTTTTTTAAAATTAGGATGTCCCCAAGACTTTTTAATAATGATCACTGATAATCATTAATATTAATGTCAATATCATGTTTGGTGTTTTTTTTTTTCATTTTTCATGTTTTTACTTATTATTATTATTATTATTATTTTTATGGATCCTAATTTGAAAACCCTTAGTATAAGAGACACATTTTCATTCATTCACAGCTCAATTTATGAGTAGCACGTGAAATGTGCAGTTACTGCCTTTGTAGGCAAGTACAGCACAACACAAAGCACTTCACAAACCTCCCTATCTGGAACACACACAAGCAAACACGCTCTACCTCACATAAACAAAACATCCCTATCGCACGCATACAAACAATGCATACACAAATAAATAAAAACGTCCCTATCACGCACAAAAACATATCTTTGAAACCACAGATATCTCATACATATACACCCACAATCACAAAACGCCTCTACCCCACACACACCTCCCAGTGGGAGTAACACGACCGAATGCTGACATCGCCGATGACATCACCAGAGGTACACAAGTGCAAATGAAAGCTAGTGTGTTGGTGTAGATGCAACATTTTCACTGTTTCACCCTCTGAAATCCCTTCAATGGCTTCTCTGCTGTCATCCAGCAGAGAAGAGCTGTTGCATTCTGGGTATGTCTGGAGAATAAAAGACGGAGAGAGAGAGAGAGAGAGAGAGAGAGAGAGAGAGAGAGAGAGAGAGAGAGAGAGAGAGAGAGAGAGAGAGAGAGAGAGAGAGAGAGAGAGAGAGAGAGAGAGAGAGAGAGAGAGAGAGAGAGAGAGATGCTGTGTGGTCGATAGGGATGAATAGAGAGGAGAAAGAAAGTATAGTTTGTGCATTTGTGTTTTGTTCTGCAAAGACATATTTTGACCAATGTCCCGCTGTGACAGAGTTTGTGTGTGTATGAGTGTGTCAAGGTTAACATAAGAGTGTTTCTGTGTGTGTGAGAGAGAGAGATAGAGAGAGAGAGAGATAAAGAGGCTCCAGAGGGGTAAATAGGGAGTGGGGTCTCTAGAGGACTATTGAGGAGGACCTGAGGTCTCACAGGTCATAAAAAATAGCTGCTTTTGTTCCTACTGACCACACACACACACACACACACACACACACACACACACACACACACACACACACACACACACACACACACACACACACACACACACACACACACACACACACGCACACACACACACACACACACACACACTGGTGGTACCTTGGTACAGTGAGGTTAGAAATTTGATAAATATTAGAACCGTATTGTGTAATAAACATAGGGGGAACAGAATCCGACAGCAAAAAAAGCTGTCGGATTCCATTCCCCCACTCCCATTATGAGAGGTAACATTTTAAAAGATAATTGCGACTTTTTATCTCACAATTGCGAGATATAAAGTCAGAATTGCGTGAAATAAAGTCAGAATTCTGAGATATAAAGTCAGAATTGCGAGATATAAAGTCGCAATTGCGTCTTATAAAGTCAGAATTCTGACTTTTTTTCTCGCAATTACGACTTTATATCACGCAATTCTGACTTTATATCTCACAATTCTGACATCTTTTCTCGGAATTGTGAGATATATATAGACGGACTTTTTTTTTTTTTACAGAATGGTTTATATCTCACAATTCTGACTTTATAACACGCAATTGCGACTTTATATCATGCAATTCTGACTTTATATCTCCCAATTGCGTGATATAAAGTCAGAATTCTGAGATATAAAGTCAGAATTCTGAGATATAAAGTCAGAATTCTGAGATATAAAGTCGCAATTGCGAGAAAAAAAGTCAGAATTATGACTTTATAAGAAGCAATTGCGACTTTATATCTCGCAATTCTGACTTAATATCTCAGAATTCTGACTTTATAACACGCAATTGTGACTTTAAAACACGCAATTGCGACTTTATTTCACGCAATTCTGACTTTATATCTCGCAATTCTGAGAAATAAAGTCAGAATTGCGAGATGTAAACTCGCAATTGTGAGATAAAAAGTCGCAATTATCTTCTTTTTTTTTTGTGGCGGAAAAAAGCTTCCATAGAGAGGTGTTGATGTAATGACTTGAAAAAAGTGCTGATTCTATTTTGTGTGTGGATGGAGCTTAACTTGCATCAGTTTAAAGATTTTTTTTTTTTCCTTTTATCATGATAGGACAGTATACTATCAAGAAAGTTTGACGACCCGGGACTTGAACTCCGGTCACCCAAAGCTAAAAAAAAAAAATGTTAGGGCACTGACCACTAGGCTATTGAGACTTGTAATTTGCTGCAATGTGATAAATATTAGAACCTCATTGTGTAAGAAACTTAGGGGGAACAGAATCCGACGGCAAATAGTTCAGCTGTCGAAATCCGTTCCCCCAGCCCAATGAAGAGAGATGTTGATGTATCGGCTTAAAATATGCTTATTCTTTTCTGTGTGTGGATGGAGCTTAACTTGCATCAGATTAAAGAATTTTTTTTTTTTGCCTTTTAGGACAGTCAATCAGTAAATCAGGAAAGTTCGACGAACCGGGACTTGAACTAGTGTCACAATAAGCTGAAAAATAATGAATGTCAGTGCATTGACCACTAGGCTATTTATCATATTCATGTACAGTATTCTACCATTCAGGGGTGCGTTTCCCAAAAGCATTGTTAGCCAACTATGGTCGCAAGTTCTGTCGTTATCAGTATAGTTCAACCAGCGAACATTTGCTAACAGCATCACAGTGTTGTGTAGTTGGAACGACAGCTCTCGACCTGTGGTTAGAAGCATTGTTTCTTGTTTGCATGACATGATGTGGACTCAATAAATCCTTATCTTGAGCCAAAGAAGCAAGCTGACATTCAACATAATATATATCTTATTTCAAATATATACAAATGTATTTCCGTCTTTTAGTTTGTCAAGAGATTTGCAGCGCCGTTTTTAAGAAGTGCACATGTGCGTATGTGCTCTAGTAGCATACGTAAGAGCAAGCCTATGATTGAATCAGGAAATAAGGCAAAATAAGAGAAAAATGAGAATTAGTGTCTAAGATGCCATGTCCGTAATGTAAGGCAAAAAATCTGGCAATGGTTTGATCTCAAACAGATTCATTAAATTAAGTTATCACTCCACCACCTGCGTGACTTCATTAACCAACGTGGTTGAGCGACAAATTTGCGTATATATATATATCTTACATGCTCACAGCAATGTGTCTGTGCATTTATTAGCAGTAGCATAGTCTTGCTGAGCAAGTAGACTTGCTCAGCAGCGTAACAGATGGTTTGTCAAGACCAAATACATTAACATTGCCATATTCAATAACATGCTAAAATTATTCAGTGAGTTGTCATGATTAAAAATGCTTAGAGAAGTCTCTTGTGCTTACCAAGGCTGCATTTATTTGTTCAAAAATACAGTAAAAAGTCAATTTAAATGTAATTTATTAATGTAAAGCTGAATTTTCAGCATTGTTACTCCAGTCTTCAGTGTCACATGATCCTGATTTGTTGTTTAAGAAACATTTCTTTTTATTACCAATGTTGAAAAATGTGCTGCTTAATATTTTTGTAGAAACTGATTGAGAATCTTTTTCAGGACTTTGTGATGAAAAGCAAGCTCAAAAGAACAGCATTTATTTGAAATAGAAATCTTTTATAACATTATAAATGTCTTTACTGTCACTTTTGATCAATTTAATGCAACCTTACTGAATAAGAGTATTCATCTCTTTCAGATAAATTGACTATGCCGGGTAACAATTGTACTATATCCAAAAAATATGCAATATTACTGGTATCAGAGGTATTACCATAGTACACTGAAATACACCATGGTATATTTTTTATACTTTTTCTAAAAACAAAAAAACATGGTAATACTAGGTGCATGTCCAAAACAACAACAAATTATAATGACACATGTTCAGAAAAAAACATGGTATTACCATGGTACCATAACTAAAAAAAAAAAACTATAGAATTATGATGATTCTGCAAATCATGGCATTGTCATGGTACTTTCTCTGTAAACCTGTGGTAATATTATGGTACTGATTTGTCCACATAGATTAAACACAGACCCACAATGACACATTTATTTACACACTCACACATTCTCACACCAACACACACACACAGTGTTGTTTATCATTGTCATTCCCATCTGTTTGGCTTTCACTGTACAATTAATAACACCATTTTAATAAGTGTCATCGTATCATTTTATTGTCCAACAACAACAACAAAAGATCTGACAACAAGAGTATACGCAAATCCTCACTCAAAAATATCTCTCTCTCAAACACACTCACACACAGTTCCATTTTGGACTCCCCCGTTGGCTGCTCTCTGCTCCCTGATCAATATTTTAATAAGCAGAAAGGATGAGGGTTTAATCTTAATCAATAAGGGCCATATGCACCGCGGAGGGATGAGAAGATGATAGCAAATCATCTTCCCTGACACTTCATACATTATCCGTCTGACGTTATCAAATGCGCTCTTCACAATGCAGAACACTGCGTTAACAGCCATTACCTTAACACACATTTCCAGACGCTGCACTTCACAACATTTCCCAAAAAGCGAGTCAGAAATATTTTTTAACAGACATACCATTAAGGACGGGATCTTGAGGAATTTAACGATTCTGACTCTGAATCCACTGAGCTATTACGGTTCCTTAATGATTCTATTAATGATTATTTTAGTACTTGAAGGATAATTGGTCCTAACTATATATTTAAATACACCAAACAAGAGCAATATTTCTTTTCATTCAATTGATGCACTGATCTACCTTACATAAGTCTGTAAAGTGTGTTATATAAAAAATAATCCAATGGGATTGAAGTGAACCCAGTGGACTTTTGGGGACTGGGTTCAAATAATGACCTTATTATACATAATAATAATAATAATAATTTATATATTTCTGTCATGACAGCTCTCAGAGTGATTGGCATGGTAATGGGTATGACACTATTGTATGTTTGGTCTTGGTGGGATAGATTTGCTAAGCTGTTGTTGCTGCTGCTACAGAGCAAGTACAGGACTTGCTCCTGCCAATACATTCATGACACAGGTGGAGCTGGGGAAGGTGGAGGGTTTCTGAAAGCGCGCTGCACTGCTAAGGCAAATACTACCTAAGTATTTGAAGGTTGAGCAGCGAGCTCATTGGCTACTGATACGGCAGGAACCAATCAGCTGTGCCCTATAGATAACGATGTGATTATGAACAGGTGAGTAAAGGACCAATTAGCCTGCACCATCTAGAGTTTCATGCCAGAACTTTGTACGTATATATATATATATATATATATATAAATTTTGGCATGCTTCATGTGTTTGTATATACCCCTCATTTTGACCCACCGGGACCCGATGTGAGATATACAAGCACATAGGAAACAAGCCAAAATAAATAAATAATACTTTGATCATCATAATCATTACCCCTAAAATCTGGACGGGAGATTATTTAAAGTCCGCGTGAACCGGAAGTTGCAAACGACTTTTCTCCAGTGTTGTGACGTATTTCATGACGTATCAGTGAACAGGAATATTGAACAGAGGGCAGGGTTTTACTCTAGCGTTCCTCCTCTCTATCTCTCGCTCATCTCGGACTAAAGGTTAAGCGTTTCCCAAACCAAGCCGTCAAACCTATGTCATCAGGGAAGGTCCTCCAATGCAGAGGGGAGGGGCATTTTCAGATTTTGATTAAAGATTACGAAGCCAAAAAATTTTTTTGTGTGGATTGACTTGCACGGATGAATTGTTCACCACAAAACGATCAATTTAGGCAAACAAAGTAAATATGGTCAATTTTGATTTCATGTGGACTTTAAACTAGAATATTGCTCAAGTCCCTAAGTCTGACCCTAACCCTAAAATCTTTCAACCCATGGTCATCTAGTTTGAAGTGTTTAGTTAATAACATTAAACTCACTCTACACATCAACGCTCTGTCGCCAGGTTAACCTTGTCACTGATATTAACCCTAACCGGAGGTGCAGGTCAAATGCACACTGTTACTAATCATTGTCTTGCTGCATGACAATATTCCTGACATTCGCAAGACAGATGGTACTAATATATTTTCCCGCTAATTAGTCCCTAGTTAGCTAATCGACAATTAAAACACTCCCGGCAACTGACGGCGTCAACATGCTCAAACTGCGCTATCGGTGTACATAATTAATGCTATTGTTTCTGTCATGTTTGTAACAGCGGACAACGGCAGTAATTGGTGATGCGGGCGGGCGTGTGTGTGTGCACACGCGATGCAGAACAAGTGCACACATTGAAAATTCCCTCCCAGAATGCTGCACTGGCAAGACGGGCTGAAGCGGTGCCAAAGCCATAATGAGATCTGTCACAGCCATACAAATGAACAGGTGACAGAAAGAGACATGAATATGAGATATGGCAAGCGTATAGGGCTCGGGAATCTCTCTCTCTCTCTCTTTTTCTCTTTCTCTCTATGCACACACATTCACACACTCCCAATCTGTGAGTGCCCCCTTCGACAGATGTGACCACAGAATGCTGACATATGGCTAGCGCTGTACAGTGCACTGTTAAATGTCGCTGTAGATTTAGCAGCACAGTACTGTAATAACCTACAGTACAATACTGCATTTTTATATTACAGTAAAGTACCGTCATTTGCATTGTATTGTGGGTAATTTTGTTTGAGCGGGAACATTTTACAGTACATTTTAGTGTTGCTGTAACCTAGCTGTAACCTGGCTGTAAAATGCCTGGCAATAATACAGGGTTGCTGTAAACAGAGAGAGCGTGCGCCGCCCGACTGACGTCAGACTCAACTGCAGGCAGATCGCAGCAGATCACTCGCTGGATGAATGGATCTCACTCTGCGGATATCTGGAAATTTGGTAAGTTAATTTTGAATTTTATAATAAGGTTTTAGGATTTTACACTATAGTGTACAAATGACAGTGGAAGTTTAGCCAGCGACGGTTGCAAAAACACCGTTAGTTAGATCTGCTCTTTCACCCCGCTGCTTGTCTCGACCGTCTCGACATTTTCAAATCTAACTCGAGATTTGAACAGTGAATTAACATTACCTTACGGTTTATTTCGACCAAAACAGACTTGGTGATTGTTGGAACGGTGGAAGGACAAATCGAAGTGGTTAATTAACGTTAAATGTGTTATACAATCGTCTGCGAGATAAAAATTACTGCATTTGACGTTAACGTTACGTTTGAAGGATCTTATGATAACAAAAATGTCTAACGTTAACTGTTATCTGTAAGGATCCTTTCCATAACATCCGAGCCCATCAGTGGTAAAAACAAGCACTTATAATAGACATAACGTACGTTATTTTGCTCAAAATGCTATATTTGCAGTCCGTTTCTCGGATGGCGAACTTGATGGTTTTATGATTTTATCACTTTTATGATAAATACTGGACCAAATTTATTAAGTCGTTTAGACACAAAAACACGTGAAAACACGGGTTAAAAATACTGCACTTTCCTTTGCAACGCAAAATGGGTGATTTGGTCTAAGAGAGTTTGGCTATTGGTACCAGTTTAGCCTTTTATTTCATTTCTATTATTTAGGCTGGAGACCCATTTCTGTAGCATTGTGATTTGTAATGACAAATAATGATTACTATAATAATTAAAAATATAAATAAAGGTGTAAATTGATCAATAAAAAAACTATCAGAGTTAATAATGATCTATTAGGCAATAAAGACAAGTAAAATGCATGCCCAAAAAGCAAGGTAGAATATTTAGAGAGGTCAAGTGAAGTTTAAAGTGAAGCTTATTTTTGTTAACCTAGATGTATTGTAAGCAGATGTATGAAATATATGTCCTCAACAAGAAACATAACAGTTAACTGAATAATATGTATTTTGATTTCTTACAGCTGTACGTGTGGGACGTGGGAATTTTATTTGCAGCCTGGGAAGGAGTTTTCTGTAAGTATTAGCCATGTTAATACGTTTTAAACTTAAAGTTTTAAAATCTAAAGGTTACATTTTTTTTTTTTTTATTGGCTGTTTTTTTAATTTTTGTTATTTCTACAAAATTTTATTTTACAATTGATCTCTTACACTGTCTGCTCATCTTTATTGGTGCTGTGGATAACAGGATTTGTCATACGTGTTTTTGTGTGTCATGTCTTTTTCAGTTTTGGTCACCGCCAGGTTCCAGTACCACCTCAAAGTCCCAACCAAATTTTAAAGTGTGTCCAGCTACAGCTGCAAGTCATGCAGTTTCTCAACCTCTCACGCCGACTTTTTGGAACTTCAGCTTATTCACCGTATCCCCCAGAGTTAGATAAGTGAAGTCCATACATACCCTTTTCATCTCCGTGCGTGCTGTAACTCTGTCTGACGCACCCACCGCTAGCCTAGCTTAACACAAAGACTGGAGGTAAATGTCTCCAGCTAGCATACTGCTCCCAATAAGTGACAAAACAACGGCAACATTTTCCTATTTACATGTTGTGATTTGTATAGTCGTCACAGCGTGTACAAATAACAAGGTCACATGAGACACAACCATCTTCTAACCGTACACATACTGAGAACTATATTCTCGTAGGCGAATGACTACTACTTGGGCGGAGTGATTAGCGCAACACTCTGAGCGAACTCTCTGCTCCTCACCACAGGTGCTGCGAGTAAATCACTCCGCAGAAGTAGCAGTGCTTCGCCTTCTGAGAATATAGTTCCCAGTATGTGTACAGTTGGAAGATGGTTGTGTCTCATGTGTCCTTGTTATTTGTACACGCTGTGACTTTACAAATCACAACATGTAAATAGGAAAATGTTGGCGTTATTTTGTCACTTATTGCGAGCAGTATGCTAGCTGGAGCCTAGCTTAGCACAAAGACTGGAGGTAAACTACGGTGGCCGAGAAGGGTCACAACACATACAAACGCCACAACAACTTCATATTCAGAAAACAACTTCGTCGATTTCACATCACGTACGCTGCAAATATTCACAGCACGAGCAAATAGGGAAACGAACTGCAAACTGCAAAGACACAACGGAAATGTTTCCAGGGGGGCCTTGATCAGTGACGGACCCGCATCCATCTGGTTGTCCTCGCGCTATCTGAATGTGCGCTTTTGTTGTCTACAAGTCTGTCATAATAAAAGAGAAACACTTACCTCTTGCTCTTGTAGACATAGACAACAAAAGCGCACATTCAGATAGCGCGAGGACAACCAGATGGATGCGGGTCCGTCACTGATCAAGGCCCCCCTGGAAACATTTCCGTTGTGTCTTTGCAGTTTGCAGTTCGTTTCCCTATTTGCTCGTGCTGTGAATATTTGCAGCGTACGTGATGTGAAATCGACGAAGTTGTTTTCTGAATATGAAGTTGTTGTGGCGTTTGTATGTGTTGTGACCCTTCTCGGCCACCGTAGTTTACCTCCAGTCTTTGTGCTAAGCTAGGCTAGCGGTGGGTGCGTCAGACAGAGTTACAGCACGCACGGAGATAAGAAGGGTGTGTGTGGACTCATCTAACTCTGGGGGATACAGTGAATAAGCTGAAGTCCCAAAAAGTCGGCGTGTTCCTTTAACTATCCCTTTAAAAGCTGTTTACCTGTAAAGTGTTGGTGTACTGGACATGTAGTGTTCCTAAATGAAATGTTTTTTCACAAATACACAATAGTGTAATTGATTAATAAAAAATGTTTTTGACAATAACATTGTTTGGATTGATTGATTTGCAGTTATTCTGAAGTTGCAGTATAATATTATTACCTGTAAATGTATATACTATAATAACTCATTATTATATAAATATAATATTATCATTATTAGTAATTTGAAAATTATAAAATTTAGCAATAATGTATCAATATAGATTTTACAGTACAATACTGTATAATTAATTACAGCAGAAACAGAAACATTACAAAAATACAGTAAAAATACAGTAAAGTACTGTTTTGTAGTTTACAGTACTGATATTGTGTACTGTAAAGTAAATTACAGTAAAGTTGCTGTAAATCAAAATACAGTAACTTGCTGGCCACCGTGCTGCCAGTACTGTACTGTAAAAATACAAGAAAATCGTTAACAGTGTGGACATAAACACACATAGGCAGCATATCACAGCTCCATCTCTCTTGGTCCCTATTATGGATTTTTGAAAATGAACTTTCATGTAGTGTGTAACAGCTCTAAGTGAATGAAAACATCCTGTAAAGTTTTAAATCTGAAAGTGCACCGTATATAAAGGTTTTGTATTTCAAAAGTAAGAGTCGACTCTGAGTCAGTGAAATGAATAGTTTTCAAACGAGTCATAAGCCATTTCGTTGTGACGTCAAGACGAAACATTAGCATATAGACACCAGGGAAAACTTCAACCTCATGTCGAGAAGAAGCTGTGCTCTACAATGTGAAGGTAAAGCCAACATGTGACCAGCATGTGAAGAATCAGTGGTTAAAATTCATCTTCACCACAATACCAGCAGTATAATCCTAAACTTTTGCTGTGTTCCCTTTATTTTACTGACGGCTTCTTCTCAAATCTCTGAGTTCAATGCAGGATTCGCAAACCGCTTGTTCTTGAAAGATGGTGTTCAAAATACTTAGTTTTGAGTCTTATATTGTGTTGGTCTCCTGCAAACTGGCTAACTCACATTATTACTGTCTTACTGAAATACTTCTGCTAATCAGCTGTGGGCCACTAATACCTAAAACTGTCTATTAATGCCGATTGTCTGTCGTTCTCACTACTTTGAGGAAAGATTAAGCATGGAGCAAGACTTGTTTTACCAACGTTTAGGTTAACGTTACATCAGTCGCAACTGTTATCGATACAGTTTTCACGTTCACCGCAATATATTAGAAAAATACTCTGTAAATAAATTAGTCAGGTAAAATAATCGGTTTGTTGATGGACATGCACTTGTTAATGCTGATGGTGAGGAATTACAGTTGCAACATCTCATAATGTACCTCAAACTGAGTTGCGTATCACTGAGAAACGTCCTGCTCGAGTCGTCCTTGCGATTGAGGTTTGGGTTGAATGACTAGTTATTTCAGTGTTTTATCATCGGACTCGCGCTCGGATTGAAATGGTAAAATCGATGTCATTGTTCGTTACTGTGTTTAGTTTACAGGAAGCCTCAGGACACGCAGAGCTAACGTTGTTATGGCAATGGGTGTTTTTGTTTTTGACACGCGCGCTGTACGCGGTAGACCAATCACAACAGACTGAGCCGTCTGGCCAATCAGAGCAGAGTAGTTCGCGGAAAGGAGGGATTTAGAGAGATTTTTTTTTATCTGACGAGTCATTTGAGAATCATTGAAAATGTGGTGATGTGCAAATGTATATTATGAGGAAATTAAACAGTTTTTTAACCGTCGATGTATGTAAAACTGTTGTAGGAGACTCCAAAACAACATTAGGAAACTTTAAAATAATATAATAGGGGCACTTTAATCAGTATTTTGTCTGGTTAATAAAACATCAAAACACCCCTAAAACAAGACGTATTTACTTGAGAAGCAAAACTGTGTCAGATAAGACACATTTTTGAAGTCTCGTTTTCTTGTTCAATGAAAAAAAGGCATACTGCTTTATCTACTAACATAAAACTATACACACACACACACACACGGGCTCGTACCTTCAGCGCTGAGAGCTGGGTGAGGTCTAATATATTGCAATGTTTTGTACGAACAAAGTCTTTATCAGACAATAAGAACAACAAATATCAAGGGATTTTACAGTCACAAAGTAAACATTCACACCTGATGAAAGACATGGGCAATCAGCATACCAACCAATTAAAAAGAAAATACATAAATTGTTTCAGATCTGAATACAAATTAAGCCCTTTAGGAGACAAGGTAATCATGTCTCCAGACTCACCAGCCCTTCTATCTTTACCTGTTCAATTCCTGAATAACGAAGACAACTTGTGTTTCAATAGATTGAAGTAAACAGCATTAGGGGTTTTCTGGTCATTTACCATATAATACTTCTGTGTTCTGCAATCTCTGTTTATAAACCTTGTAAGCAGACATCCACAGAGTGTGTCAGGTTTCTGGTGTCACGAACATTTTAGTCGGGACTTTAATTCGCGTTTGCATAGGATCTCAACGATTTTATTGTCTGAAAGAGTCTGAAATGCGTACTAGTGCAAATGTAAATGTAATGCAAAAACGACTTTTAATCTCTTTTATATTGTTAAAAGTAGCCTATTACTAAAACTACAGATAATGAAATTAAACGTTTCTCGTTCTTTGTTTTTTTTTTTAACTACCCGCTTAGCCCACTAGCTTAGCATAAAATGTTCATAAATATAATGGGAAAAGACTTGTTTCTTTTTAGTTTTTTCTTATTAGTTACAGTATGTAGGGTTTTATATACATCTTCTGTTAGTAAATGAATGTATATTGAATTATTTTAGTGCCATGTATGTTACCATATATATATACACTGTATATGTGGATGTTATATATATATATTTATTGAATATTGCCGGTGGAATATGTGAAACTGCCAATGGAATATGTGAAACAATCTTATGCAATTGTGCTTCTCAAGTACATTACTGTTCAAAGGTCTGGGGTAAGAAAGACTTAATTTTATTCAGCAAAAACACATTCAATTGATCAAAAGTGACAGTAAAGTAATTTATAATGTTACAAAAATATATATATATTTTTCTAAATAAATGCTGTTCTTTTGATCTTTCTATTCATAAAAGAAACCACCACAATTTTTCACCACAAATTTGGGAAGCACAACTATTTTCATCATTGATAATAACAACAAGAAATCTCTCTTGAGCAGCAAATCAACATTTAATAATGATTTCTGAAGAATCATGTGACACTGAAGACTGGAGTAATGATGCTGTTGATCATATAAATGCAGCCTTAAGACTTCTTTTACGGACTACTGAACGGTAGAGTAAACTTTTAACTAGTGTAAATATTTTAACTAGAACAGACAGAACTACTGATCCAGAAAGTAGTTTTTGGCTGCAAGTGATCTGATATCCCCTGTATCTCATCCTCTAATTAGAGTCTTGTTGCACAAAAACCCACGTCAAGCAGAACTGCTGTTCCCTGTTGTGCTTTTGATTGATAGCGGTTTCCTCTGGAGTCCACATCCATCATGCCGTGAGGTTTTTACCGCAGGGCCGTGAGACTGTCACCCGTCCTGATCTATACATTTACGACTCACGCATGCAGGACAGCCACACGGACCGCCACATGATGTATTAGCTCCGCTGAGTCCAGGGAGGTGACAGAACTCTGGCTGTACAGGACGCACAGGGAGTGGGAAGGGGGGCAGGGAGTCTGATTGGTTAATGTAGGTGTCCGTCAACTGTGTCAGTCAACTGTGTCAGTCAACTGTGGCCTGTCAAAGCTATGTGATCATATTGGGTTGATGGATAAAGCCATCTGTGCAGCTGTACCTGTTGTTTGCATGTGCGTGAGAGAAAGACACGAGCTAAAGTGCACAAACAAACCCAATCACAAATGAGATCTCTTTCATATCTCAATTGTTTATCCTCAACCACGATCAAATTAAATGCAAAAATAGGCTTTTGCTTTGATTGTTCTCTAGTTTCAGAAGAGATCTCAAGACTGTGCACGTAATTAGCTGGATCTCAATATGAACTCAAACATTTCTCATCGAATGCTTCAGAGAACAAATAATTTGAGCTACACTACAGCCACATTAATTTATACAATGCAAAAAAAAAAAAATATATATATATATATAGTTTTTTTTTTTTTTTCGTTTTCCAGAACAAATATCTTAAATTCTTAAAGTGCCCCAATTATGCCATTTCAAAAGGTCCCCAAGTTTGTTTTGGAGTCTCCTACAATAGGTTTACTTGCATCCAAGGTAAAAAAAAAACACTTTAATTTTCGCATAACATACATTGCAGCATCACCTCTTTTCTCACAGTGTCTGGAACGGCTTGATAAAGGATTCGTTCTCTAAAAACCTCTCCTTTCTGAGAAGAACCTACATTCAGCTATGATTGATCAGATGGCCCAGTTTATTGTGATTGATCTACTCTGCTCTGACTGGTCAGATGACCCAGTTTGTCGTGATTAATACTCTGCTCTGATTGGTCAGATGACCCAGTTTGTTGTGATTAATACTCTGCTCTGATTGGTCAGATGGCCCAGTTTGTTGTGATTGATCTACTCTGCTCTGATTAGTCAGATGGCCCAGTCTGTTATGATTGGTCTACCGCTTACAGTATATGTTGGAAATGAAACAGCCATTACCACATCTAACTGTACCATAGATGTATGTGATAAGAACAGTAATGATGGCATGTGTTTTACCATATCAATACAATCAGAATCCTCATGCTTTGGAAGTGCATGCAAACAAGTGGCGCTCACTGCAGAGTCGAATGTCATCCAGCTCCACCTCCCTGAACATCATGGGTTGAGCTTGACCGAGTCCAGGTTTATGCGTAGGTTTATGGTGTTGGTTGGACCTTCTAGCTCCACCCATTATGCCCAAATTACATCCAGAGAGGCTCTGCAGTTGCAGCCTCTCCATGCAAAGACAATTTGCTTTTGCAGAGCAGAAAAAAGCCAGTTCTCGACATGTCGACAACATGAACCAAACTCTTCCAGGCCTCAGCTTCGATTACAGTGTTTGAGGGTCAGACGTTGTTTGAGGGCAGCCAATGAAGACCATAGCCTGGCATTATTTGTTAAAAACCTGCGTTGGTTTGAGCAGGAAGTAAGACTGGAATGACGGACCACTCATTTCAGGCAGTTCAGAATCGGTTCTTTGTGCTTGGAGACAAGAAAATAACTGCATTTATCTTGCACTTGGATTTTTGAAACTTTGCAGACCTTTTACATTCAAAAACAGCTATATTACACACTACATGAAAGGTAATATCCTAAAAATCATAAAATGATCAAATTTAATATCATAAATAATGTCTCAAGTAAATGTATCATGTTTTAAGAATCTTTAGATATTTGTCCTAGAAAACAAGACTTATTTTGCAGTCTACTCACCCTATATAACACATTTACTATAATTTTCCTAAGAATAAACATCTAAGACTAAGCTGATATTTCAATTAAACAGAACTTGTGTCTCCTGTGTCATTAAAGAGCAACTTCTGAGCATCCAGTGGGCTCACAATAAGACAAACTTACAAGAAAGCGTTTATGAAGGTAAGTTTGTGGTGAGTAAGTTGTGAGTCAGCTGGCATGTGGGAATGAGGCATAGTAAATTACGTCTGCAGGCATCAGCAAACACACTCCTGCAGAGATGGAGGGATGCTATGACAGAATGATAGAGCACAGATGAAAACAGATCAAGTGTGTGTGTGTGTGTGTGTGTGTGTGTGTGTGTGTGTGTGTGTGTGTGTGTGTGTGCGTGAGAGAGTGTATTAGCTGTGCCAAGACAGCATGTTTTCAATTGTTTATGCCATCATTTTTTTTCTTAAGCGCGCATGTAGTGGCACGTGAAAGGGTATCCGAAGTTAAAAGCATTTTCCGGTCAGTTCAGAAGATTGGGCTCAGTTTTTCCCCTGGGAAACTGTGGTTTGCAGTACAACAGAAATGGATGAAGATTAAAAGGTCTTACAAAAACGGTTAAAGTCGGCATGAAACAGAAATTGCGAGCACCTTTTGTTCTCTATTGTGACGTAAACTACCGGCCAAAAGTTTTTTATGCTTGAAAAAAATGATATGATCAAAAAGATAAAAAAAAAAAAAAAAGAATAAAAAAAAATCTATCAACATGCAGAAACATTAAGTAGGCTTATGTGCTGCTAACACATGCTACTAAAATGCTAAATCATGCTAGCAACATCTTAAAACATGTTAACAATGTGTTAAATCATGCGAGAAACAAGCAAGCAACGTGTTAAATAATGCTAGAAACATGCTAAAACATATTAGCAGTGTGATAAATCATGGTAGAAGCATGCTAACAATGTGTTAAATCATGCTAACAATGTTAGATCATGCTAGCACAATACCTCATGTTAGCAACATGTTAAAACATGTCATGTGAGAAACATGACAGCAAATCATGTTAGCAACATGCTAAAACACGTTATCAATGTGCTAAATCATGCTAGAAACAATAGCAATGTGTTAATCATGTTAGGAACATGTTAGCAATGTGCAAGGTAAAACTTGCTAAGAACTTGTTAAAACATGTTAAAATGTCTTAGAATATGCTAGCAATTTGCTAAAACATGTTAGCAATGTGTTAGAACAGAGTAAAATCTGCAAACTTCAAGCTTTTTAAAGGTTTTTCAAATTTCAGACAAGGCTTTGTCCAACATCAAAGTTTTTAATCAAACTTTATTAATTTAGTTTCTTATTTTATTCTCTCAATATCTGTGTGAAATATGACCCACATATTTATTTGTGAGATTCACCCATGGATTCACCTGAAAAGTCTGTAGAGGTAAACGCTAGGGAACCTTTCAACTGACTGGAGCTGCTCCCAGAATGAGAAAACGTGGATATGAGGTGAGAAAACGTTAAAATGAGGTGAGACAACCTGAGAAGACTGTGAAAGAGAGGCAGACAGAGTGAGGCAAGCATAGGACATCCTCTTAAAACAGAGAAAACAGGAAGACAAGAGCAAACGAAGAAGAAATTGGGTGAAAGATTAGAGGAGAGGAGCATGAAATGAAAGTATTGAGTGGGGAAGATAGGAGTGGATAATCGAAGAAAGTAATAAAGTGGAAAAAATAGAGGGAGGGGAGAGAGGAGAGAATTAGAGAAGAGGAGGGAGGTGGAGAGGAGGAATACAAATTGAAAGGAAAAAAAATGTGGAAATGGAGGCGGGTCAAAATCACACATACAGACAGAAAATGAGCAGGAAGATCTCACAAAAACATGTCCAGATCACATTTAAGCACAAAAGCAACTAATATTGAAATACAAATTCTCACATAACAGAAATGAAGCCCATTTTAAGGACCATTTATATTTTTGTATTCTGACATTATCTTCACAACAATTTCTAAGCCAATCAGAATAAAGCTCTCTGCCTTTTATTTGTCTGGTAGAGCTGCACAATTTGAGAGAAAAAAAACTAAATTGCAATTTTTCAGACAGACATTGCGATTAAAAAAGGCTTGCTGTGTTTGTTTATTGGGCTGCATGTTTTGGCCTAATTGTTTTTGATTACATATCAATATGGCTAAAAATAATAATCAATAATTAATAATAATAATAATAAACAAAAAAATTAAGCCAAATAAAAAAATATTACTATTGTAATATTTCACTGTAAAATTAAAAAGCAAGAATTTAGGAAATATAGGCTATAATAATAATAATTATTATTATTATATAAAAATAAAAAAAACGAAATAAATAAATATTACTATTGTAATATTTCACTATAAAAAAGTATTCTCTTTTCTTTTTTATGATGATTATTTTACTAAACAAAAATATAACAAAATAAGAAATATAACTATTGCAACACTGTAAAATATACACTAACCCTAACCCAAAATAAAAATAGTATTTAGGAAAACATTATTATAATTAACAGTACAACTGTACAATGATATGCAAATTGTATCCTTCATCAACTTATCCTTCATTCTCAAGCGTTAAACCTATTCTTTCGTTAACAACCACCGGATTCCAGTATAAGGTTTTATTTTGATTATGCAGACCTAGTATCTTTGGCTGGGTGGGGTTTTGCAGACTGTATGGTTGTAATTTAGTGGCCAAGTCTAGCAGAAGTTAGCAAAGTGGCATTAATCGCGTCTGGGTTTTGGGGTGAAATATGACTCAGACTTGTTCTTGACAGCTTTTGTGAGATTCTTTTAGATATTGCAGATGGAATAAAGGATAGCTGAGCAGAGAAGGAGAAAATGTGGAAAATGTGAAGAGAGAGAGAGAGAGAGAGAGAGAGAGAGAGAGAGAGAGATAATCAGGAAGAAAGAGAGTAAAAGATGAAGTGATGAGCCAAAGGAGAGAAATGAAAGATGGAGGGTGAATAATGAAGGCCAGAGGACCAGGACAGGATGCTGAGCAAGAGAACCAGACATGAATGAGGGATGAGGAAGGATATAGGTGAAGGAAATAAGGAGAATGTTGCCGAACTGAACCATGCTGCAAATTAGGAATGAGGGGAACGCGAGGGAGAGAGACGGAGATGGAGAGAGAGGAGAAGAAAGCCCTCAGCGATGAGACCATTACATTGGGGATAATGAAGAGGTTCCACTCTGTCACACTGAGCATTAGGCCTCTGTCAAACTGACCCCAAAGTGTCAACAAGTTAATAGCCTGGGTATCAGCTGTATTATGACATGCCACCATACATAGACGCTGACACACTCATCATTTACACACAGCGACAACCACATGCAAGACTCATTCAAACACAAACAAACACTGTCTGGCACACTCACCAGAACGAGCTGGGAAAAGCAAACACAAACGAGGGAGGAAAGACAAGCGAACGCAGGTCTCGCAGTGAAAGAGTCCGCGCATGAGATGAAGAATATTAGCTTCAGATGCTCTGAAGGCGTACATTATTTAAAAGGTGTTGTTGCTCTTATGCACATTGTTAATGTACTGTCTTTGCGATCCGCAGAACGCGCCGGAGCTTTGTTGAATAAATAAAGGCCGATTCTGCTGGGGAATGCCAACGACAGAAATGCACACGGCATCGAGTGAACATTATTTCATTTTTTTTTTTAAGCTGGAACGAATAAAGCTTTAAAGAAAATGTCTTTTGAAAAGACTCACTCTCACCTTGTTTCGCTCTCTCTCTCTCTCTCTCTGTGCCTCTTCTTTACTGTACAGAGTTCATACTGCTGACTGTCTTCAGCTAATGCTCGAGTTCAGAGTAAACAGAAGTGTTATTTACAGTGTTAGTGTACAATAGAAGTCCAAAGAGAAGAATAACAGACAGCTCTAATGTGAATCATAATGCACCATATGGAGCCTTTTCACGAACTGTGATGACGCGTTTCCAAAGTTTTTTTAACACTATACTTTGTGTTATATTACCTTGGCAGTAAATGACAAAAAAAAATTATTGTCAGCTGTGAGGGTGTTTTTAATGCCTCGTTTCCACCGAGCGGTATGGTACAGCACAGTTCAGATCGGTACGCAAATTTTACCGTTTCCATTGTCAGAAGTTGTGAATGGCACCCTAATTCTGAACCATACCGTACAACTTTTTTGGGACCTTTCCATTGGGGCCTCTAGCACAGTAGTCCGGTACTAAAGGGTGGAGCTAGACTCCCTGCAGAACGTTGATTGGTTGACAGAGAATCGTCACTTGTTCGCGCTTTTTCGGCTGTGTTTTTCCTTGCGGCCTGAATGCCGAGAAGCAAGAACAAGATCTGTTGTATGTCCTCCATTATTGTTTACTGTGTCGTTTTTTTTTTCTTCTTCTTCAATCAGTGACGTTGATCGCTACACCACGCCTGTCAAGGGTACTGTTGGTGGAGGAAACATCCGGAGGAGCCGGATTGTGGTTTACCGTCCTGAATCACACTTTACTGTACTGTATTGTACCGTACCACTCGGTGGAAACGAGCCATAATATAACAGCTGAGGGAGTGGTGGAAAGTTTGATACTTTCTCTCTTCTGACTGCTCTTCAGTCTCTCAAAATGTTTTCCCTGTATTGGAAAGTCAGGGAAACTCTATCACGGTTTTATCTTTTGGTTTCAGAACAAATGCAAATACTAAATTATATTTGCTATCTTCTCCAATTCACTGTTATAGAAGTTTACCCAACCATGACGACTTCTGCGTCTGAGAACCACAGAAATGTGAAAAGGGTCCATTCCAGTCAAGCCAACTTCAATACCAAGTCTATAGCTTTGTCAGCTCCCTACATAGACAACAACATTTTATTGTTAAAAGACTGTTACAAAACGTAGGCAGTAAAATTAGGCCTTCTAAGATCACTGTAACCAAGTGCAAAGACAATTTTGATAATATTGATGTTTAAGTAATATTTTGAGGTATATGGTTTATCATAATGCTCCTGTCTTAAATATATATATATGTGTGTGTGTGTGTGTGTGTGTGTGTGTGTGTGTGTGTGTGTGTGTGTGTGTGTGTGTGTGTGTGTGTGTGTGTGTGTGTGTATGGTTTGCTCTTGTTTATATATTATTTGTTATTATTACTGTTTTTTATTATTATTGTAAATGCTTGCCATCGTTGGTTTGGTTTGGTTTGGTTTGGTTTGTTGTTAATAGTTAAAATGATAATAAAAAAAGATCAAATGAATGACAGTTTAATAAAATATGTCTAATAATTAAAGGCTACTTTATCTAAACATTATACTTTGTAATACTTATATTTCATCCAATGTCTAAAAGTAATAAGAAAAATGTTTTGAATATTTTACCCATATTTGTGTGTGCTTTGTGTTTTTAGATTAGTTAACTCAGCAACATGCCAACAACCAACGCATTGAGTCAAATCGTCTGTGTTGGAAAGGCTTTTGTTAGGGCCTGTGGGGTTGCACACAACAAAATCAAGTCACTTATCACTCCATTTCAGTTAGGAAGCCGTCTATGTAGGCAGCAGACAGAAAGGCAGCTCACTAGTTTATGAGTTCAGAGAACTCCCAGCACAATCATAACATTTCTCTTAAAACACTTTTGATTTGCACCAGGGGACCATAAGAGCACTGCGCGTCCAGCTGTCCCCGACTAATATTTCTCTAGGCTTTTGTTTAGGCTTGGTTGTCTTGTGTAGCCCACTGCATTTAATGTGCTGCATTGTTTTTCAGTTACTGGTCATTAAAAATTTAGAAACGACATATCAAAACTCTTAATCGAATCTAAAACCCCTCCCTCAGCAGCGACGGGCTCCTATCTGGACCAATTAGAGGCAGGCGAGGCTGACAGTAATGGGTGCTATCTGCAGGTCCCCCGGGGGCGGATGGAGGGAGATAGATAGCAGGAGGGCAGGTACTGTGTACAGTACCCCCCCCGCAGCAGTACCTCCCTCCTTCCACCCCATCCCAGGAGAGCTAATGCTCCCTAATGCACAAGACGGACGGAGATAATACCTCCCGATTACAAACGCATCCCTCTCTAATCCAATCAACTGTCAGCGCACACACAAACACACACATACACGCGTCCTTCTCCGCTGTCCCTTATACCTGACTCAGAATAGAGAAGGACTGAGAAAGAGAGAAACGGTGAGTGGCAGAAAAAGGAATAGCGGGGAAAAGAGAGGCATAGTGACAGGAATGAGGAAAAATCATTGACACCTGGGATGAATAGTAGCATTCAAAAAAAAATGGGCGGCTTTTGTGATGATTATGACATCGTTTTGAGCGTTATGATGTCATTAAAGAATTATGAACAACTGAAGCGCTTCAACAATGGCTCAGTCAGGCAAACAGTTTCCACTCTTATTTCAGAACAAAACCCCATTCATTTCTGTCTGTTCCCTCTTAGCCACAAAAACCCCTGCACTCTCGCTCCCTACCATGATCCAATCAGCAAAGAGATCAATGCGGCAGAGGGCACAGAGGTCAAAGGTAATGCCACTCACCCCGTGGCATTCTGAGGTCAGATCTCAATGCCTCGTTTTATGCAGTGGGCAGGCCCACATTGAATCTGTATCCAGAGAAATCGCAGCTGATGGAATTTGGAACGCTGACTATTCCCAGAGTTCCCCTTGAGGGTTTGTTTATTAAATATTTGGGATGATTTGATAATGCTTTCAGTTGCTCTCTGCTCTGTTTAAAGAGATTCACTGTAACTCCACTATGGCTCTAAAATGCATATTCAAATTTGGTACATCATGATGATTTACAAGATCAATGACAAAACTAATTATGTGTGGCATCATGGATACGATAAATGGACCATATTTGAATATGCACTACCGTTCAAAAGATCCCAAAAATTAATTAATGTTTTAATTAACGAATTAATGTTTAAAAATAAATTCATGTTTTTATCCAGCAAGCATGCATTAAACCGATCAAAGGCGACAGTAAAGACGTTTATAATACAAAAGATTTTTTATTTCAAATGAACTGTTCTTTTGAACTTTCTATCCATCAAATAATCCTGAAAAGAAATGATCAGTTACCATGAATATATTAAGAAGCACAACTGTTTTCAGCATTGATAATAATAAATATTTCTTGATCATCAAATCATCATATTAGAATGATTTTTGAAGGATCATGTGACTCTAAAGACTGGAGTAATGATGCTGAAAATTCAGCTTTTATTACAGGAATAAATGACTGTTAAAATAAATAAATATTTAATATTAAAATCAGAAGAAAGTTATTTTAAATTGTAATAATATTTCACAATACATTTTTTAACGGCATATGCAAATGTGAATGATCTTTAAAAGCAGTGCCAGAGGAATAATTCTGCAGAGAGAATTAAAAAGAGCAGAGGGAACATTCTGCTTTTCTGTGTTTCAATCCATTCTCCAGATTTTCCCAAACATCCTCATGGAATTTTTTTTTTTTTTTTTTACATCCACAGATTCTGCCTAGGCCTGGCAAGGGTAAAACTCTCAAATAAAACCCACAAAAATCCATGGTACTTTGCTCTTGTTGTGATGTTTCTTTTCCTTGAGCACTTTGCCTATCCACTTACACCGTACATAACCCTATATTTATCTCTGGGATTTTTTTCAAATAATACAGGGCTCCTGCAGAGCAGTGCCATGGGTATTTTCAGGAAACCCTGGCTGTAGAAAAGAATTCGATCTGACTCAGCTTAAAAAAAACAGCTTTCAATTATGACATCCACAAGATTGCACACCTGTCCTTGGAAAGAGCTGATGGAACGTCTCTCTAGCTCTTTCTGTTTTCCCCCTCACCATCTTTCTACCTTCGGTCTCTTTCACAAAAAGGTGATGGACTGCCCAGTGACATCGTTCCTTTTTTTTTTTGCTCTACTCTCTCTCTCTCTCTCTTTCTGGTGTGATGGAGTGTGGAAGAGTAGTATGATTTATCACCAGCTGAAGGCTGAGGATGGCGTCACTCTAAGAAGTGTGTGTGTGTATGTGTGTGTGTGTGTGTGTGTGTGTGTGCGTGTGCGTGTGCGTGTCACTCCGTCAGGTCCATCTGTACAGTGAGTTAGTATACGGACAGTTTCCATGTGTGTGTAAAACCAGGCGCGCAAAACAGCTTATCATCTGAGAACAATTCTCAGATGGCGCAGCCCCTGCTGACTGAGGTTAAATCCATTTTACCCCCCACACACATATGTGCTAACATTAGTCAGACTCACACACACACATGCTGCTAGTGCACCCATGTTCCATAAATCAGAATTTTACACTCGCTAGATCAAGCCAACACATCCAAACCCACACAACTCCCCCTTTTTTTTTTGTTCACACACACACATTGGTGATTTGTAGCTGTTACGAGCACGTGTGGGCCCATTGCCTCAGCGAGATGTCATGCTGTGGTGTCACACCGCACAGATAATGGCGAGGTCAAAGGTCGAGTGTGAGCGAGAGGGTGTTGGGGGGGGGGGCACTCAGGCACTTTGGCAAATTGGCTAATGTCCCGAGGGAGAGGGGCGGGGCAGGGGAGGGTGACACGGAGACATGACATCATAGAATCCCCCCGAGAGGAGGCGGGAGGAGAAGGTGAGGAAAGAGACATGCCACCTGGAATGGCCAGCGTACTGCTTACTGTGCACTATACACTACCTAGTATGTTTGTGATGTATGCTAAGGTGAGCATCACTATTGTTCATATGTCGGGTTCAAATTCGTAAGTTCAATCGGTTAGAAAAATAATAGTGTCCATCCACTTATTCAGTGGCCTTGGTTCTGGATGTATTTTTCCCCATTTATTTTTCACAAAGTGATTTTTAAAGGTCAGTGTTTAAAGGATAACTCCGGTCAATTTTAACATTGAGCTCATTTTTTTGTAAATTTGGAGTGCTGTCAGTACAGAGAACAACGACAAAAATCGGTGTTGCCTACACCGTGTTATCGTCTTTTTAAAATTTGCACTCTGTTGACTTCAATGGGGTCGATTGTCGAGTTCACGCGCGTGATCATAGGTAACTAAGCAACAGTGGAGAACTAGGCAATCGACTACTATGGACTTCGACCGAAAACAGGATGTAAATACAGGGATGTATGTGCGCTGGCCAAATTAACTTAATTTTTATTCATATCTTTCACATCTACTGCAGTCAGATTCACCCGTGATCACTCTGAAGGAATCACTCACATTAGCTGTGCATTTGTATTGACACATCAAGGATGTTAAGAGGCTAAAAGCAGGTTTAGTACTTGCCCCATTGAAGTCAACAGGGTGCAAATTTTAAAAAGAGGATAACACGGTGTAGGCAACACCAATTTTTGTCATTGTTCTCTGTATTGACAGCACTCCAAATTTACAAAAAAATTAGCTCAATGTTAAAATTGACCGGAGTTCTCCTTTAAGAGTTATAAACCATGAACCAAAACAATCAGCAATGAGGTAAATCACACCAGTACAAACTTTGATTTGAAGCATTAAAGCATTTGAAAATTAGACAAAAAGACAAAGGTACAAGAATGTGTATTTAACGGCTTTAATGAGGGAATGAACTGCAATCCCATGGAGCATTGCGACAAACAATTTGCTAGAACTGCCCGGTCCTGCAGATTTGCCTTACACAACATTAGGAGGATCAGGCCCTTCCTATCAGAACATGCTTCACAACTCCTTGTCCAAGTGCTTGTTCTATCCAGACTGGACTATTGTAATGTTCTCCTGGCAGGTCTTCCAGCTTGCACTGTCAAACCTTTGCAAATGATCCAGGATGCGGCAGCGGGACTGGTCTTTAATGAGCCGAAGAGAGCACACGTCAATCCTCTCCTCACTAAATTGCACTGGTTGCCATTTGCCGCTTGCATCAAATTCAAGTCACTGACTTTTGCCAACAGAACAAACACTGGCTCTGCTCCCTTTTACCTAAACTCATTACTTCAGACTTACGTGCCATCCAGAAACTTGCACTCTGCAAGTGAACGCAGTCTTGTGGTGCCCTCTCAAAGAGACACACAATCTCTTTCTCTGACCTTTTCCTGGTCTGTTCCCTGCTGGTGAATGACCTGCCCAACTCAACCAGAGCTGCTGAGTCCGTAGCCATTTTCAAGAAACGGCTGAAGACGCATCTTTTTCGGCAACACTTGATCCATTAATACTTTCTATTCTATATCTATCATCTTTATAAAAATATATTTTTTCTAAAAAGTACACATACTGCGTTAGAATAAACTGTGAAGGGTCATATAACTTGCATATTGTTGTCCTATTGTTAGTTTAACTGCTTCTGTTGTTCTCATTTGTAAGGCGTCATTTGATTATCTTATCTTATCTGATATGTGACCCTGGATCACAAATCCAGTCACAATTCGCACGGGTAGATTTGTGGCAATTAACACAGTCTCACCCCCAAACGTCACATACTGACGCGTCTTGACCAAACGGCAATATACGACGAAAAGGGTACCCCTAAAACGTCCGTATGTGACTATTCGGGTTATGGGTAGGTTTAGGTATGCGTTAGGGTACCACTAAGAGGCGCTGCTGGTGCGCTTATGTCTTCGTCTCATATGGACGTTTTAGGGGTACCCTTTTCGTCGTATATTGCCGTTTGGTCAAGACGCGTCAGTATGTGACGTTTTGGGGTGAGACCAGGCTGTGGCAATAGCCAACAATACATTGTATGGGTCAAAATTATTGATTTTTCTTTTATGCCAAAAATCATTAGGATATTAAGTAAAGATCATGTTCCATGAAGATATTTAGTAAATTTCCTAAAGTAAATATATAAAACATTTATTTTTGTGAGTGAATGCAGCACAATCGCGAACATAAATGGACAACTTTAAAGACGATTTTCTCAATATTTCGATTTTTTTTGCACCCTCAGATTCCAGATTTTCAAATAGTTGTATCTCGGCCAAATATTGTCCTATCCTAACAAACAATACATCAATGGAAAACTTATTTATTCAGCTTTCATATTATGTATAAATCTCATTTTCAAAAAATTGACTCATGTGACTGGTTTTGTGGTCCAAAGTAGAAGTACATACAAAGAAATACAAGAATACATATACATATACAATGTATATGTATATATTACAAACAATAACTAGACTAACTAGGTCATTCGCAGTGCTTCATGTGGATGAGCGCTAAAGTGTTCTTTTGGTCCAGTTTTCTTGTTTAATTCTCTGATTGGTGGAGATTTCTCTGCATAATCATGGGACATGTTTTTCACCACGAATTCTGCTGTTAAACATGATTATTTAACAAACAAGTTTAAATAATGCAAGCTGATGGCTTCAACAAAAGCATATACCACTGATTAACAAGCTCATAGCTCATAGTAAGCCTGTCTTTAAAGGTTTATAAGTTAACATTCAAAATCATTTCTCCTATGGAGAAAAGTAATGGGATAATTCCGGAACGGGACTGTTGCATTCTATAAAACGACTCTGCTCAACAATCCACATGATTTGAGGTATAGTTCATGTCTGCAACACAAAGTGCAGTGGTAGGGGTCGGATCGAACTCTGTGTATAGTAGTAATAGTTATAAGTGCCACCAATAAAGATATCTTGCTTTAGTTAACTCTGTTTGTGTGTGTAATTCTGGGGCTCAGGTGGGTTCTGCCCTAATGAGCCAATTGAGGCCATCATGATGCATGCCCTGATTTCAGCCAGGAATACCAACACAATTTGGCCCAGAGGACAGATGAAGAACACACACACACACTTGTGAGGTTTCTAACCTCAGCTAACACAAAAAGGGGTCGAGTTTATGAAAGCGAAGACAGAAAATGTAGAAAGAGAGAGGGGGACAGATAAAAAGAGTAAGAGGTTGATGGAGTGGAGAGGGCCAGAGGCTGAGAGAGAAACTATCATCAGCCTGTACACCGTTTCAGCTTTCTGTGCTTAATGGACTCAGTGGGCAGAAAAGACAGTGGAGATGAACAGAGAGAGAGAGAGAGTTACAGAAAGTATGACGCATTAATGGCTCATATTAATAACACAGTAGGACCAAACAAAATCATTTTGGCTCATCTCTAACTAACCACAGTGACCAGGCGTTCTTGTTTCCCGGGGCAGTCCTTGTTTTTGGTCCCCGTCTGAAGCTGTCCTGTGTGTCTACAGCCTGAAAAGTGAAATTAGACTTAATGAGCTAGATTTTGCAAACAAAACATTTAATAGGCCTATAATAACACTGCATGCATACAATGTGTCATTTCAACTTTTCTTACAATTATAGAAAAAAGAAAACAAAACTCACTGAGAATAGAATACAACTAAAAACAAAATATTCTGTGTATACTTTATAGCTATATTGTAAATAAAGGCCCCATAATTATAACTTACCTGTTTCAGTTCCATTAGTTCACGTGTCGGTGTTCATGTTTGTTTTGGATTTAATTATCTAACTTTTTTGTATTTATATCAGCATCAATCACTATTTTCATGGCAAGATCAAGATTTAAAAGAAAAGATACCAACAAGACACAGCAGCATTACAGAATAATCTATAGCTTTATATTATTTTGGATGTGTGCTGACGTCAACGACAGTCTAAAAGCAAACGAATGAGTTGCACAAGTATGCTGAACAACTTGAAGAGTTCATGATTAGCGATAGACAAAGCTGCATTCGAAATCGCATACTTCCCAACTATATAGTAAGCGAAAAACAGTATGTGACAAAAGAAGTATGTCTGAATTCACAGTACTCATAAAAGAGTATGCAAAAAGTACATTGAAGTGTGCAAATGATGGATACTTCACTATCCCATGAGGCCACAGGAGAGGATATTCATATGTAGAACATACTTTTTTAGCGGTTTTGAAGTAATTACTTATTCAAAATAAGTACCTGCTCAAGAGAGTATGTGATTTTGGATGCAGCCAATGTGTAAAATAATTGTTTATTTGAGTTGGATCTTTTCAATGACTTGGTTAAACCAGATCACAAAACTGAATGGTTCTGATCTGAATCAAACCACACATATCAGACTGAACGATTCGTTCACAAGTCAGACTGAATCAGTCTGAGTTAACAACTCACTGAACCAACTTCACTAAAGCAAAAACTGCCTCTTTTGGGCATGTCACAATGAGTCTGCGACCGATAAATAACCTAATAGTAAGAGCATTTGAAGTGTACAGATATTTTACTGAAAATTTAGTTGAATTCATAGCCGAAGAGTAGATTGGCATGAACTGGGATGTATAAAATTAGTGCTGTCAAATCGATTAATCGCAATTAATCACATCTAACATAAACATTTTCTTTACATAATATATGTATACACAGAGATACGAGTACACACAAACACTTATATAATATATATAAATATAATAATATATATACACACACACATATTATGTAAACAAAAACTTTTATGTTAGATGCGATTAATCGCGATAAATCGATTGTAATCGATTTGTAATGTCTTGTATGTCATGAGGTAAACAATTTTTTTAACCGGTTCTTTGAAACAAACTGTTACATTTCCCAAATTCCCATCACTGGCTTTAATGTCTTTGCAATAGTAGCTATATCAGAGTATGATTTACCATAAATCCTTACAGTGCGCCATTTGCCATGGTCAAAATACACAAAACCAGGATTGATCCCCTTCAAATTATTTAATTCATATATCATTAGAAATGTAAAATAGATCGCTGAACTAGAAATGTCCCTGGTTTTCATTTCAGAAATCTGGTCACCTTAGAGTGTGAGAGAGTTTTAAAGTTCAATTCAATTGTACTGCTGCACTGAAAGGGAAAAATGGGTCAATATCCAACCGTATAGTTTCATTAGCTACTGAAAACAGGTCTTGTGTTTACGCCTCTGAGCTCATGGTCTCCAACATCCCATTTCTTAATCTGTCACTCCTCTCTTTTGGTCTCTATATGACCTCACTTTCTTTCTTTCTCTCTCTCTCTCTCTCTCTCTCTCTCTCTCTCTCTCTCTCTCTCTCTCTCTCTCTCTCTCTCTCTCTCTCTAGCAACAGCTGTTGTTGTGTAGCTCTTCCTCAAACCCCCTGCGGGCAAGAGAAGTGAATGCAACAAACTCAACCCACACCACAAGGCTGGGCGCCCAGGTCCGCTGTGGTCCTGTCTGACCGACACATCAATGTGATTACAGGCAGCATACATCAGTGAGGTTCTCCCCAACGAAACCCAGCCACTTACCCTCACACATTCACCTCACATTCTTCTTTCGCCCCGGGCGTTCCTCAGCCCTTCACTGAATAAGATGAGCTCATCAATTCAATGCAACAGAGATATTGATTCAAGTGAATGGTGTTATAACCGTAGAGACGCCTAAGGACATCGTATTATGCCGATGCGTTCATTAATATTTGCTGTAGAACACAGACAGAGCAGGTTCTCCGGTGGAGTGTTCAGAAATTCAGCATGGATCTGTTGGTCTGATACTGCTGACGAATAAATTTACAGCTCAGTAGCGCAAACCGTGAAAATGCTGCTATTCAGGAATTCATATTAATTGGTCATCATTTGGCTAGATCTGAAATTCAGGATTGTTTTGAACAATTACTCTCTGATTGGCATTTTTGGCAGGTGTCATTAATAAAAGAACCATGCAGGATGTTGTCCAGGCTCTGTGCGCATGCGCAATGGGTTTACAGGCTTGAAAACGAAAAACTCTTATGACAACTCAACTATTTTATGTTTTAGCGAATTTGTGATTTAATGGTTAGGTTTAGGGGTGGACCTTCATGCTTATGTTTTTTTTTTTTTAATATAAAAAAATCATAAATTTCCAAACACATTGAATAAATGTATAGGCCTACCAAATCACTTCGTAAAATGTTAAAGGGTTAGTTCACCCAAAAATGAAAATTCTGTCAGTAATCACTCACCCTCATGTTGTTCCAACCCCGTACTTTCTTTCATCTTCGGAACACAAATTAAGATATCTTTGATGAAATCTGAGAGCTGTCTCACTTCTCCATATGGCTTCTATGGGATCGAAACTTGCCAGCCCTGAAAAGTTATTAAAGACATCATTAAAATAGTCCAAGTGACTACAGTGGCTCAACCACAAGTTTATCAAGTGACGAGAATACTTTTTGCGCGCCAACAACAACAAAAATAACGACTTTATTATCCAACTTTCCATTTTCTTCTGTTTGGGCCTGAATGAATTAACGTAGTGTAACAGCGTAGCGCGTCTGGGTTGTACGTCACCACGTAGGCTAGTCTCTGACACTGTAACGTTAGTCACTTGGACTATTTTAACGATGTCTTTAATATTCTGTCTGTATAATATTCTATAATTGTCTCCGATTTCATCAAAAATGTCTTAATTTGTGTTCCGAAGATGAACGAAAGCCTTACGGGGTTGGAACAACATGAGGGTGAGTGATTACTGACAGAATTTTCATTTTTGGGTGAACTAAGTTATCCCTTTAACATTTTCTCATGAGATCGAGACCAAAATAATAGGCAGAAATCGTTAGGAAAACAATGTTGTTCATTGAAAATATGATTCTCATTTAATAAACAGTTGTTGCCACATTAAAATATAATTGCCACTGCAATCATTGCTCTGCATACTTGCCAGCTTAGGCCTAATCTTAAGGTTACAGGTAATTTCTGCCTGAAAAGGGTACATTTACTACGGTATATCCTGGATAAGTATATTCTGCTGACATTGTAATGTTAACTGTTGCTCATCCTGACAAATAAGCACATTTTCTCGGACAAGTATGCCTGCTTAAACTATTAGTGGATAATCCTGTGGCTTGATCATTTCAGAATGATCGCTTTTTGATAGCGTTGCAGATTTAAATGTAAATATTGCTAATGTTCACATCACTTCAGAAGAGTAACAGCACTGACAGCCTCCCCATATTGCTAGTAATAATGATTTCTCCTTTGGGATCCTATAAAAAAGGTTCCATAACAGGTGGGAGACGTGCTTTATTTCAGTATAACAACAAGTGGTGACTGTGAAAATAATTTAATAAAACATCTTTACAATAAGGTGCATATGAGTATCTCATAAATGGGGATTTTTGAGGCAGGCATCTTCAGGGCCCTAGATAAATGTGAATTATAAATGATCTGCGTATTGTAGTGTGCTGTTGTCACCTGGTGGCTGAAAAGGAAACTACAGTATTATTTTGAGCGTCTTTTTTTCTTTTCGATGCAGAGAGGTAACAAACTCCATTTATATACGTGCATTTATTTGTTATGTTTATAAAATGATGAATACATGTATGCATCGGTTCTTATTCAGAATCGGTTCTTTAAAAAAGTCGGATAAAAAAAATCTGAATCTAACGATTCAAACCGTTACTGAATCAACATCGTAATTATTTGGATTATTTGGATTTTACTAGCCTACTTTTAAACAACACTTTTAAAATGAATTGCCTGTAAAAGTTGGTGGGCTGGATTTTTTTTCCTAGTGTGTCATTGATCCCTATTATATGAGGCGCCACGTAGGATTTAATCAAACTTCGCGTATCAATACATACATAACACACGTGCATATACACCTATAAATTACTCGCATATACATGTATACTATTGGATGTTCAAAATACATATATGAAATACACGTGCACACTAATATGAAATCCATACCAATACATATTATGTTAGTAATGAATGCATATACACTTGTGAATAACTTGCATATACATATACTTGACGCACGCATACACCTATAAATACTCGCATATACATATAAACTTCCATGCATATACACCTATAAACACTCGCACATACATATAAACTTCCATGCACATACACCTATAAACACTCGCACATACATATAAACTTCCATGCATATACACCTATAAACACTCGCACATACATATAAACTTCCATGCATATACACCTATAAACACTCGCACATACATATAAACTTCCATGCATATACACCTATAAACACTCGCACATACATATAAACTTCCATGCATATACACCTATAAACACTCGCACATACATATAAACTTCCATGCATATACACCTATAAACACTCGCACATACATATAAACTTCAATGCATATACACCTATAAACACTCGCATATACATATAAACTTCCATGCATATACACCTATAAACACTCGCACATACATATAAACTTCCATGCATATACACATATAAACACTCGCATATACATATAAACTTCCATGCATATACACCTATAAACACTCGCACATACATATAAACTCGATGCGCGCATACACATCCATAAAACACTCGCGCATACATATAAAATAAAACGTGGATGCATGCTTTGTGTAGGCTATATATGCGAGTGATTTCATATGTGGATGTGCGTGAACTTTTCAGTGTAAAAGGAAGGCATTTCAGTGTAAAAGGAAGGCATTTCAGTGTAAAAGGAAGTCATTTGTGCGTACACGGAATTAACCTGCCTTTTTGATAGTTTGTTTTCCAATTTGAAATGAAATAAGCATAAACGAGAAAACGGCCTTTATTCGATTTTTTCGTAAAAAAAAAAAAAAAAAGCCTAAAGCCTCTTACGTTGTTGATTTATATTCCAAACAAGAATTCGACAGCTCGCAATGTTTTTCTTACAAAAACCTCATCATTTTGCAGGACAATTGTCTACTACATACAACACAGATTGAAGGGTGCCAATAATTCTGTGGTGATATACAACATGCTTTAAGAAAAGTTTATTTCCATCACACTGTAAAGTGTTTTTAGATATTATAGATTACATATACCAAAGATTTTACATATAAACTGGGTCAGCATACTGTTAATTACAGTTAGAGTACCATGGGAAGTAGGCCTGCTGATGTGACCCCTGGAGTGGAGCCCATATAAAGAAATATGGTTGGGGATAAAAGTTCACACAAACAAAACCAAAAAACTGTGGTGTTTAGCCTATAGGCATACATATTACGTGTGTTTGTTTTTATTTATGCAGTATTATAAAATACCCATATTATAACAAATAAATATATTTTGGAAATTGCCCTTTAAAACGAAAGCTCAGTTTGTGGTTCACAATTACTTGATTAAAAACAACAAAAACAATAAAACAAAGACAAAGTCACTTAGATTAAACACTTTTTTATTGATTTTTTTGTTAACAGAAGTTATATCTAGCACCTTTAATTGCCTTCGCCGTCCTGTCAATCATCTGTCTCATTCTCGCGGGTCGCGGATATGATTACAGTTTCAGTAAAACTGTATTTCACCATCATCGGTACCCACCCTCAGCAATCGCATTACAGTATTTGCAATCACCATCCCGTTTCAAAACGGAGCGTCTAAAAGAAAAGTTCTGACTGCTGCCTGAACATTGGTCAGTGAGCCTCTCCCGCTCGGCGCTGTCAAGCGCAGCTTCACCACACAGATTTAACTCCGCACAGCTAAATAAAACAGGCTGGTGGCAGACTAATAATTAATATCACTGATGTAAAGATTTCTGTGAAACGCGTAAAGTTGCACAGAAGAAAGCCCAATAGGACCTGCCCTGTACAGTTTAAGAATCTGTAGCCATAGTAGAGGACTCTTATTTTGTAGAACAGACCCGAGCAACAACTGATGACGTCACATGCTCAGACTTGCTTGACCAATCGGCAGAAGGGGGCGTGTCAGGCCGCCCACATGTGGAAAACTAATTTTGAAGTAATTTGTTCGTTTTTTGCCTGAGAACTAAAAAAAATGAAAAATCAAGCCGAAATCTCATTTTTTTCGTTTTTTTTTTTTTTTTTTAACGAAAAAACGAATAAAGGGGCCGTTTTCTCGTTTATGCTTATAGACCCTTTTACAGTTGGTAAACACGGTGACGTATTTGTGTGGGCGGAGCTTAGCTGGAGGCAGAAAGATCCCTCTGGCCGCTTCACTAACGTTAGTTTGCAAGTTTTGTTAGCTTGTTTTTTAACAATGACTGGAGAAAATCCGATTTTGTCTTAATGTGCAAGGTCACTCACTGTCCAGGATGCCGATTGTTATTTGCAAAAGTTAATTTTAACGGACGGAACCAGATGACCGTACACGCTCAGTCAATGGACGAACTGACAGGATTAATGTTAACGCTACCTCCGGTTGAGTGGCCTGACTTCTACACCTACCCGATAGAGAAACTGAGGGTAAAGAGAAACTGAGGACATATAAATATATTTAGATGCCTATAATAATATAACTATGTGTTGAATGGTCATGTAAAGACTTGTGTGGTTCAATCCGCAGTTCTGCCTAGCCAGCGCCAAGACGACAATGTAAAGAGTGACACTACGGTGCAATTTTAATGATATGAATATTTTCTAGAAATAAAAATTCCAGATACAGCATACTCATTTTTCATTGATTCTTGCACCCAAGAACACAACAAGATGACTTTTAATAATAAAAATAATAATTTAAGCTCCTTATTATGTAGCCGAATCTGTGCTGGTTTGTATTGGCCGCCTCCAGTTTTCCGTTTGTTTTGCCTCCAGCTAGCGCCGTGACGTAGGCGCAAAAGGGGTCTATTTCATTTCAAATTGGAAAACAAACTATCAAAATGACACAAATGACTTTTACACTGAAATGCCTTCCGGTTACACTGAAATGCCTTCCTTTTACACTGAAATGCCTTCCGGTTACACTGAAATGCCTTCCGTTTGCACTGAAAAGTTCACGCACATACACATATGAAATCACTCGCATATACATATATACACAAAGCACACATCCACGTTATGTATGCGCGAGTGATTTATGGATGTGTATGCGCGCATCGAGTTTATATGTATGTGCAAGTGTTTATAGGTGTATATGCATGGAAGTTTATATGTATGTGCGAGTGTTTATAGGTGTATATGCATGGAAGTTTATATGTATGTGCGAGTGTTTATAGGTGTATATGCATGGAAGTTTATATGTATGTGCGAGTGTTTATAGGTGTATATGCATGGAAGTTTATATGTATGTGCGAGTGTTTATAGGTGTATATGCATGGAAGTTTATATGTATATGCGAGTGTTTATATGTTTATATGCATGGAAGTTTATATGTATATGCGAGTATTTATAGGTGTATGCGTGCGTCAAGTTTATATGTATATGCAAGTTATTCACAAGTGTATATGCATTCATGACTAACATAATATGTATTGGTATGGATTTCATATTAGTGTGCACGTGTATTTCATATATGTATTTTGAACATCCAATAGTATACATGTATATGCGAGTAATTTATAGGTGTATGTGCACGTGTGTTATGTATGTATTGATAAGCGAAGTTTGATTAAATCCTACGTGGCGCCTCATACTATTAAACTCTCTCATTTTCATAACCAAAAGCTATTGGCCTGACCTCTAATATACAAACACAACTTTTCTCCACACAGATATTACATGGAGCAATAAGGATTCTCTACATAAATACATCACATTTATTTTACAACTGGTTCAAAAACAATCTTGTTTTAGTTAGACAGCTTTTTAACTCACAGGGCAGATTTTTTAGCCTAACTAGTATATTTTGTAGAGAGCCTATACCTCGGGGGAAATAATGGTCCTTCATAGCCTAAGTATCTCCTCGCGATTCCTATCTCCCATAAATATGTAGGCTAATGAATTTGAACTATAAGGAACAGCAACTGTTATGCTACTTGGTAGTTACAATAACCACAAATAGCATCTTCGTCAAATAATGATATTTGTTTTAATTACACTTTTTTAAAATGAAATAAATAATTGGAGGATGCGGGCATCGATCCCACATTCTCTAGCTTTGCGCCTCTCGCTTCCTACCGATTGAGCCAAAGTAAGCCCAAAGTCCCAAAGTAAGCCCAAAGTAAGCCCACATGAGCCAATCGCGTTGCTCTCATGTGGCTTACTTTTGACCAATCGCGTTTCTCTCCTGTGGCTTACTACTTTTGACCAATCGGCGGCCGCTATTATGTCATTTTTGCAACAGGTAAGGCTATTCTTCATTAGGCTACTGTATAATCGTTCATTATTTAATCGTATACAGTGTGTATTTTGGGAAAATAAAACATGCCAATATAGCTAGCTAGCATGTATAGCACACGTTTTCTTAAGTACCTGTGAACCTGTAACTTTTCCCATGATAAATACAGTTAATTAATTACAGTTAATTAAATTAAGTTAATTAGCCGGCCGCTAATTAAGCTATATCCTCCTGAGACCAAATTATTATTTTATTTTTTTTGCTAATTTAGTATTTTTTGTGTCATTACATTATTCTGAGCATAAGAACATTTTTTACAAAAAACTTTTTTAAAAAAAATAATGTTTTATTCATATATATGTTATACTATGTTATTTGTAGAGGACACCAGGACTCATTTATTATTATGATTATTATTTTATTTAAAAAGACATGAATAGGCAAAAACAATGTTTTTTTTTAAATCACCAATCATTTTTTTAGGTTTCAGGATTTGATATACCAAACTTCGTATAAAGATGATTCTCAACTATGTTATAAAAGATATACCAAAACGATTTGATATACCATTTTACGTTTTAGATCTGTTTGATGATCATATTTTTATGAATTATCAGAAGTGCACGCCTTTACGTTATATTGTGTGCTTCCTAGTAATCTCTGCCACAAAAGCTAAACAAAACAAAACGATTTATGCATGGCATGATACCAGCAAGATTGTACCAAGAAGTGTTATTTTTTTCTTATTAATAAGTTCATCACACTATTTTATGTATAAAATAATAGAGTTACGTCCCGCCTAAAAATATGCGGGTGTATTTTGGGCAGGCTTGATGCTGTCAAGATACTGTGGGTAGTACAACATAGCTAAATATGATAAGATTGTACAGTATTTTAATATGAATCAATGCTACTACAATTACTTAGCGACTCCAGGGCAGCAGTGAATGATTTGTAAATAAATTAAGCCCATTGTAAGTTCATTGAATTCTGAAAAGTTTTATAAATCCAGTGTTTCAATTATTAAATGATTTACAGTCATATAGGCAAGGCTAGTCAAGACAAGTTTATTTGTTGAGCACAATTTGTACACAAGGCAATTCAAAGTGATTCACAGTTGTATAAAATAACAATAATGCTGGTAAAATCAATTCATAAAACACATGATCATTAATTAATTACATTAAAACCAAATGGTGTAGTAAAATACTTTCAGTTGGAATATGACAGCTATGTAAATTCTGTTTATGCCTGTGTCCTTTCAGATTATGTATGCATACCCGGTTTTCCGAAAAACCTCTGAGGGTCGACTCCTCATGGGGCCAACTGAGGAGGCCAATAGGAGTGAGATTGCGGTGGCAGGGAGGGCCAGGTGTAAGGAGGAGGTCCTGGCTGAGGCCACTGCCTTTGTGAGACAGAATGGAGGGAATCCTGGAGACCAGTTCCTGGTTCTGGCTCACTGCAAGATCCAGTTTGGGAAACAGCAGGGCCAGAGGTTCCTGTGGCTGCTGGAGAACTCACTGGGGTATGCCGTGTATCTGGTCAGCAGCATTTTGGGGGAGGAGGAGAGGGACAACCCGCTGTCGGCCAACAAACACCTGTTCCTCAGATACACCTCGCAGATCAGGGAGGTAGGCGAGGCTGTGGAAGTGTATCAGAAAAACAGGCCATGCTGCAGGAGGCCCAGAGGACGGGAGACTCGATGTCTGATGGTGGAGTTTGGTGATTTTAAGGGTAGGTCAATGAAGAAGGTGTATGAGGACCCAAGCAAGGAGGCCCAGGCTCTCATCACCTACCTGAAGAAGGCAAAGGCCAGGCCCAACACCAACATGGCCCTTTTCAAAGCATACGTGCTGAAGAGGCAGGCTCCAGCCCACGTGCCCACCACCACTGTGCCCGCTGCATCTGCCCCCACTGCCACTGTGTCTGTTCCTCCTCCACCTGCTGCCACTCAGAACAGGCCACTGCTGGCTACCAATGTGAAGGCCTTGTTGGCGCGGGGGAAGCATTTATCTGCTTCACAGCTGGCACAAAAGATGTTGTCTCCAGCCAGACCCTGTAAGTGATTTGCAAGCTTTAAAATCATTACAGTATATATTTTGCAGTATATATGTCTAACAAAAAATATAAATATAAGTTGGCCTGACCACAAATATACAAACACAACTTTTCTCCACACAGATATTACATGGAGTAATAAGGATTCTCTACATAAATAAATCACATTATTTACAATCTTGTTTTAGTTAGACAGCTTTTTAACTCACAGGGCAGATTTTTTTTAGCCTAACTATTATTGTAGAGAGTATACCTTGGGGAAAAGTATGGTCCTTCATAGCCTAATTATCTCTAAATTCCTCGTGATTCCTATCTCCATAAATATGTAATGAATTTGAACTATAAGGAACAGCAACTGTTATGCTACTTGGTAGTTACAATAATCACAAATAGCATCTTCGTCAAATAATGATATTTGTTTTAATGACACTTTTTAAAAAATGAAATAAATAATTGGAGGATGCGGGCATCGATCCCGCTACCTCTCGCATGCTAAGCGAGCGCTCTACCATCTGAGCTAATCCCCCTATAAGGACTGCAACGACGGAGTGATATCTGTGGGACACCTGATAGCGTTCATATGGGTGTTACACTACAATAGTACCGGCGGAAGTGAGTAGAACGAGCGCGCGGCCTGTTTCGCATAGGCGAAAATGTCGAGCGGGGTGGGAAGTAAGTGTAATTTATTTCATAAATAGATAAACATTACAGTCTGAAACCAAAAGCACTTTGTAAATTGAATTCTGAAGTATTTGATCATATGAGAGAAGAGCATCTAAAGCTCTTAATAACGCCGAGGTGAGCAATATAGTGGTTGCGCTAATTGGCTTCATGATAACAAAGGCGATCTATGTTTACATTTTCAACACACATTTCTCTCTATTTTTGAACAAAATGTACCATTTAACGTTCTTTATATGTAATAATAAACGGTTCGTGTCGTTTTAAATAAGTCACTAAGGTCACACTACATGAGTGATTCGCCTTTCTTATTGTACACAAATTTCCCCCTACACTTTTGTTATAAATGGAACTACAGCGAAATAAAACTCATCATTTGAACCCCTAACTGTCCCTGTAGAACACAAGATGCTGTCGCTGGGTCCGACTGAACCCTGGTCTATTCGGGAGAAACTCTGTCTCGCCTCCTCAGTGATGAGAAGCGGAGATCAGAACTGGTAAGAATGCTAAATAATTAACACACATGCTCATTGAACTGTAAAATTAAAGCGTGTTAAATAATTCAGAGCTTTATCCTATATCACCCTTAATCAAACGTGGGGCTTTTACATTTAGAAATGAGTGACAGTTATGTTAATTGTTATGATCAAGGCAATAAACAGAAATTGGAGGATGCGGGCATCGATCCCGCTACCTCTCGCATGCTAAGCGAGCGCTCTACCATCTGAGCTAATCCCCCTATGAGGGACACGGAGGTGACAGCTGGACTGAGCGAGGGATCTGGGGAGACACCCAAAATAATCTCATTTACTCTGTGTTATTTGTATTAAATTACACATTTACCAATTTCTGAAATAGAATCACTTTAAAATAAATTAGTAATATTTTTCCTAATTTCAAATAATACATTTTATATGATCATTTATAACTTAAAGGTATAGCGGAGTATTTTCCCGAATTTTAGAAAAGAACCGCCCTCCCCACTTCTTGAAAAAATGCACATGCGCAACACTCTACCTGCTCCCGAGAGGGAACGCCTATTAAACCATAGACATAATATACATAGACGCCCTATTGGCCGCTGGATCGTACGTCAACGGCGCCGCCATACTGCGGAGGGCAACTTTCCCATACCTCTCATAACGAGAATTGAGAAAAATGCCTATTTCTTGTGCTGCTTGGGGCTTTACAAATCGCCACACAATTGAAAACAGGTCTCAGGGAATTACCTTTCTCAAGCAAAACTGAAAATTTGTTTCTGGTTGCATTTCATTTACTATTTTTATTATCAGAGGAGAAAGGCCACGAAATTTAAAAATACTACTGTTATTGTGTCACGAAATGTAGTTTTAAGAGTTTTTCAGTCGACAATGTAGTTGTTTAAAGCTCAAATCTGTGGTTTATTTATAAAGATAGCGCCTTTTTAAAAATGTTATCTGACGGTTTCGGAGTTGTGAGATCCAGCGATCCCCGCGGGCGTTCAGCGCTCATGTACCCCGCCGAGAACAGCCTTGCCTCGGCTATAGTGCATGTCGTACACCGTTTCTGAGTTCTGACGTTCGTCGCTGTCAGTCTAGTGAGAATAATTCGTCTTGTGTTTATCTAACGGGCGATCTTTGGTTTCATTAATCTATAATTTGTTCCTTGGCAGATTGTTTTGGCTGAGGGCAAAGTGAAGTTTCATAACTTAATATATTTAGGCTATTATAACAGTGTAGCCTGCTGTATGTTTGACTGGATCGTTTACTTTATTTCTTGATTTGTATAGCTTCTTATACCTTTTAAAAACTGAAATTTAACAAAAAGAGACAGGGTTGCGTCATTTTATTTTATATAGCCTATGTAATAATATTTTAAAATGTATAAATTTACATTATTTATTATTGTTATTATAATAATATACCACTTACAATTATCAATCTATTATAGTTATGCTGTCAAATTATTTTACTATTCATAGTAACTATTTAACCTATTATTTTTTATTGTCTATATTCTGTAATTGATATTTCATATTCTACTGCTATTATTATAGTATACATAAACTATATGCTATTATCAATATATTATTATTATTATTATATTAGTACTTATGATATTATATAATTATACTTTTCATTACTATTTTATTTACTGTATACTGTTTGTTTATTTTATTGACTAAACTATTTACTATTAGCCTACCTCTCACTTTATCTTATATTTACTATTTGCATTGCACTGTAGTTGTACCATATCATATTACCATAAATGATCCATCAGTTATCTTTGTTATTGCTAAAATCGGGTCAATGACAGAATATGCTTTTCCCACAATAAGAAAACTTTATTTAATTTAATGTGAAAATTAAATTATATCTCAGTATGGGGGTGTTCACAATTCTTATCCAAGAATGAAAAGCTAAATACATGACAAGCCAGAGCTTTCGCCATTCCTTATTAAAAAAAAAATATATATATATATAAGTCTATCTATCGAGAGTTTAACTAACTACAGATGGAACTTTTTTTGTACACCACATACAAACCACCGAAATCGGTTGATAAATGTAATTTTTTTTGGTTTTTATACAGAAAAACCGCAGCTCAGCAGTTTACTTGCATTTGATTACAGCGCAGTCTTGCCCTCCACAAAATGGCGGACGCGTTGACGTATCGCAGCAACGTTCCAAAGCGGCCAATAGGGCGTCTATGTATATTATGTCTATGTATTAAACGTGTGCACGAGAGAGCATGCACGAGCTAATCATAGCTTACATTAACTTTTACTAGCAGTGATTTTAAATGGATTTCTCCAAATAGCATGCCAAACTTTACCTGTCAAGTAGAAACTTCGCGACTGAGGCATCAGTGGGAAGCCCAACCTGTGTTTTGAGCGCACGCCATCGTGCGAATCGTGTGCACGAGCACGTACGACGGCCTTACGTAAACATATCACCAGAATGATTGACACAGTAGGAGGACCAATAGTCTTGATGATCCACCCGGAAAAAGAAAATCCTCCGCTATACCTTTAATTGATAATGTTTTTTATATATATATATATATATATATATATATATATATATATATATATATATATATATATATATATATATATAAATATATATATATTTCATGACTTTAGCCACTAGATGGCCTTATAGCTCTATATGGCTATATGGAGCAAATGAGCTGTTCCACTGGGTGCTAATGTCATTTCTCTTCCGTGTGCATTCAGATACACGTGTAAACATTATAAAATACTCTTTTTTTTTGGTAAAGTTTGAGCATTTTTAGGTTTTTCTATGTGTACTGAAGCATTCCTTACATCAAATTGAAAGGATTTGTTACTTTTTTTAAAACTCCTCGAATCTATTCAAATTTGTGTATTCGTGGTTCAAGTGCGACAAAAGTCCTAGGGTCTTGGACCCCTCTGATGAACACTTAAAAAAAGAGTTTCAGCTCAAAATGACCCGAGGGAAGGATGAGGATAATGTTTTACTGTTGAATGTGTCCGATACACTGTTATATTTTTGTCAGGGTGTCTGTAAGCAGAGCCATCAAGCCCTTCTCAGAGTCTGGGCGACCCCCTGACTGGTTCTCTCAGAAGGTAATTCATATTATTGATTATATCCGTATTAGTGATCTGCTGAATGAATCATGTTTTAACATGTCAATATGACCTCTGCAGCATTGTGCCTCCCAATATTCTGAGCTGCTGGAAACCACAGAGGCCCCAAAGTAAGTGATTCTCTCTCTCTTTCTCAAAACATCTGCGCTGAACATTGTTACTAAATCTTGCCATTGTTCTTGCAAAACCCAAGAGTTAAAGGTCCCGTTGCATGCGATTCCATGTTTCAAACTTTAGTTAGTGTGTAATGTTGCTGTTAGAGCATAAATAATATCTGTAAAATTATAAAGCTCAAAGTTCAATGCCAAGCGAGATATTTTATTTAACAGAAGTTGACTACAAAAAACGGCTCGATTGGACTACACCCCTCTACATCCTGCATTGGTGACATCACCAGAACCGTTTCTTGACTAACCTCCGCCCACAGGAATGCTCCCTCAACTCTACTGGCTACTTGCGCACTTCTTATAACTTAGCCTACTGTGTTTACTCAGCTCTTACGGTGATTTTCTGAAGTAAAACTGACGCTTCATCTTTTGTGTGATGTACAATAAACTTTATTAAACTCATCAGTATATGTTTGATCATCATTCAGACAGCAGACTTGTAGGCTATTAATAAATAATGGATACATAGCCTACAAGCAGATGACAAATACGTTATAATAACCGTAATTAAACTACTAAACTATACCTGTTTCATCTCTGTACAGCAATCTGACTCTGTAGGCATTATTGTCCGACTCGAAATGAACGCCGTTACTGAGAGTTTCTGATATTATCATCATTCCGTGAGATGAATTTTTCCTGACAGACTGAGCAGGAGCTCATGAAGCTCCGCCCCCTGTGTCGTCCAGCAGCACCTCATTTGCATTTAAAGGGGACACACTGAAACGGCTCGTTTTTCTGAGCCCCAAAAAATGTCAATTTAAACATGCTGTAAAAAATGATCTGTTGGGTATTTTGAGCTCAAACTTCACATACACACTCTGGGGACATCAGAGACTTATTTTACATCTTGTGAAAAGGGGCATAGAACGGGACCTTTAAAGTCCTCAAACCATCTGGTCTGTGTGTACAATAAAAAAGAATAATCAGCGAAGAAGATGTACTTTATATTTGTGCATGGAAAGCAGTAAATACGTGGAGAATGATTTTATGGCTTTTCACAGACTTTGTGTAATTAGACTTCACACTATTATTTTAGCCAGTATCATTGGCAACCAAAACCATCTAATTCCCATCATTCACAAGTTCATTGGCAAGTTTGGCATGTGCTCTCCCTGCAGACGTAAGCGGGGTGAGAAAGGAGAGGTGGTTGAGACCATTGAGGACGTGATCGTCCGGAGATTGACAGCAGAAAGAATCGAGGAACTCAAGAGGCTGATCAAAGACACACAGGAGAAGTACAGGTACATCTTCTCCTCCTTATCCCTCTCACTGTCTATATCTGACACTCACGTGTGATACATGTTTTCTGTACCTTCAGGAAACTGAAGAAAGAGGTGGATTTAATCCAGGCAGGTCATATGGACACTAAACTGGAGGAGCTGTGGGCAGAGATAGAGCTGTAAGACAATTCTGCACTGTTTCCACATTTGTGCTGTCATTTCATCCTCTTTATGCTAAGAATTAGCCTTTAATTTTCTGAAATGTCTTCCAGTATGATCTAGTTTCAACCACTCTTGTTGAAATGTAATTTAATAAACATTGTCATATTATGTTAGCGATATCAGATATGTTCAGAAATGATCAGAGCCCCATTATTGTATAAAGATTATTTTTATGAAATGCATGCACTACATTTCATTTCAACAATAATTTTCAATACTATTTTGAGAGTTTTTCATGGAATTAAACAATATTCACCTCTAAATTATGCACAATTTATGTCTATTTATTAAGATAAAAAATTTGGTATTATATATTTGTACATTATTATATTATATATTATATATACATATTTATTTATTTGGACATTGTCAATGACTACTTTTTGTCAAAGTTTAGATTTTGTTTTGTTTGAAATGTTGATTTGAAGTTATGTTGGTTTAATGCTTTAATCGCGATTAATCAGATCTAATGTGAACGTTTTTGTGTGTATACATATATACTTTAGATCGTTAGATATTAATTGATTTGACAGCACATAGAGAAAGCATTTTGTTACCCATAATCTAATTCAAACATCAAAATTTAATACATATGTGCATTGTGTGTGGGATCATGGGATTGTGTGTGTTTTCATGCTTGTCAGAAAAAAGACGCAGGAAGAGGAGGAGGCGGAGCAGAAGAAGAGGGCAACTGAGGCGGCCTATCAGGGTGAGATTTACATTCACTCAGCACTTTTAAAAGTTAATGCCTTCACACAGAAAAGTTATTTTGAATTATATTAGTTTAGCGGTTCAACATATTGCTAATGTATTTTCAAATAATATTAGTTCAACATGGAGCTTATTGCAGATATATTACATTTTTAATAGTAAGAAAGTTCAGTTTTTATTACTTTGGCTTATTGCTGCCAGTGAAATATTGTTTATTTTGCAGAATTATTTTTATTTCTCTTTCTCACCAGTTCGTCAGGCAGCTAAAAACACTCCAAAGAGAGTCCCCAGCGTGACGGTACGTTCTCCACCCGATGCTAGCTCTCCCAGCATGGAAGTCTCTCAGCCAGACACATCGCAGCCAATGACGGAGGAATCCTGTGCCGTTCCCATGGTGAGATCCTGCTTCTTTTTTATTAGGGCCCAAGCCCTGAAAGGGCGAAGGCCCTATTGTTTCCGTAAGGATTATTTTTTTTTTTCTTCATTAGGGCCCAAGCCCTGAAAGGGCGAAGAGCCCTATTGTTTCCGGTAGGATTATTTATTATTATTATTATTATTATTATTATTATTTTGTCAACCTTTTGGGCACTTTTGGGGCCCTTAACATGCTCAAAAACTCTTGAAATTTTGCACACACATCAGAACCTGCGGCCATCAGGGCCGGACTGAAGCTGGTACCCGGGCGTGGCACGGGGGCTCGACAGCGCCCCCTGGAATGGTGTCCGAAAACTTGGTCTATAAATCAAACACGCTTGTATATAATAATATGAAACTCAGTACACATATAGATCTCATCGGGCCGAACAACTTTCGTGCTCTAAGTTTTACACCAGCCCAACAGGAAGTCAACTATTATGGGTTGTTTGAAAAACGCATCCTCTGGAATTTGAAATACTCCTCCTAGAATATTCGTCCAATCACAACCAAACTCGGTGTGCATGAAGTCAAGACATTGAGGATGCTAAATTGCGGACGGATTTTTGATATCTCGAACGGTTTGGCCGTGGCGAGGAAACGAATTTATGGCGATTAATGGGACACAGGAAGTGTGTTATAACTTCTGCATACATTAACTGATCTTGATGAAACTTTCGCAGTGTGTTTGTTGTAAGAGGCCGATCACAAGGATGTGACTACTTTGAGTCAAAGTTATAGCGCCACCAACTGGCAGCAGGAAGTGTGTCACTTTCAAAATGCTTTGAAGTCACCCTCTTAATTTTACACGATTTGCTTCAAACTTTATGTGTATAATGTAAACACACGGCAGATGTAGACCTGTGAAAGGATTATTGATATCTTAGATACTGTTGCCGTGGCAACGCATCAAATTTTAATATTCTTTTCGGATGCGTTTGAGACTCTTAACATGCTTGAAATTGGATGAAACTCGACAGACACATAACACTTATTAGCCAGTAGACATGTGAAAAGTTTCAGAAATGGGCGTGGCAGGGGGGCTCAACAGCGCCCTCTTGAACAGGGTCTGAAAACTTGGTCCATATATCAAACACGCTTGCATGAATTAATATGAAACTCGGTACACATATAGATTTCATGGGGCCGAACAACTTTCCCTCTGTCAAGTTTCACGCCAGCCCAACAGGAAGTCGGCTATTATGGGTTGTTTGGAAAACGCTTGCTGTGGAATGTGATGTACTCCTCCTAGAGAATTCATTCAATCACCTCCAAACTCAGTCAGCATGAAGTCAAGACATTGAGGATGCTAAATTGCGAACGGATTTTTGATATCTCGAACGGTTTGGCTGTGGCGAGGAATCGAATTTATGGCGAGAAAAGAGAAACACGAAGTGGAATAACTTCTGCATACATTAACTGATCTTGATGAAACTTCAGCAGTGTGTTCGTGGTAAGAGGCCGATCAGATGGATGTAGCTATTGTGAGTCAAAGTTATAGCGCCACCAACTGGCAGCAGGAAGTGTGTCACTTTCAACATGCTTTTGACAAAAGTGGGGGGGTTAGTTTTAACTACAGTAAAGAAAAAATAGTTTGTATATTGTTCTCATCAAGCCGGACAACTTTCTAATTTACATTCAATAGCTCTGGCCATCAGGAAGTCAGATATTTTGGTCTGAATGTGATTTTTTTTGCTAAATCAGCCTCTGAATTTTTAGCCACTCCTCTTAAACTATTTATTTTATTCGTACCAAACTTTTTCAACATGATGAAACTACATTAAATATGCTAAATTGTGAATGGATAATAAATATCTTAAACGGTTTTGCTATGGCGAGGGATTAAAGTAATGTCCAAAAAGGAAACACTAAAAATCTTCTAAAAATGTAATTATATACCATTTATTTCTATATAAAAGTATACAAATATCGAACTAAACCCATTTTATTCTGTTTTTGCAATTCAAGAAGAATGAAAAAGTTAAAACAGGCTATTTAGTGCTATTTGGTTCAACAAAAAAGCAAACATAGGGCTATACTGCCCTCTTGTGTCCAAAAGGACATCAAAATAGTATATAAAACTTTTTACCAGGTAGGCCAATATTGTATTTAAATATACATTTATTAGGTATGTGTCTGAGGATATTTTCCCACCGGTTAATCGACGTGTGACACGAGTGGGTGCTTTTAAATCGCTAATATAATAGTGAAAGAAAAATAATGATAATGTTGCACACACAAATCACACACATGTGGGAAAGAATAAACAACACTAAACCGCCATTAGGTGTCGCCAGGCATCCATCTTAATAAGCGAGTCATTGATTCATTCGTTCAAACGATTCGTTCGAATGAGTCGATCATGATTAAGACAGATGTTTATGGATTGATCATTCAATCTTTGAGTCAACCGATTCGTTAAAAATGCTGAATCGTTCAGTTATGAGAAAACACGTGATAAGTGATGGTTCTGCCGTGATCTTTGTTTAACTATTTTCGCTGCTGAAACAGAACAAAAACAGTCAACATTGCATCTAAAATGTAAGTGACTTAATTGTAACTGTGTATGAAATCTAGGGGTGGGAGAAAAAAATTATTCTTAGATGCATCGCGATGCGGACGTGGACGATTCTGAATCGATTCACAAATGTCAAAAAATCGATTCTCTAAAAAAATATTTTTCTAATAACGTAATATTGACGGAAGGCAAAAGGCGGAACTCTAAGCGGACGTGCGTGCAGTCTGTGGCGCGCACATAACAGAGAAGTTTCTTCTGCTCACCAAGGCTGCATATATTTGATTAAAAATACAAACAAAAACAGTAATATTGTAAAATATTATTCCAATTTAAAACAGCTGCTTTCTATTTTAATATATTTTAAACTGTTATTTATTCCTGTGATCAAAGCTGAGTTTTCAGCATCATTACTCCTGTCGTCACTGTCACATGATCCTTCAAAAATTATTCTAACATGATGATTGATACTCAAGAAACATTCATTATTATTTTAAATGTCGAAAACAGTTGTGTACAGTCTTTGATGAATAGAAAGTTCAAAAGAACAGCATTTATCTGAAATCTAAAGCTTTTGTAACGTTAAACACTACCGCTCAAAAGTTTTGGGTTAGTAATAATTAAAATTTTATTTTTGGGGTAAATAAATAAAATAAATCAGTACTTTTATTTATGAAGGATGAGTTAAACTGATCAACAGTTACAGTAAAGACATTTATAATGTTAAAAATATATATATTTGAAATATATGCTGTTCTTTTGAACTAACATTCATCAAAGCATTTTGAAAAAAAAAATCTGTACACAACTGTTTTCAACATTGAAAATAATAATGAATATTTATTGAGCATCAATCATCATATTAGTATGATTTCTGAAGGATCATGTGACACTGAAGACTGGAGTAATGATGCTGAAAACTCAACTTTGATCACAGAAATGAATTACTATGTAAAATATTTAAAAATTGAAAACAGCTGTTTTAAATTGGAATAATATTTCACAATATTACTGTTTTTGTTTGTATTTTTAATCAATAAATGCAGCCTTGGTGAGCAGAAGAGACTTCTCCTAAAAACATTAAAAATCTTACTGACCCCAAACTTTTGAACAATAATATATATATATATATATATATATATATATATATATATATATATATATATATTTACATATATATGTATGTGTGTGTATGTATGTATATATATATATATATATATATATATATATATATATATATATATATATATATATATATATATATATATATATATATATATATATAAATATAGCTGCGAGCAGCGATGGAGGGCCCAAGCCGGCGGTACCGCCACCCCGGTGCCTTTAGGTAACTAAAGGCACCGGGGTTGCGGTGCCACCGGCTTGGGCCCGTAATCGCTGCTCGCAGCTATATTTATTTTTTTTTTTGCCTTTTTGCCACTTTTGGGGCCCTTAACATGCTCAAAAACTCTTGAAATTTTGCACACACGTCAGAACCTGCGGCCATCAGGGCCGGGCTGAAGCTGGTACTGGGGCGTGGCAGGGGGGCTCGACAGCGCCCCCTGGAATGGGGTCCGAAAACTTGGTCCATAAATCAAACACGCTTGCATGTAATAATATGAAACTCAGTACACATATAGATCTCATCGGGCCGAACAACTTTCGTGCTCTAAGTTTTACAAAAGCCCAACAGGAAGTCGGTTATTATACGTTGTTTGGAAAACGCATACAATGGAATGTGAAATACTCCTCCTAGGGATTTCATCCGATCGCCACCAAACTCGGTGAGAATAAAGTCAAGACATTGAGGATGAATTCTTGCGAACGGATTTTTGATATCTCGAACGGTTTGGCCGTGGCGAGGAAACGAATTTATGGCGAATAATGGGACACAGGAAGTGTGTTATAACTTCTGCATACATTAACTGATCTTGATGAAACTTCAGCAGTGTGTTCGTTGTAAGAGGCCGATCACATGGATGTGACTATTGTGAGTCAAAGTTATAGCGCCACCAACTGGCAGCAGGAAGTGTGTCACTTTCAAAATGCTTTGAAGTCACCCTCTTAATTTTACCCGATTTGCTTCAAACTTTCTGTGTATAATGTAAACACAGGGCAGATGTAGACCTGTGAAAGGATTATTGATATCTTAGAGACTGTTGCCGTGGCAACGCATCAAGTTTTAATATTCTTTTCGGATGCGTTTGAGACTCTTAACATGCTTGAAATTGGATGAAACTCGACAGACACATAACACTTATTAGCCAGTAGACATGTGAAAAGTTTCAGAAACGGGCGTGGCAGGGGGGCTCAACAGCGCCCTCTTGAACAGGGTCTGAAAACTTGGTCCATATATCAAATACGCTTGCATGAATTAATATGAAACTCGGTACACATATAGATCTCGTCGGGCCGAACAACTTTCCCTCTGTCAAGTTTCACGCCAGCCCAACAGGAAGTCAGCTATTATGGGTTGTTTGGAAAACGCTTGCTGTGGAATGTGATGCACTCCTCCTAGAGAATTCATTCAATCACCTCCAAACTCAGTCAGCATGAAGTAAAGACATTGAGGATGCTAAATTGCGGACGGATTTTTGATATCTTGAACGGTTTGGCCGTGGTGAGGAAACGAATTTATGGCGAGAAAAGAGAGACACGAAGTGTTATAACTTCTGCATACATCAACTGATCTTGATGAAACTTCAGCAGTGTGTTCGTGGTAAGAGGCCGATCAGATGGATGTGACTATTGTGAGTCAAAGTTATAGCGCCACCAACTGGCAGCAGGAAGTGTGTCACTTTCAACATACTTTTGACAAAAGTGGGGGGGTTAGTTTTAAATACAGTAAAAAAAAAGTTTTTATATTGTTCTCATCAAGCCGGACAACTTTCTAATTTACATTCATTAGCTCAGAGCAAAAGGAAGTCAGATATTTTGGTCTGAATGTGGATTTTTTTGCAAAATCAGCCTATGAATTTTTAGCCACTCCTCTTAAACTAATTATTTTATTCCCACCAAACTTTTTCAACATGATGAAAATACATTAAATATGCTAAATTGTGAACGGATAATAAATATCTCAAATGGTTTTGCTATGGCGAGGGATTAAAGTAATGTCCAAAAAGGAAAAACTAAAAGCCTCAAATTTTCTAAAAATGTAATTATATACCATTTATTTCTATATAAAAGTATACAAACATCACAACTAGGGATGGGAACCAAGAACCGGTTCTTCTTCAGAACCGGTGCCCAGTGAATCGATTCCTTGGAACCGTTAGCGTGCCTGCTTAACGATTCCGCTTATCGAAATGTGACACGACGTCACACACGTGCTGCGTTGTTTTGGTTCGGAATGTAGCAAACACTATGAGTAAACATGGCATCGAGGCAGAAGCGCTCTGACCGCGTCCTAACTACATGCGACGCGACGGCGCGACACGCGATAAAAAGTATCATTTTTCATAATCAAAGTTTAACCAGCCGCGACACGCGACGATTCTATTTGAAACGGATCCTATTTTACTGCGACGTCGCGAAAGTGTCAATGATAATACCAGGTACTATTTATGTGCTTTATTTAATGTTAAAAGCGTGTATAATGTGACTGAATATCATTTACTGCTCCCAGCTTTGTAGCTGTAAAAACAACAATGGATAAGTCACATCATATCTTGAAATTAAACAAATGGAAACAAAAACGTTCAAAATGTGAAGAAAACCCGTGTATTATTTGACAAAGATTGTTTAAGTAACTCAATAGCCTAATCCCAATGAGCACTGTTAATATTCCAAAAGGCACAAGCTTTTCCTTTACTGTTTTCAGTCTGTGTTTTTAGTTTTTATGGCACATAAATGGCAGTTTTATTTATTTTTTTGTCCGGACCAATTAATGTGAAAATTATCAATTTGATCAGATATTAAAGCGAGTTAATACAAACAAATTTGTTTTTAGTTCCTCACCCAATAAGAATCGATAAGAGAATTGATAAGGAATCGGATCGATAAGCAATATCGATAATGGAATCGGAATCGTTAAATTCTTATCAATTCCCATCCCTAATCACAACTAAACATTTTATTATTTTTTTTTCAATTTAAAAATGGATTTTAAGTTTAAAAACTGCCAGAATGGTTGTTTAGCCTAAACAATACATAAATAAAGTCAAACATAGTGCTATACTGCCCTCTTGTGTTCAAAATCAGGTAGGCCTATTATATCTATATAAAAATATACTAGGTATGTGACGGTGAGAATATTTTACCACCGGTTAACTGACGTGTGACACCGCTGGGGGCTTTTTAATCGCTAACTTAAAAACGAAAGTAAAATATGTTCGTCCGCACTGACATTTATATTGGTTGAGCAAGCGTTTCAAATGAATTCCTATGGAAGTAGGAATTAACTGAAAAACGTTCACTCTGTTCTGCTCGTTCCTCGCCGTGGACGCGCACCATTATGAATGCCCGTGCAGCCATGAGCATTTTAGTTTCATTTTAAAATTAGCGCCTTTCGGGGGGTGGATTGCTTGAAATTATTTTACAAAAGCACAATTTTGTGTTTTATTGCAACTGTACACAAATATAAGTTAACACTTTGCAGTTTGAATGTCGTCCTGTATAATGACGGAGTATGTTTTTATGTGTCTACTGTTCAATCGCGCCCACGCCACACACACACACACACACGGTTTACTATCTTTGTGGGTACTCTCCATGGACTTAATGGTTTTTATACTGAACAAACTGTATATTCTATCTCCTCACACTAACCCTACCCCTAAACCTACCTATCCCATAAAACTTTCTGCATTTTTACATTTCCAAAAAAACTCATTCTGTATGATTTATAATCTTGTTTACCCATGGGGACCTCTATTTAGGTCCCCACTGTGACACGAGTCCCCATGAGTCTGTGTGCATTCAGGTTAAAGTCCCCACCGGGATAGAAAAACATGAACACACACACACACACACACTCCAGCATTACAATCTTGACATCGCAGCCTGTTCATTATAGCCTTAATAAAATATAATAATAAAATAGTCAACCTAACATATAAAAATTACACTGCTCTAAATAGTCAGTAGTACAATTCGTACATTCACAGTAAGCACCGCTCGCTCCACTGTGATGTTTCCAAGCAAATTTTTGCGCATGTGAAGAGGATGATTTTTTCCATCAATATTGGAACACGAGTGAAGAACAAAGCCTATAATAAAGAATAGTTTAGCATCCAAATACATCGCAAATGTTGAAACATTTTGATTCTGATGAGAGGGTTACGTGAGCCCAACACTTCTTACTTTCATTTTTACTTTTACATTAAATTTAAAGGATTTGTTGTGGAATATTTTGAGTGTATCATAAAATCTGAATAAAAAAAAAAAAAAATAATAATAAAAAAAAAAAAAAAATGAATGAATGAATAATATATATATATATATATATATATATATATATATATATATATATATATATATATATATATGTGTGTATGTATGTATGTATGTATGTATATATATATATATATATATATATATATAGCTGCGAGCAGCGATGAAGGGCCAAAGCCGGCGGCACCGCCACCCTAAAGGCACCGGGGTTGCGGTGCCACCGGCTTGGGCCCGTAATCGCTGCTCGCAGCTATATTTAACCTTTTAACTTGAATCTGACTTAAAGGGGTCAAAATCATGATTTTTTTTTGTCTAGACTCAAGGAGTGACCGTCTTCATGCCTGTGTCAGAGGTCACGGGTTCAGGGCCTAAAGAGCCAGGTTTGGGCGCTCTAGTGGACGACTCCCCACAGAAGAAACACCTCGCTCCGAAAGCCACACCACCTCCCTCCCCGCTGCTGTCTGAACTGCTGAAGAAGGGCAGCCTCATCGCTGCCAGCTCTAGACTGGTGAGAGAGGGGTATTGTAAAGCACTCAAAGTTTAAGCCTTTGGATTTAAGATTTAAGAGGCATGTCACAGCAAACAGGCTTGCTTCTTTCATGTCCCAGGGCCTTTTTCTATTTCTCAACCCTACTTTTATGTCTGAATCATATTGTCTTATAAATAAATTCAAGAAAGATTCCATGGTAATCAACATTCTCTAATGTTCACAAAGGAAAGTTTCCTCTTCAGCCCATTTATTACTAACTAAACTGCAAACATTAACATTTAACAGCTTTACATTGAGTATTTGGATTTGTACTTTTGCTGCATCTCATAGACAGCCAGGTTTTATTAAAAGGTCATCTTGCCAATGGTGAAATACCCTTTTAATACAGTGGAAACTGTCACTTGCCACCAGTGTTATTTTAATATTATTTATATGCCATTGTAGTTTATTGTATTATCATTGTATTATTTTTAATGAGCAATTTTTGTTAATTTTAGTTTTCATTTTAGTTGTAGTTAAATTTTTAGTAATTCTGTTATGTGCTTTCATAATTTGTATGATGCTTCTGTAAAAATAATTACTAATAATTTTTTTTTTTTTAGTTTTATAGTTTTAGTTTAATAACTAATTTCCAGTTAGTTATTTTTGTGCTTCAACATAAGCTTATTTCAGTTATTTGCCAAGACAGCATTTCTAGTTTTTCATATAATATTTGTCATACAAACATGTTTTTAATAGTTTGTTAACGTTTTTAATATTTTCATATTAACTCTGTGGACAACTAATCTATGAAACCTTGACTCACATTAAAAGTGGAGAATGTGCCTGTAAAATTTGTGAATGGTTGGTCATATTGTTCTCTGTGTGTGTGTGTGTGTGTGCAGGTGGTTGAAGGAGATGTGGCCACAGGTTTGAGTAACGGATCTCATGTCGAGCTTCACACCTCTGCAACCGCTCTGCCTATTAATCAAGACATCACAGCAGGTAAACACGAAAACACACTTCTATCTGCTTGCTTTAAATGTACGTTTTAAATGCCCCTCTTCAACGTTTAACATTTTCTGTGTCAGTGAACAAACTGAATTTTAAGTTATTTTGACTGCGTCCTGTGTGCAACTTCTAGATTTCACGCCCGTTGTATTGCATTATTACTGTGTAGTTTGAGTATTGTGAAAGTAGCTTTGGCTTTAGTGTGCGTGTTTGTAGCGCTATATGTGTGTGTGTCTCTGTGTCAGATGCTCCTACATTATCTCGTCTGTTGGAGAGCTCCACCCCAGCGCAGAAACCTGTCAGTGCTGATCCCCCTAAGTCCCCCACAGTGGTCCCGCCAGCCCCGGGCCACCTCTCTGTGCCTAAAACAGGTCTCTGATCTGATTTCCTCTCTTCAGCACTCTCTCTGTAGGACAGTCAGTCTGTTTTTCCTCAGGCAATCTGTTTCCTGTTTGTCATGTGATGTGTTAGTTCATCCTATCATCCTCATCCACTCACAATTCACTCAGACAGTGTTGGACTTTTCTGATTATATTCTAGAATAACAGGAAATACTGCAGAGTTGTTCTAGAACAGCTGGTCTAATATAGAACGTCAGAAGTATTTTTAATACAGAAGACTTTTATACATTTATTTTTGAATTCCAGGTGTACACTAAAAAGTGAAATATTATTACAATTAAAACAACTTTTTTATTATTATTTAAATCATTATAAAATATTATTTATTCTTGTGATACAAAGCTGATTTTTTTTTTGCATCATTACTCCAGGCTTTAGTGAGACATGATCCTTTAGAAAGGATTTTTGATGAATAAAAAGTTCAAGAGAACAGCATTTGTTTGAAATAGAAATGTTTTGTAATATTATAAATGGCTTTACTGTCACACTTGATCCATTTAATATGCCTTTGCCGAATAAAAGTATATATATATTTTTTTTTTTCAAAAACATTTTTACTGTCCCCAAAGGCCAAATTCAGCATTTAAAAGCATTGATGTGGTTTTTCTTCTTAAAAAGAATAATCACTTCTTCTTCAGAGCACTCCATAAAAGAGATGAAGCATAGTAAGAGTGAGTGTGTTTGTTGGCAGGAGCCGCAGCTGTCGCTGAAGGTTCTGGAGCAGAGGCGGTAATGGCAGGTTCGTCCACGCCAGCGGAGGTGGAGGGGAAAGAGACAGAGCTGGTGGAGGAGGACACAGTGGTGTCGGTGTCATACATGGCCCACGAACTGGACCTGGAGACTGTTGGAGACATCATTGCAATCATAGAGGAGAAGGTATGCAGGTTCACAAAAACATATACAACCACCTGTGTACGGTTGTGATGATGTGATTGGTTGCTACTTCATGTGGTTTTAATGCAAATCCCCTGTCCTTATTAACTGCTATAAATGGTTGTAATAAACAAGTTGACAATTAAAGTCCGCGTGAACCGGAAGTTGCAAACGACTTTCCTCCAGTGTTGTGACGTATTTCCCAGTGAAAAGGAATATTGAACAGAGGGCAGGGTTTTACTCTAGCGCTCCTCCTCTCCATCGCTCGCTCATAACAGACTAACGGTTTGAGGGGAGTGGTTAAGCGTTTCCCAAACCAAGTCCTCAAACCTACGTCATCAGAGAAGGTCCTCCAATGCAGAGGGGAGGGGCATTTTCAGATTTTGATTAAAGATTACGAAGCCAAAATTTTTTTTTGTGTGGATTGACTTGCATGGATGAATTGTTCACCACAAAACGATCAATTTAGGCAAACAAAGTAAATATGGTCAATTTTGATTTCATGTGGACTTTAAAAAAAGAAAGTTAATAGTAATATAATTGAGACCATTCCGGTACTTATTTAATTTAATTATTAAATGGTTAGTTCACCCTAAAAGGAAAGTTGTGTCATTAATTACTCACTCCAAACCCGTAAGTCTTTCGTTCATCTTCGCATCACAAATAAAGATCTTTTTAATGAAATCTGAGAGCTTTCTGTCCCTCCATTGACAGTCTACGCAACAACCACTTTCAAGCCCCAGAAAGCGAGTAAAGACATCTTAAAGTAATCCATGTGACTCCAGTGGTTTAATCTCAATTTTATGAAGTGACACAAGTGCTTTGTTTCAGCAAAAAAAACAACAACATAATTTACCACTTTATTTACAAAATATTAATCTCCAACAAGGTCAAGGTTTCTCTGGTTTTCCCAGAGAAAACAGACCATCTCCTTTATGGTTAACTGCAAATGCAGAACGTGTAGAAACAAAATGTGACTACTAATTCTTATAATGTTTAATTAAAAACATTAAATGAGTGTTAAAAGTGTAGGTGTAATGAGTAACATAACAGAAACATTGCAAAAGTGACATATATGAAGGTTATGAATGTTACGTTTAGTATTTAAACTTCTAAATGTAACAAATTACAAGAGCTCTCCAACCCCACCAAGTGCTTTCATGTTTTCCTTCAAAACATTTTTTTTTAAACTCTTCAAACAGAGAATAGTTGAAAAACTCTTTCTTTCTATTGCCAAATCTGAAACAAAGTAATCAAATGGCTCTGTCTCAGGTGGACGACCCTGTGGAGGCTCTGGACGCAGCCGCAGTGGAGGCGGCTCTCTCCCTCTGTGAGGATCCAGCGGTCGGGGGACACCCCCTCACCAGCCCCTGGGAGTCACAGTCTTTTAAGGCAGATGAACCGGAGCCCATTGTCCAGCAGAGCGCCGCCCCAGCGGTCACACAGAGCGACCCTGACCCTGCCGATGTGCAGGGAGAAATGGAGGTTCTGGAAGAGGAAGCTACAGAAACCGAAGCGGTCGATGGAGCGGCAGGGGAAGCTGTGACGCCCGTCGCCCCTGACGCAGGGCTGAGCAAGGACTGTGAGGTTAAGATCGAGAGGGAAGGAGAGGGAGAAGGAGGGATGGAGGAAATGCAGCAGGAGATCAGATCCCCAAGTCCAGCTGTGAAGTGTGAGGTGGAGGACTGGGTTCAGCCAGAGACAGTGACGCCCTGTCTGGACTCAGAGGACAGCTCAGCCTCGGCGAAGGACACGAAGGTATCAGCAAAGCAGCAGCAAAATGAAAATGTTTTCTTATACAGTTCCGTTTCAAAAGTTTGGGATCAGTAAGATTTAATTTTATATTTTATATTTTTATAATACTTTTATTCAGGAAGGATGCTTAAAATGATTGTTTATTTTTTTTGTTGAACACAAAATGAGAAAATAGTTCATGCTCATCAAGTTTTATCAAATTTAAGGCCATTAAAAGTCTTATATATGTTAAATAGTAGAAGAAAAGTCTTAATTATCATTTCAAGAGGTCTTAAATTTGGGGATAGACAAACAAGAATCGCGGATTAATGTGACAGGGTTGACCTCAAAAATTACAAAACACACCACAAAAGTGGTCTATACAAAATATGTCTTATTAAGTCATTTGATAGTTTTATGTGAGTAAAAGACCAAAATGTAAGTTCTAATTCAATTGTACCTTTGGTTGCAACTCTCAAATATTTTACGCAATTGAATATGTGCCCCATTCAAATATAGTCAAACCTGGTCGAAAACGATTCAGTAATGAGATAAATAGGCCATTTTGCAAAAAAATATCCTGTTATCCGTGAAAGAAAGTGAGTTAAAGAATTAGGGTGAGGAAATAATGACAGATTTTTAATTTTTGACAGCAAATCCCAAACTTCTTTGTCACTCATACCCTTTTTGTTGTAATTTAACAACGCCTTCCAGGGTTCCCACGGGTCATGGAATTTCTGGAATGTCATGGAATTTTAAAAGGTCTATTCCAGACATTGAAAGTCAGGGAATTTTATATATTTTTTGTCCAAGTCATGGAATATCAGGGAATTTAGTTTGTTGCCATTTTAGTTTCCATTTATCAAAATGTAATTTTTCTATACCAATTTTTTTTATCGCGCTGTTTCAGACATCTTTCTACGGAGCCCCTGAGGGGACCTTTGCAAAAATAATAAGACGGGCTTTGATTTGATTGTCTGCTATATATTTGCTTCTCATTTATTAAATACAGGCAATTGGTTGATGAAAAACATATTATAATTAAGATACAATTTATACAAAACAAAATTCACTTTAAAGTAAAGCTTTCCTACAAAACAAAACAACTCGGTGCTCCGCAAAACAGCAGCCTGTTTTGCCGTTCATTATAGGTCATGGAAATTCATCTTTTTAGTCAGTGAAAGTCAGGGAAAAGTCAGGGAATTAGACATTTGGTTTAGAGTGGGAACCCTGGCCTTCGCATGTTCATGGTTCTCTCATGTCAGTTAATGGTAACATAACATGCAGATAAACAAATAATCTATTTAATCTTTTTTTCTAGTAATTGTTTTATTTAGATTTTTTATATATTTACTTATTTTAATAATGGTTTTTTTTACACTTCATCAACTCTTGAAACTGCTTTGAAAGAAAACAGTGAAACACTGTGCTAATAATTTATTACGTCTACGGGTTATTTTTCTCTTTCATATGATGTAGGAGGTTAAAGAAGAGGATGGAGGTAGTGAGGTGGATGTGGATGAAGGGATGGAGATGAAAGAGTGTGGCGATGTGGACGGAGAGGGTGCGTATCTCTCGGAGGTTGATCCTCCTGCCAGTGAGAGTGAGGATGGATACGGCAGTCACTCCCAGCGCTACACTACAGCAGACTCCACTGCCAGCAGCCCTGCCTCATCACAGTTGTGAGTGTCTGAGTGCATGTTTGTGTGTTAGCATACACTTCTTTCTTTTTTATCTTTCACCTGCCTTTAACAATGTTCTCTCTCTCTCTCTCAGCTCAATGTGTAGTGAGGATCAAGAGGCCTTGCAGGCTCAGAAGATCTGGAAGAAAGCCATCATGCTGGTGTGGCGGGCAGCAGCCAATCACAGGTGAGCTTGGAATTCTTACTTAACACAGTTGCTGTTTTATGATAACTAATGATCTTTAGATAGAAATGTGTTTGTGTAGTATGTGTGCATCATTTATGGTTTTGTGTTTCAGGTATGCAAGTGTGTTTCTGCAGCCTGTGTCTGATGACATCGCCCCTGGTTATCACAGCATTGTACACAGGTACCAAGCTTAGACTGCTTTAAATATAAGAATCTCTTTTGAGTATGTTGGGCCTATGAAAACTTGAAAGGAATTCTGAAATCCAGTCATAAAAATGGAATTTATAGCATAACACCGAATGTGGCAAAATTATGATGAATTAAGCAAAAGTATGTCTGTACAATTAATTAAATTGTGATATGTATGAGTGTCTGTGAATATTAATAATATGTTTGTATTAAATCATAAATCCTGAAAAAACTGAATTAACAGAATTTCTGAAAAGAATTCAAACATTTCATAGAGCCCTATCAATGTAAAAAAAAAAATTATAAATTAATTCAATTGATTAGATATGATTTTGATTATTTAAATTTAATTAAACCATTAAAACAAAATCCAGAAAAATTAAAAATTAAAATGCAAAACATGGAAACTGGGAACATTTTTACTGAATTTAGGGGGATTTCATCATGCAATCCCCCAAAAATTCCAAAAATGTTTTATAGAATCCAGAATTATTTAAAATAAATAATAAGCAATTTTTAAATTGATAAGATTGTATGAATTCAATTGATTAGACATGCTTTTTTATTATTTAAATTGGGAACATGGAAATGGAAAATGGAAAACATGGAAATTGGGAAAAATTAAAAACCTTATAAAAATGGATTTCATAATAGAATCCAGCAAAAATTAAAATGGAAATAAGTTGAATCCAGAATATATATATATATATATATATATACCTTATATATATATATATATATATATATATATATATATATATATATATATATATATATATGTAAGGAATAATTGATGACAGGCCGTTGAATTATTAGAAAAATAATGCACACGCGAGGTGGTAATGCGGTCACGACGCGAAGCGGAGTGGCCATTCACCTCGGGTGTGCATTATTTTTCTAATAATTCAACGGCCTGAAGTCAATTATTCCGCTTATACTACAGTTACCACACCTCAAAACATTGTTCAGATTATGTATTTCAAGACGTTTGTAAAGTTTTTGTCATTAAAACGCTCTTGTATGTAGGACTAATTTCTTACGCATCTAATCCCATGCCTCCGTTGCTAATTCCAAAACGTCATTTTAGAGTTAGTAACGGAGGTTTGAGCCACTGATAGCAGACTAATGCTGGGCACACACCACTAGCTGACACATTCTCTGGCTGTTTTCATCGACTGCAGCAGATTTTAAACACCGACTTTGAACACAGACTGAACGCGCTGAACACGCGTTTGGGCATTATCAGTCATAAGTATCAAATTACATCATAACCGGCCTTATAGTGTGTCCCCAGTTATTAATGCAGTTATTAGAGAGAGAGATGTTGCAATAATGAGACAGAAAAGCATGTGCGTCAATATTATTATTTATTTATTTAATTCGTTTTAATTAATTCGTTCATTCTTTTTTTTTTTCATTGACAGATGACAGTAGACTAGCCAAATAAATGAAACACAAAGCCCTTTTAACAAGTAGGCCTATCAATAATTATTTATTTGTTATTATCTGCAATAAAAATCCGTACTGCAGGACCATCCATTTATTTAGCCTATATTCAGTTTAATTTTCTATTTATTATAATATAGATAGGACTATATACTTTATTTATTAAAATTAAACTGCATGTTTCTATTGATTGTGAAGCTAGACATTGAAAATTGCAGATCAAGCGCATGGGGCTAAATGTTTTTTTCTTGTTATGAATTGTATCCTATTTTCCGTTATTACCGTTAACTACGCGAAGTGATATGGAACTGTAATGCGGTCAAGACCTTCCTGGAACTACTTTAGCTGTGCGTTTCCCTGAAAATAATGCACACCTTAGAACAGGGATCAGCAACTCCGGTCCTGGAGGGCCACTGTCCTGCAGAGTTTAGCTCCAACCCTAATTAAACACACCTGAACAAGGCAATCAGTGTTTTCAGGATTACTAGATAGATACAGGCAGGTGAGTTTTTATCAGGGCTGAAGCTAAACTCTGCAGGACAGTGGCCCTCCAGGACCGGAGTTGCTGATCCCTGCCTTAGAACGTTCGTCAACCAATCAGATTCAAGCATTCAATGGCCCTGTAGTATAATATATATATATATATATATATATATATATATATATATATATATATATATATATATATATATATATATATATATATTAAATTCAATAAATAAATTCAAATTTTTTTTGAAATTTTTGAAAAAAATTAAATGCATTTCATAGGGCCCTAAGTAAGGAGTTTTTCTATTGGCTAATAAAGTTTCTGTCTTTCCTGATTTCTCCGCCTCCTCAGACCAATGGACCTGTCAGCCATCAAGAAGAACATTGAGTCTGGGCAGATCCGTACAACAGCGGAGTTCCAGCGTGACATCATGCTGATGTTCCAGAACGCAGTGATGTATAACAGCTCGGATCATGACGTCTACCACATGGCCCTGGAGATGCAGAGGGATGTTCTGGAACAGATACAGCAGTTCCTGGCTACTCAGCTGATCATGCAAACATCAGAATCAGGCATCAGCACCAAGAGCCTGCGTGGAAGGGAAGCCAACCGCAAACAAGACCCCAATGAGAAGGTTAGAGACACACATGGATAGTCACACACACACACACACACACACACACACACACACACACACACACACACACACACACACAAACATGAGTGGAAACAAGATATTGTGGAGAAGGTTGGAGGAATAACAACACAAACACACAGTGAGCACCTTAAGGAGACCCATCAATCACATTATACTTTCAGCGCTAATTATTTGGCCAGTGACATTTCATAGTTTTTCAATGGCTTAAAAAACTTACATTGATGCATTTCCTATTTAGTTTGTTGTTGGTGCATTAGAAGAACATAAAAGGAACAGGTCCGTGTCATTATAGCTGGTCATTTCGTGGTATAAAAAATTAGAGCAGGTCATTCAGTGAGACAAAAGAGAGCTCAAAGAAGCAGGAAGATCATTAGAAGGTCTTTAAGACTGTTATTTTAGTATTATTTGTATACAATATAGTTATTAATATTTTAAATTTGCTTTTATATTGAGATTTTCAATTCTTGAAAGTTATTTTTAATCATTTTAGTTTTAGTCAACAATAACACTAGACTGTTGAGTGAAAAGCATGTGCAGTTATGAAGAAACATTGCATCTCTAGAACAAATCAAGATCCAAGACTGGGTTTTTTTAGAGAGCAAGGCTAGAAGCTTCAAACGCCTCAAGGACAGGACATCAAAGTACATCAAAGAGTATGTGGACATCTGAAGTGAAGTGTTGTGGACAGTGAAACGGTTTAGGAAGAGCGAGAGTCAAAGAAAGGAAAGTGAAAATCAGCTTCCTGTGCACCACAGCATGGAGCTTTATCTGGGAGGATGATGCTTATTTCTGTATCTGGTGAAGCAGCATGAATTCAAGTGTGTCCTGAAAACATCATTTTTACTTGGATAAAACCTTTTGCCTCCAACTATCGGTTGACAATGCCACCAAACAGACGGTTCCTGCAACTTGACCTGATTTCAGTCCAAGCTGAGAAAGAATGAGAAAGCACAAACTGAAGCATCATCAGAAAATATAACTCATGATGTCTTTAGGCTGCAGACTTAATGGCCGTCAGTACACTCAGAATGGATTTGCGGCCCTGAACTGCATATGACGTTGTTGTAATACTCACAGGTAATCTGCACAAATTGATTTTCTGGCTCTTAATGGGATGGCTGCGCTCAAATTGTCGTTTCAGCACTTTGTCCCTGAGCTAAGTTTTATTTAAAATCCAAAAATGCTGAAATGCAGGAAAAAGTGTCACTGTCCAAATACTTTCTGTATAAACTTGGATGGTGGATCTCACAAAACCTGTCAAACACTTGTTCGGGTTATATTTTACCCCAAAACGAGAAGAATGAAATTAGAACCAGATTTTTAATTGTCATGAAAATGTCACAGACCTTTTTTTTTTTGTCCCTTTGTCAAAATATACAATGCATTCCGACATTTAGACACCTTCAATTTATTGCTTTACATTACCACATATTATGACAATATAAGAATCATATCTGTGATAAGAAAAAACTGAAATGTGAAAAAAAGGAGTCTGAATACTCTCTGAATGCACTTGACCGTTGATTTCGGGCTAAAATTTGGCCGGATATGTTTTCGTGAGATTGATTCAGAAGCAATTTGGTTTCCACACACTCCACATAGATGAAACACTTTCTTATAGGACCCAAACAACAGATTTTTTTGTCCCTTACCCTCACTCACACACACACAAGTGAACTGCTGAAGTCCCTGACAGTAAGGTTAGCGTTACTTGCACTAACACACAGTCTCGTATGTAGACCCTGAGTCCTGCACACAAAGACCCTCATTTAGAGCCAGAACCACCTGCCAGAAGGAAAAGGAACAACTCCAAACAAGAAACTAATGAGAAGGTCAGTGATGTACACACACAAACACACTCACAGGTGAGAATCAAGGGCAAATGACTACTGCACTACTAACCCATAATGAGACTTCTGCACAAATACTCCACATGCATCCGAGGTTCTCTTCCAGGTTTCCACACGGCACTGGATTTGTGGCTCTTGTTGTTCTGTAAAAGACTGAATCTATGGTTCTATCTATCCTATCCGTCTGTCTGTCTGTCTGTCTGTATATACACTACCGGTCAAAAATTTGGAATAATTACAATTTTTAAAAATGCTTTTGAAAGAACAAGGCTGCATTTTTTTATCAAAAAAATGTAGTAAACCTGTAATATCATTACTATTTAAAATAACTGTTTTCTATTGTAATACATTTTAAAATGTAATGTATTCCTTCGATGCAAAGCTGAATTTTCAGCATCATTACTCCAGTCTTTAGTGTCACGATCCTTCAGAAATCATTCTAATATGATGATTTGCTGCTCAAGAAACATTTCTTATTATTATCAATGTTGAAAACTGTTGTGCTGCTTAATATTTTTGTAGATTGTCTGTAGATTTAGTTTGTAGATTTATTTGGATAGAAATCTTTTGTAACATTGTTATAACATTGTTATAAATGTCTTTACTTTTGCTGAATACGTGTTAATTCATTTTGAAAAATCGTACTGACCCCAAACTTTGGAACGATAGTGTATATCAACTTGTGTGATTATGAACTTGTATTGTAAATACAACTTGATTATTGTAAACAATTTATTTGTGTATGAGGTGTTAAGGGTTGGGTTAAACTGCCTTTTGGTGTCATCTGTTGTTGAATCTGTGTGCCATTTTTTATTTTTTAACACACCAGACCAAAGTTAAGTGAAAGTTTTTTTTTTTTTTTTTGCATGGTTTGTTCAGTGATGCTTTCACACTGAGCTGTGCGATCAAGATCATTCAAATGACGACGCTCATTTCATCACCATCTTTTTGAGTTTATGTTGGAGTGCTGCGGTCGTCATGGAAACAGTTACAACACACTCTCACTTACATGAACACCTCATGTCTTCATCCGGCTAACACACGCATAGACACAACTCTGTTACTCATCAACCCCACAGATCCTCCCTTTAGTATCTCCAGTTTTGGATTCTCCTTTTTCCATCTTTATTTCATTTAATCCTCCTTTTCTTTCTCATCTGTGTGTGCCTTGTATGTAAAGAAGCTTTCCAGGGTGACCAGATGACCATGATAGAAAACTGCTCCATTTTTCAACGTGTTTTATATGCGAGAGACTCTAGTTCAAAACCAGTGTGAAAGTCTGCGTTTTTGTTTGAATTCACAACCATCTGAAAACAAAATCCAACAGAAAACTGGATTCGTGGATAAGATGTTTTTTAAGAGGACTGGCAATGTAAAAGATTTGTCAGATTCCCAAAAGCAAGTCTACTAAATCACCTTTATTTATAAAGCACTTTATACAATACAGATTGTTTCAAAGCAGCTTCACAGTAATCAACAGAAAAAAAGATCAATGATTCAAACTTCATCAAAAATGAGACTGCTGTAAAGCAATCATTATTCAGCTCAATTCAGTTCAATGTTGATTCAATTCAGTTCAGTGAGTGGCATCGATGTTGCAAAATTAATTGATTATGAACCAAAGTCGAATCGGCTATAAAGCAGAAAACTTCATAAATAAAAATGAATAGTTAATATCTTGAGTAGGTTTGTTGTTATAAGCAATTAGATAAAAATGTTAGAACAATAACATAAGAGCATCTATTTCTACTTAAAACTAATGTCAATCATTTTGCAGATGCATGACAGATGTGTTCAACTTATCTCTTCAAATTATGAAAGGAAAGCAACAGATGATTCCCCATACACTTGTCATTTAAGGCTAGATTGAATCACTGTAGTATCAGCATACGCATGTTCATTAATCACAATCAAACTAAGATTAAAAGCCAAGTCACCTTTATTTATAAAGTGCTTTATATAATACAGATTAGTTTCAAACGAACAAACACAGTGTGATTATGATTCAGGCTGCATCACACTGTTTATTTTGGGAATTGGTATGTTTTGTCAGGGCATGAAGAAATATGAAGCCGAGTATCATCAGCGTATCAGTGAAAACTAATGCCATGCTTCTTAATGATATCTCTCAACTAAGGGTAGCATATGAAGTTCAGATGCAAAAGCCTCTAAGTGCCATCTGAAATTTTCTTCTAGAATGATCATTTTTATCAAGCTTGTTTATTTAAGTTCAGTTATTTCACTTAAATGGCAATTAATAGGTAATTTTCATGGCACTTAGAGGCTTTTGCATCTGAACTCTTCATATATAGGATGAAAAGCAGCGGTCCTAGTACTGAGCCTTGTGGTTCTCCATACTGAACTTCAGAATGATCAAAATGACACCTCTTTCTTTACTGCTAAAACTAATTGTTGGGTCAAATTACGTCCTGAATATAATTCCCTCAAGATACGGGACTCGTAAAACGTCTGGTCATTCTGGTCCCTTTGCACATCTCGGATGTTTTCCGTCTCATGATCAAGGATTTAGATTAGTATACCTGCTGTATGCTCCCATAACACCTGCTTTTGCTCTGTTGTACATGTCTGTCTGTCTCTCTGTCTGTTTCTACGGTAGGTTTTAAATAGTGAACTCTCTTTTTCTCACTGTGCTGTTTGTCCTTCTACAGGACAGCCTCTCCATGGCCTCTCCTGCTTTCCTTCTCTCTCTCTTTGTAAGTATCCAGGCCGAAGATCACAAGATATTCCCCGTCCCCTCTAACCACACACACACACACACACACACACACACACACACACACACATACACATTCCATACTCTGACTCTGTTCTCTGATTGGTTTGATCTGATCGCTCGCTTCATGATTGAGCAGCATTTGCTCCCTGTTATGAACTCGTCCAGGTTTGTATGATGAAAAGGGTTGAGAGCTCCATGATATATTCAGCCAAATAATCCATTAAAAATGAGTATTGTCATTATTTATTCACCCTAATGTTGGTTCCAATTCAGCTTTGACATCACAGGAATAAATTACATTTATAAATATATTACAATTGAAAACAGCTATTAATATTGTGAAACATTTCTGTTTTCACTGTATCTTTGATCAAATAATTGCAGCCTTGGTCAGCAGGGGCGTAGCACAAGATCCCGGGCCCAGTCCTGATGGGCCCCCATGTTCCTCAATTTGTATATATACCCCCAATGTAGGCTATAATATTGCTAATTTTAGATACTATAACCTATTAATTTAAAATTAAACAGGTTTCAATTTAGGCTATTATAATTGTGTGTTATATGCGAACAGCATTGTTAGTGTACAGTTTATTTATTTAGCCTTTACCTCAGATTACATGTATAACCAAATTATCATCTGAAAGTGTATGTTCTGCTCTTTCAATGAGTTGTCTCAGTTAATTTTTAACACTAACGATCGCGGAGATATTCAAGCATTATAGATTTCAAGTTCAAGTTTGTGCTCACCTTTCTTTTGAAAGAAGTCAGTTACCAATTGTTTCCCCTCATTTTGTTTTCTTTCCTTCTCCTGTCTTTCCTTTCTTTTTTGGTGGTCTGATTTGGCTTTCTTTGAGAAAGACATTTCTACAGCATAAGTTTGCGCTCCACCAGATGCTCAACTAACAAACATAAACAAAATGCGTGCAGATGGACTAAACCATTTGGCGCATTAGCGAGGGGTGGGACCAGTCAGTCAATCAACCAAGTTATTAAGCCAATACACCAACTTTACATTTCATCTGACATTCATTATGAAATTTAATTAGGAAATGAAAATATCCAGGTAAAATAAAATATATTCCAGACTTTTCAAGGGCCCTCTCTCCCCTTGGGGCCCTGGTAATCAGCACTGGTTTTACCCCGAGTCCGACGCCCCCTGTTGGTAAGCATTAAAAAATATGTGTATGTGTTTGTGTGCCGATTTGGAATGACATGAGGATGAATAAATAATGCACATTTTTTTTTTTATTTTTGGGTGAACTTTTCCTTCAAATGTTTTGGACAGCTTTTTCCTTTTTTCTCTCTCTCTCTTCAAGAAACTTTAACTCTTCAGTGAGCAACTCACTTTTGACTATTAACACATCCACTCTTTCTTTACTATGAAATTGTTTTATGCTGTTTTACTGTTGTTTAGCTTTTCTGTTGTTTCATCTTATAGTCTGCAATTTCCTAACTATGTGTTGCAGCACTTCCCCTGTCTCTTTAAGATGAATCTCTCATGTTCTAGTAACACACACACACACACACAAACACACACTTCCTGTTCTCAGGTAATAGCTAGTTAGTTTGGCTGTGATGGTCTGGTGTGTTAGGGCAGTGGATGACAGGCATTGGCTCACATCTTTCCTGCTTCTCTACTCTTCCAGGACGGAGGCACTAGAGGACGCCGCAGTGCCATTGAGGCCGACATGAAGATGAAAAAGTGAACTGAGATGTTTCACTGCAGCTGTCACGGAAGTTCAATAGGCTTTATTTCCCTGTTTCTTTAAGAAGTTCTGGCTACGTTTAGTTACTCAATGCCTGGGTGGTTTGATTCAGCAGTTCAACACAGTCTAATTACAGCTGGACATAAAGGACAAGAAAAGAAGAGACTTTTTAAGGGCTCGACCCCTCTTTCACCTTCAGTCCTAGACCTGAAGACTGGTTCAGTGTGCTCTGATGGTAGACTCACGGGACAGGGCAAACTGACCATGTTTATGGAGTTGGTTAAAAGTTTTTGGGTCGATTGTCACAAAAAGTGAGCCGTCATCACTGGTCTCTTAAAAAAGTTGAATGTACCACCATCATGACCACTAGATGGTTAGAAAGCAGAATGTCACTTTCTAGAGACAAGTATGAAACTTTACAAGCCATTGTTCAAGACAAAGATTGCTATCGCCTTATCACTTTGGGATGATGTAAAACGCTGAGGAAAGAGCAATAAAATTAATTTTAATATAAAATTCATTCTTCTATAGGAATGAATAAGGATCCTCGGTTTCGTTAAACTTGATTTTCCCCTAGTCAAGATCATTGATGCTTTGGTTTACAGTTTAAAGGCCTACTGTACTAGTTTCGTTCTTAAATAAGTGAGACTTAATTTGACATCTGTATGTTTAGAAAGAACATATAGTTTTGTACAGAGCCTTCGTGTACAGTGTTTTTGTATAGTGTCGTGAAATGTTTTAATAAAACATGAGAGTCTGCAAATAAACAAGATGTTCATGGGGTTATTTTAAGAATAATTTATTCCACTTGTGCTTTCAAACAAAAATACTGTTACAAAAGCTTCACTGGGAGACAATACCAGCTTGTCCCGTTCGTTTCAAAGTCACACACACACACACACACACACACAAAAAAAAGATAACTATTAATGGCTTCAACATATATCAGCGGACAATCTGAGCCTTCCTATTTCCCTTAACATCAGTAACAGTAGTGAAGAATCTGCAGTCACAGTCATACAAACATGCCACTGTGATCGCATCACACATGCGGTGTCACCTGACAAATGCAACTAGTTACAAAGTAGTGTTTGTTATTCTCTGATGAGCTTTTACAGCATTATATAATCCAAGATTATACATGATTGTTCCAAAGTTTGGGGTCAGTACGATTTCTATACATTCAACACTTCTTTCAAAACATTTTAAAAATCTTTCCGACCACAAACTTTTGAACGTTAGTGTATTGGGTTTCATGTTTTTATTTATTTGTATGTATATTAATGATCTTTTAAGCATCATATAATGCAATATTATGACAGCATAGCTGCTAGAAATGTCAGCTTCTTTAAGTTTTAATATCAACTTCTTTAAGTTTTAAACACCATTCTGTAAACTCTGAAATATACTGATGTAACAGTGAGAAATAATGTGCAAAATGAACAGTTCCTTAAGTTGCCCTCGTCCTCTATATACCTCAGGCATTGCCTTCTCCTTATTTTACTCTCAATACCACAAGTTTAATAAAACTGAAGTACAGTAGGAGTGGCGGACGAGTAGAGCTTCCGTTTGATAAGCCGGTATTCCCGTCGGAGGCTCAAGATCTTCCCGGTCCCGAACAGGATCTTCAGCGGAGGCCATCCGCCCAGGTCAGGCTGCAGGACCACTGACACCTCGAAGGTCGGCGTGAGGCTCCGATCGGGAATGACGGTGCCCAGCTTCAGTAGTGTGCCCTTGCTTTCCATGAACATGTGGATCAGTGCGCCCCGTATCCCACACGGCTCATCCGTGGATGACCGCAGGATGTCTCCGGCCACTCGTGTGGTCATGTGCCTGGGCAGACGCAGCTCCTGACAGCGCAGACTTGCTCCTTTAGCGTCATAGAGGCACTTCTCTATGCGTTTGGACAGGTCGAGGTGAAGACACATGTCTTCTCTTTCCTCCTCTTCCAAACTGCACTCAGATCCCAGACCTGTGAATGAGTAAATGGGAAGAATGTGTCAGGCTCAGCTGATCAGAAAGAAAATTTACGCCTCAGCGGTTTGAGAGTGACCAATGGCTCATTAGATTAGGATCAGGAAACTAACACCGTCAGTCTGTACAGTGTCATCTGATGATCTAAGCTGTTGGACTTCAGCAGAATTAATATGTTGCAAGTTTGGAAAACTGGAACAATGTGCATATGGTGTCATCAATAAAATAAATCACATGTTCTTTCAAATTGATCTTAATGAGAAATCTTAGGGCAGACAATTCTTAAAGTCTTGATACAGGAAAGCTTTTGAACGTTAAGATACATTTTTATACATTTTGTTGGTGCACTACAGGCTATATAAGTTGTCAATGTGAATATTCTGTTCATTGTATATAGTAAAATAACAAAAAAATGGACAGAGTAACAAAATGTCAACTGATAATGAAAGTCAGGTTGGGGGAAGTTGGTTGATGTGAATTATGCCATTCAAACTAAAAATAAAACTTTGTACACAAAGAAAATCACAATGATATAGCCTACATTACAATCTTCTTTTCTGTAGATTTATACAATAAAATATAATTAATATGTTACGTAAAAATTACGTTTTTAATATATTCAATATAGAATGTAGTAAAATATGACACTAATTTGAGGCTAATATATTGTAATAATTTTTAAAATATAAAAATAAATAAATTAAATATAAACGTATAGAAAACACGAGACTTGCCTCAACCGTTTTTCATTTAAAAAAGATCCTAATTTAACATTTTTAAACTAGACTATGACCATCTAAAGCCAGCGAAACCAAAACGGAGACGCAGCGTCTGTGACAACATGCCCCGCTCTCCCCCACAATAGATCGTTTTACATTTAATCATTTAGCAGACGCTTTTATCCAAAGCGACTTCCAAATGAGGAGCGCAATAGAAGGATGAGATTCTTACTTGATAAGCTGTGTGCTTTCATGAGTCTGCCGCCGTGTTTGAGCTTGTGTCTGTCGGATCTGAAGCACTGTGGCAAGCTCAGGTCCTCTGGGCTTTCCTGCTCGTTTCTGACGGTCATCCCGTTACCGAGCACGAGAGCTTGGGTATAGACCATTTTAACGTGATTTCCTCCGAGTGTTTCCCCGAGAGCTCGCCCAACTCGTCAAATGAGTGTTTCTTTGTTCCTTCCATGAATGCGAGAGGTTGAAATGTGTGGCTCTGACCCGCAGCCTGTATTTATACTGAGCGCGGCTGTTGTTGCATCAGCTGAGGTGGTTTGTGGGATGGGCGACATGACGAAAGCCCGTGAGAGGTTGCTTTAGTACATGCAACCTAACCGGCTTCTTGCGTTTATACGTTTAGATTAGGTTTTATAGTATATTCAATTATATTTAGGCTATATATATAATATAAAGAGCATTTCAGTGATCCCTAAAGAACATTTCAGTGATCAGTTCTTAAAAGAACTATTTTTTTCTTAGTGTGAAGAACATTTCAATAATCTTAAGAACCCTTTTAAGGTTCTTCATGAAACAATAGATTGCCACAAAGAACCTTTATTTTAAAGAGTGTATTATATTATATTATATTATATTATATTATATTATATTATGTTATATTATATTATATTATATTATATTATATTATATTATATTATATTATACATAAAATAATTTTGGATTAAATGTTATGTATTTATATTATGTATAATGTTTATATTTTTAGATGCTGTGACTGATCACTATATCTTATTACAAAATTATATATATATATATATATGATTATGCTAATGATGAAACAAAGACATTTAGAGTAAAGTTTAGCTTATAAATACACAGACTTGTTTATTGACTTGTAAATACACAGTAATTACTTTATATCTTTGAATCATTGTGTCAGATGACTCAGATTGTTCTGCCATAACACATGCAAAATGCTGGTGAACAGAAGAAGGATGTAGGCTTCTGTAAAAAAAGAAAGTGATTCAGACAGTGTGAGATATGAGATTATGCACAGGTGAGACTCACATGACCAGAGAGACAAACAATGTGGCCAGTAAAATCCAGTTCTGTAGCCTGTCAAAGAAGCACTCTTAAAGGGATAGTTCACAAAAAAAAAAAAAAAAAATCTGTCATCATTTACAAGTGGTTCCAAACCTGTATGAATCTATTTCGTCTGCTGAACACAAAATGAAAAAAATGTCGGTAACCAAACAATTGATGGGCCCCATTGACTTCTAGTATTTTTTCTTATACTGTGGAAGTCAATAGGGCCCATTAACTCTTTGGTTACCAACATTTTTCAAAATATCTTTGTTTGTGTTCAGAAGAACAAAGAAAGTCATACAGGTTTGGAACAACTTCGGGGTGAGTAAATGATTACAGAATTTTCATGTTGGAGTGAACTATCCCTTTAAGAGTGAAATGCTCCTCATGACCCAGAAAACATTTCTACACTCTTGCAATCCCTCTTTAAAATCGAAATATTTTTAAGACTTAAAATTTGATTTAATAAATGCAAACATTCAATTTGCCTGTTTTTTAAAACTGCATTTGCTAAATGTAAAACTTTAAAATTAGTTTATTTTCATGGCAAATCAGTTTGATTCTGAGTTTGATTTTATTCATTCCCAATGGAAATACCGGTAGATGTGTGACTAAAGTCTGTCTGATTTGCTGATCTAGAAAAGAGCTTTTACAGTCTTACTGGCATGTCTGAAATCATCAGCTTCTGTCTGTTTGCCGTCTGTCTGTCTCTGAGTCACGATGAGGGACTTTTCCTCGTGACCTCACCTTTGTTCTCTGTCATTATTAACCAACCGGTCGTCACACTGCACCAGAAATTAACCATCTTACGATATTACAATGAGGAAGTAGATGAGACTTCTTTAGAACCACCTTCGAGAAGTTACATGTAAATGAGGAAAGAAGAAGTCAACCACAGATCTGGTGTATGTATTCCTGAGTGGGCCAACAAGGAAGGAAGATTAAACTAATGAAACCTTTGACCATGGAGGGTTTTCATAATGTGATTGCATGTGCAAAATGTGATTGTGTGTCTTCACTGAATCAGCTGTTAGTAAAATACATTCATGTGACCTCAAATTAAGTCAACAATTTAGCTTATTCCTTCTTTCTATTTCACGGCTCCTCAGCAAAGCAATGAGAGGAGCGTCAGATCAGTCTGTTGATTTTGATTTAAACTCGTGCTAGTTCATCCATCAGTGTCAAAGCAAAACCTGATGGACGTGTCGTCTCGATCAGCTGCTTAGATGGAGAGTACTGAGTTTTTCATGAGAAAACCCTCTGTCTATACACTGAGAATATATTTTGTAGTAGGCTAAATATCACAATAATACATTATTACACCTAATAAAATCTCTGAATATCATTTAAGTGATTGTTTGAGTGGAGATATCACAATAATTGCCTAAAAGTCCACAGGTTCAGTTGTTTTCATGAAAAGAAAGTATTTGACCGAGTGGAAGATATATTGTATATCAATGGGACCTTCCTGATTAAATAAATAAATGCTTTTAAGGTATAATTACTATATTTTTGATACAGATCAATCAAAATATTTGAGAATGGAGAAATTATACTGATCAGATTCAAGAACTACAATTAGTACTCATTCCATAACAAAAAAGTAAGAAACTGAATAAGTTAGACATGATTAACAATAGCGAGCAAAGTGAGGAAAGTCTCAAGCAAAGAGAGTAAATATTAAAATGAAGTATTATTTGTGTGATTTTGCATAAAAAGAATATAGGAGGAAATCTGTTAGTGTTATGTTTGAATTTAGGGGCTTCAATAAATAAATATATTAAAATATATATATAATAAATATAATACAATTATATATATATATATAAACCTCTTAGTTTAACCTATTTTAATAAGAATAATAATATTTATTTATTTATTTAATATAACATTTTAAATACATTTTCACACACAATTCATTGGAAATCGATAGCAGTCCGAGTGTAATAAAATGAATCAGTTTGTCAATCCACCAGTGAAATTACATCAGCTCAGCTGTTGAAACCTTTGTTGAACCCATAGACTGTAGGTTGAACCCTGATGGACTAGTTTGCTCAGCTTCTTTCACTTTAGTGGAAGGGCTTTATAGAGTGTCATTCCAAAATGTTAAAATTAGCTATCAGCTGATCTGTGGATAAAAGTTAGATTAAAATATATTAGTCATAGACAAGCAGTGTAGTGATTTAGTTTGAATCTTCCCAGTGTTACGAATCACCTCCGTCACCATGACTTGTTTAAACGTGTTTCTCTCATTCAGTGTAATTGTTCTGCCACAGGACATGGAAAATAATGCAGCCAATCAGAAGAGAGCTGTTCACCGGAATTTTCCAACAACACTGAGAGTAGTTATTTTCTTCAGTAATAAGGAAACACCTTTCATTGGAAATCTTACCATTTCTGTATAGGCAATAATTTATTTACATTTCTTGTCAAATCTTTTTAGAGCTAATTTTAACATTTTGGAATGGCACTCTATAAAGCCCTTCCACTAAAGTGAATGAAGCTGAGCAAACTAGTCCATCAGGGTTCAACAAAGGCTTCAACAGCTGAGCTGATGTAATTTCACTGGTGGTTTTCTCACTGAAAGTGTCCATGAGTATTGCAAGAAAGGAAAGAGAGAAACTTATAAATAACAGCTGGTTTAAAAAAATCTTTATTATTATTATTACATTAAAGTCTTTTCATTAAAGCCTGTTAAAAGCTACTGCTAATAATCAGTGGTTTCCACTGGTTGTGATCTTAATGATTGAGGTAGGCTGAACATGAGGGTGGGTTCCCTGCTCATTTGGTCTTCAGGGAAAGTGGCAGATGGCGCACCCATAAAACTCCTAATCTGACCCTCCTCTGGAACTGGATAGGCTTCATTTGCTGGCTCCTGGGCGGGGTCCATGTGAATCTCTCCGTCCTGCTGTTTCAGGTGCTGGATGATCTCTCTGGAGAGGTGATGAGGGTCACCTGTGTGCTCATCTGAAAACCAGATGTATCAAATCAGTATTACGGACACTGAGCTGAACTATAGGAGAATGCTGCAAGAATAACATCCAAATAAGCTTTTAAAACTCTAAAAGGACAAGGACAAGTTGTTGTTGTTCCAGGACAAGACTCTTAGGCCTGGTTTCACAGACAGGGCTTAGATTAGGCTTTAGTTCAATTAGGGCATTTAAACGTGCCTTAGAAAAATCATTACTGGTGTGGATCTTGAGACAAAACAATGGCAGTGACCTATTTTAAAATATGTCAGTGCAAGTTGCTTTCAGTTAAAACAGCTCAACATCAATTTTAGTCTGAGACTAGGCCTAAGTGTTGTCTGTGAAACCGGGCATTAAAGGCCTTGCTCGTTTTATTGATCTGAATGGAATTGCTCACCGTCGAGCAGGATGAGCCGGTAACGGTTCCGGCACTCTAGAGAATTTTCCAGAATTTGGCTGAGGGTTCTGTAGAACAGCAAGACCTGCTGTTTTCGTTCTCTCTCTCCAAACCCTGCGCTGCTCTCCTGGGACATCAGATACAGCGTCCGCAGCGGTGTGGCATATTCCAGAACACAGCTAAAAGTCTAGGAATAGAAACAGAGAAGGTAGGACCTTGCATTTATGTTCAGTGCTAGTACAGCTTTTAACCACCAGGAGATGCTGTTTTGACAGCTAAATGTTGTGTTGCCCTGCATGCCAATTTGCATATTATCTATCATACTATCTATGCTATTTAAGTGCAGTTCATTGAAAACGTGTGACAGTAATACCTGGTGGTATACTATTTATGGTAGATTTTATAAGTATCTTAATGTGTGCATGCATACTACACTATTAGAAGAGAAGGTTCTATATAGAACCCTAAAGGGTTCTGCCAGGCGTTTCATACCTTTTAGAGGTTCCCATCATCATTTTGTGGATTTAGTTTTAATAAATTAATTAAGTTTTATTTCGTTTTTAATTTTGTGAATTAAACAGCTTGTAAACATACTTTATCTCTAGACAAATTTGAAATAACCCGTTAAACAAGAAAGTATTATGCAATCATTTAAGACATTTCTCCTTATATACTGTTGAACCTTTTTTGCATAAAGTAGAACCCCATTAAACCCCTTTTCTAAGTGTAATCTAGCTAAAATTGCTAATCACTCTTGCTTTAGATATTTTCCATCGGTGAGGAATGCAAGATTAAACATTAGATTTCACAGTTGAATTACTGAAAGTTAAGTAATGGTACTTTTTAAGGCAATTATTTTTTGTTTTTAATCTAGGAACATTTAATATTTGTCTTCAAAAGTGATTTCAAGCATTTAAACAAAACTTTAGATTAAAAAGTTTTCTTAAACAGAAAATTAGAAACCAATTAATTTAAGTATGTGCAAACTTCTGTCTTTTATGCGAGCGTAAAAGCTTTTTTGCGATAAATGGGAGTTTTTGCGAAAATTAAGTGTTTCCATTAAGCGGATTTTCAATTTGCGCAATTTAAAGGGTAATGGAAACGCGGCTACTGTTTATATTTGAAATCAACCCAAACCAACACGCCCCTTGCTCTTCCCCCAAAATGCACAAACACACAATGCAAGAGTGGATGTCTCTTTAGCTGAAGCGAAGCAAAATAATGCTTTGTGAAAAAATAAAGGGAAGGTAATAAACAAATGACAAGGAAGAACAAAAAAGGAACATACAGTACACAGGAGTATATACAAGCAAGAGTTAGTTGTTAGTTGCCAACAGCACACCAGCTCCAGACAAACAATGACACTCAAAACTGTCCTGTTACTACAGCTAACATTACAACAACACCATATCTTGGTTGTGTGAAACATAGCAAAACTGGCAGTGCAACCTCAAAATCAATGCAACCTCGTCGTCCGTTTTCAGGCTGTCCCACTTAAGCACGGGAAAGCTTTTCTAATGTTAACATGGGATTAAAGCTCTGGCCTGATCATAACCCTTATTTCCAACAACCCATACCCTTATTTGATATTCCTCGGACCTTTTCTCTTTTGTAATGTCTCTCAGCCATCTTTCTTTCTACAGTCTTTCTTCAGTTCGAATCTCCCTCTTGCTCACTCTCTCTCCTCCCCCATCATGAGTGGACACACCCCCTACTGCTTATTGGCTTACTCTCTCTCCTCCCCCATCATGAGTGGACACGCCCCCTACTGCTTATTGGCTCACTCTCTCTCCTCCCCCATCATGAGTGGACACGCCCCCTACTGCTGATTGGCTACAAGTGTGTCGGATCCACTTTCAACAGCATTCCTCAAAAATTGCTTATTGCACCTTTAATGCTGGCATACTGCCATACCACATACTTAAAAGTATTTACTTTCTCGACAACAGAGAATTACAGACAAGAAGCATATGCATTAGCATGCAACATAGCTCTTCTCTCAATCAAAGTAAAACACCATTTTATGCTAGCTCTTCATATCATCATATTTTTGCTTTTTCTGAAAAAGTACAGGGCTACTTCCAGTATCAAAGAACTAAAATGATCAGCATTATCCCACCTTATTGTTCTGGGTGATCTTGTAGACGCTGTTCTTGTAGCTACGTTTCCGCACACCTGCTATGTCCAACTCCAGTTCTGGAAGGTTCTCGTGGAAGATCACATTAGTGTCCTCCTCTTCAGGTTTGCTTGGGACCACAGCATTGAGTGGCAGAAGGATATGTAGACGTGGAGAGCTCAGTCTCGCACCCGTGGAGGAATATTGGCTGATTTTGTTTTGTAAATCTGCAAGTGAAAGAACATAAAAGGGAAATGAAAAGGGAGCAGAATCTCTCAAATCAAGTGGTTTTACAGGTTGGAGCTCAGGGTCGTCGTTTATGCATTCTCAAGTCATTACAAGCTTGTATGACCATCTTTCTGCCATGCAATACACAACCAAAAAATTATGAAGAATATTCACATTGCACATTTCCAAATGAAAGCATTAAGAGATCAGGGGCTGCCATGCCCCACAGCCAAAAACACCACAATTCACTCATATTCACTAATATCATGATGTACGCACATACTAAACTAGCCTTATTATGACCAAACGCAACACACCATGTTTGAATATGTGGACATGTGAATAATATTTGAGAGCTATGGCAAATTGAAAGATTTTCAAAATAAAATGAGGTCTGTTAGTTAGTCAAAACTCAATGTATGCTTTCAGTAGACTTGGAATATTGTGCAAGAGTCATATGGAGAAATTGTATTGTAGTTTTTGTCCTTTTTTGAGATTCTCAGCTAACTGGAACTTTGGATAACGTTCTGGCAAGGTTCTCTCAAAGTTGTGAACAAACATTTTTCCAAATAGAATATATTTTCATGCACACATCACGGTGCGTCATTACTGCCCTCTAGAGGCGTCAACAAGCAGTGGCTCACATGTGGACTGCAAATAAATGTACCTGGAAGGATCAATTTTAGGTAGCCGATATAGAAAGACCAGGCCAAACCATGAGCCACATTCATCTTCTTCACTTCACAGATTTCTGAGATCTCCACTGGAGTAGGGCCCTGCAAACACAGAAATATAAGAGAACTGAAAATCAAACAGAGAGGTCTGTTATTATTTCTTTAAATTATTTGTTATTATTATTTTACTTGACTTGCACTACTTTTAATCGTCCATAGTAAAGCTGCAGTACTAACAAATAGTTGTTGTAATGGAAATAAATTATCATTGAAATTGAGTGAGATGCTTGTGCATAGAGACAGAATTTTACTAAACAAAAATTACTAAAATGAATTTATACAACACTTTGATAGGCTAAGTTAGTTGGCTAACTAAAGGTTATAAAAACACGTTATGACTGTCTCTTTGGCCAAATACAGAAAAATATGTTATGTAAGTGTCAAGTGCAAAGTCTGGGTATTGAGTCAGGCCCGTATACTTGTGAAATCTGGTGATGGCCAATGTCTTTATATGACAGAAATGGCAGTGCGTGTAGTATGCTAGTATGCTATTTGTCTCTGATATCTGAATGTGATTATCTGATATTTTTGAATATACTTTTCAATCAATCAGTCAAACTTTATTTATAAAGCACATTAAAACAACCGAAGTAGACCAAAGTGCTGTACAGAAGAATAGGCTGTTCAAAAACAGAACACAACAATTCATAACTCATACAAAACATAAAATACAATCTAAAACAAATTAAGAAACAAAACCAATGAAAAACAGCCAAACCATAAAAAAATAAAATAAACAAAATGTCAACTTCTGGTGTTAAAGGACAAAGAAAAAAGATGGCCACTTGGCCACTTGAAAACCGTAAGAAAGAATCGGCTTTGCCACATTTCATACTATTCCGTTTGCATCAAAGTAACTGAATCAGTTGAACAAATATATTGAATATCATAGCTAGCAAAAATAAGTTCCCATTAAGTTTAAAGCGTCTTTTTTTGTGTGAATGTTAGAGAAAACATTAAAGGGTCCGACTATGCTTTTTAATATATATATATTTTCAACTTTCTTTAGTGTGTAGCCTAATGTTGCTGTTTGAGCATGAAAAATGTCTGCAAAGTTACAAAGCACAAAGTCACTCCAAAGGGAGTTATTCTCTATATCAGTGCGCACTGTTTCTGAACTCCCTGGTTGAATCTGAAATCGCCCCAAAAACCCTCAATCACTATTCCCTACGTTAGTAGCCTACACTTATACAGTTCACTTGAAGGAGTGAATGAAAACGAGTGAGCTAATTAAGACAGCCGTTGAACTTACATTGGCTGTATAGGCTACACTCGTTATGGATAGATGCAACCAAGGATTGAATGAGTGCACTCAATAACGTCCACTATGGTACACCACTACAAATGGCTGTCCCTTCAAATAATGCCCTATTTGAGGGTAGGGGAGACCAGGGGCATGTTGCAACACTTTTTGCATTTCTCTCAGTTACTCGGAGACTATTTGGACTAGACCAACCAAATTTGTATATATTAAACTTGCATCTGTCTGCTAATTACCCATACCATTTAAAGATGATTATATATGACATATCGTTCACAGTATTTATTTGAATGGAAGAAGTCAGATGTTGCAACTGACCCCGACCCAGGGGACAGTTGCAACACAACCCAGGGACGGTTGCAACATGTTAAAAATACCTTAAATTTCTCTAATTAACTTTAGCTTTTTGTCTCAATGAGCATAGAATTCTGAAAATATTAACTGTTTTAGGCCTACTATAATATTATAGTATTATTTATTAAAATAATATCATTGTAGCCTATAATTTATTTATTTAGTCATATTTATCAAATAACAGTTATTGAGTTTTGTTTGTTTATGTGTAGAACATAGGCCTACATAGATTCAGTGATCAGGTGTTACATATGCTATTCAATCTCTCCATATTTCAGTGTCAGACAGGAAGAATTGAACAATTTGCAATGCAACAAAGTTTTATTAAACATGCAATTTATAACTTGTTGCAACCGTCCCCAACCCTATCAGCCATGACAGAACATCATGTGCCTGCTAGACACACTGACTTTGACACATGCTAACCATGTCACTTAGAAGTCAACAAAACAATAATTCAAACTAAGTAGTTTTTGATTAATTCATACAAAATTTCAGGACAGTATGACAAAAATATATCTCATGAAAAAATGTACTTTCATACCTCCAAAACAAGTTTTGTTCAATAAATGCAGCAGCAGATGTTGAATATGTCTACTGTCTTTTTGGTGGGGGGAGGGTCTAACTGTGCATGTTCAGTGTCATTACTCTAGCTTGTTTCTGATTGGAGAAAAATGACATGTTGCAACCAGAGCCATAGAGAGAAAGAGTTGCGACACTCTTTGATGTCGCCGCTATGGCTGTCACGTGGTTCATGTAAGCCCCAATAGTTCTAAAACATACGCTGGCTGTCATGCTCTTCTATGGGACAGACAGCAGCGATTGCATTATTGAACGGTAAATATAAAATAAAACACACACCCAAGTACTTTTTCAGCTGTTATTGCATTATTGCATTTTGTTAATGTCAGTTTTGCATTTGGAAATAAGTTTTAGGCTATATTTTTGGAGGGAAAATCAGTGTTCATGTTCGCATGGGTAGTAGCACTGGCTTTAGCGGCTCTAACTTAACTTTTCCATATCATTCATCTGATGATGGTCGTCTCATGATATTTATTTTAGCACAACTGGGCTGTATTAGGCTATTGATTCCCGTGATTTTGCTTATAAATTTTGATTCAGCCATTAGCCTACCTTCGTGATCACGCAGAGGTCTGCCATGGCGGTCCGTTCAGAGTTCGCTTAAATATTTTTTATTAAACAATGACAGACAACAAAAATGTGTGCTTGTGTGGGTGTGTGTGAACAAGAAAAACAAAAACCAGGGGCAGGTGATCCACAGGACTGGTGATCCCATAACAATCCTAGAGGTCCAGCATTGTTCTCACAAGCCGCTTCACTCAAGACAATAAAACATAATGAAAAGTTAGTATATCCCAAAAAATTAAATTAAATAAAAGTGGCTATAAAGGTGGTAGTGATTCATTACCGAACTCTTACTGTCACAGCTGACGAAGTCGCACTAGCTAGCAGGCAGTGCTTGAAAATTGGTTGAAACAACCAACATAAAATATAAATAATTACGCTGTGCATATACAAATGAAGACCAGTATAAGCATCGCAAAGGGCCTCTGATACAACATAGACAATTGACAATTCAAAAGAGGTCGATATTTCAGCAACTTAAAGCAACAACATGGAACTTTTCCTCTGCGGTCGCCCTACAGGTTGGAAGCGGAATTGTCCATTACCGCTGTCGTAAAATGATTTACGGTTACTGTATATGAAGCATGCAGGTTTTTTTTCATATGGGCAATGATAATACTATTAATCTTCCCCCTTTCATAATTTATACATGTTTAGTAGACTAAACATTTTTCAACTCAAACATTTGCGATTTGCATGTCGATTGCAATGCTCAAATCTGAACGAGAATGATAGCGATAGCATCCTAACCATCTAAAACTACCATGTTAGTGTTTACTAGCTACCAGATTGATAATTCGCTCATCTACTAGCTGATTCATGAAGATAAATAAATGGAGGACCAGATAGTTTCCATAACGTAGCCAGGCAGACAACAGATTAGAAAAACTAAAGATAGTATGCAAGCAATTTACAGTTACTTACTAGTTCAACAGCATGACGGCCAAGTCAGCATCGGTCTGGTAACTCTCCTCCTCCATAAGCTAACACCAGCGAGCAAACGCTCGACCCATATTGATCCTCGTCCTGCCTTTCAGTTTATCACTCTCCCTTTTCCTCTTTCGACTCTACTCCGACAAAACCTTGGACTTCTTACGTTTCGCTGCTGCTTCAGCCATGACGAAAACAGACGTACGAAAACAAACGCGCTGGTTGGCCACATTTGAGGAAGTGGTGGGCAAAGTGACGTATGCCGTAAAGCAGTCGAATTTTGTAGTTCTTTTTGAGCGCTGGTTACTACCCGCACCCCGAAGTTACATAGTGCCAGTAAAAGCGATACAGACCCCGTCAGGCTCTGGCAGACGTCTCATTCACTGTAAGTCGATGTACTATCACAAGGGTCTTGGAAATATATTATGAAGGTTGAAAAGTTACATGTTGTTGCTTTAACTCTGGAACAACTCGACGCGCAGCAATGTAAGTGAATGGGGTCCAACGACCAAATGACAGTGTTTAGAACTATTCCGATCTTCAAATCCCGGAAGTAGGCGGTTAAAAGCGCCGCCATTATTTACAACGGAGGTCTATGGGAGTGTCGCAACTCTTTCTCTCTATGGCTCTGGTTGCAACCATCCCCTGTTACAACTGTCCCCGGTCTCCCCTATTGGGGTCGATTTCGGATTCAGCCCCTCAATCACCATTGTAGTCTTGAGTTTTTTCTTCCAGGAACACGTCACAATATTCCTCATTAAATAATTCCCACCAAAAGAATTAGCAAAAAAAGGGAGCGAGGCCTGCTTGAGTTGCATTAGTAGCCTAGAGTATTGAAACCATAGACTGTAAAAAAAGGATGGACGACGCCCCTTCATTCTCTTCCCAGGGCTCTCAAGTCTCACGCATTCACCGTGAGGTAGCCTCAGGGTTGCCAACTCTCACGCATCTGGCGTGACAGTCACGCATTCAGCCTCAATCTCACGCTCTCACGCTTAACAAAGAAATCTCACGCTAAATTAGACATTCTTCTGTGCTGTATTTTTTTTCACTCGTGTGCACTAAATTTCAGAATTACTATAAACAATTCAGGCTCTTAACTACTGGATGGACCACTATTTATGGCGCAAATTAGTTAAAATCTCCCGGAATCTAGAGCGAGCACGCATGCGAGACAGAAACCGTAGCGCACACACGGCGTACGGCAGCGTTGAGCATTGTAGCCAATCACTGACATGTCTGTTGAACGCATTGGCCAATCAGAGGCGTTTAAATGAGTCGCTGTCCTGAAGATGTGTTTTGCGCGAGCTCACCGAGTTCTACACTTTCGCAAACCTGTCATTAGTGTAGTGTGTCGTCATTGGCTGATTACATGACTGCTTTGATGGCATGCACCTGTGAATGGAGGACAAAGGGGACTTTAAAAAAGAGGTGTGGTGCAACCGAGCGGGGCTGAGGTGGTGACTAGTTGAGAACGTTTTGGCTGTCTCTCGGGGACAATAGGTCCTCCGGAGATGAAGATAGCTAGCTAGTTAGCTAGCTGCCTTTGTTTGAGATAGTTGAGTTGTAGAGGGGGGGGAATTAGTGTCACCGACTACCTCAGAATATTTCTCGGTTGACGCCCATGTGCTACCGAGACTCTATGAATGAATGCCCACGTGCTACCGAGACTCTAGGAATGAATGCCCACGTGCTACCGAGGTTCTATGAATGAATGCCCACGTGCTACCGAGACTCTATGAATGCCTTGATGCATACGACGGAGGGATTTTATGAATGAACTGTAAGTTCCGCATCTGGACGGCAGAGTGACGTCCTCGGCGGGAAGACGAGTTGCTGCTCGCACTCACCCCCTACAGATGGGTCTTCTCTGCCCCGCGAGAGGGAAGTGTTTTTAATTTATTCCTACATGAATTGTGTGACTGTGTGTTGTGTAACGGACAGCGGGTTAGAGAGGGAGGTTGGGGAATTTAGAACGGAGGAAACACGCCTTACGTGTGTTCACGGTGTGCTGTGCAGGCTGGGGTGCTATGTTGAGTATTAAACACTGTGTGACGTATTGAGCGTGAAAACTCACTGTGCGAAGTGTTGTGCTTTGCGGAGTTTCCCGTGTTTCTCTTCCCTGGCTAACTCCATACCTTGTCTGTGCCCGTATGAGTTTTAGCCGCTGTATTTGAAATAAAGTGTTCTCTTTGATTAAACCGGCTGGCTGTTCTTTGACCACCGTAGGGCTGTTTTGAGGTTTATTACACTGGTGGCAGCGGTGAGATCAGCGCTGATTGCGGATCCTATAAACTTCATTGAATTTTTTTTTTTTTTTTTTTTTGATAGCCTACGGTTTGTCAGAATGTTAGAACCGCAAGAGACGGCCAGCGGTAGTAATGCCGTGCCGGTGGCAGGTGTTTCTTTGGGGGAGATAAATGCTGCGCCTCGTCCTGTTTTTATGCCCGAAACATTTACGTGTACAGGGCGTGAGTGGTCTGATTGGGCAGAACAGTTCGAAATGGCTGCGGAGATTAACGGCTGGGATGATGTATTAAAGCTTAAATTTATGTCTTTGTTATTGTCAGGTCGTGCGCGGGATATTTATTGCGGCTTGCCAGATGAGGCTCGGCGAAATTTCAGTCAACTGAAGGTAGCAATGGGTAGATGTTTAGAGCCCTGTGAAAGTACTGATTGGAATCGCGTGAGCTTCTCCTCGCGCAAGAGGCAGCCAAATGAAACCGTGCGCGAGTTTGGAAATGCTTTGAGGCGTTTAATTTCGAAGGCATATCCGTCCGTGGATAATGCCACAAGGGATTTACTGGCTCGAGATCATTTTGTGGCCCATATAGGTTGTGCGGATACGCGTATTCATCTGCGTAGTGTGAAACCAGCCACGTTAGAGGGGGCTATTAATTTGGCGTCCGAACTTGAATTAATTCGGAGTTTGGAACGAAATAGTGCTCTCCCAAATGTAAAAGTTTGTGGTGTGGTAAATGATAATGTTGGGCCAGCTAGAGATGGGCAAATTCAATCTTTAATGGGCATGGTAGAAGGGCTCCGTCAAGAAGTAAAGACTTTGCAGAGTACTGTTAAAATACTACAAGATCAAGTAACAGGGAATTCGTTTGCTCCGCTTAGTCATCAGACTGATTACTCTATAAATAGAGGAGTTGCACGGACTTTTAAAACTGATAGTGCACGAGTAGACTCACAAAACCGAGATAAGACTGAAGCTTGTTGGGAATGTGGGTGTACTCGTCATTTCAAGAAAGATTGCCCATATGTGTTGGGAAACGGGAGGGGGCGGGCCCGGTAGACCAGGAGCCCGCCCCTCTCTCTGTTGCGTCTATGTCTGGGGGAGTATGTCAGTCCCAATTAGAAACAGGTGGAGTTTATGTGTTTGGTAAAGTTGGGGGGGTGGAGACCCGCTTATTGGTGGACACAGGGGCACAAGTATCAATCGTACCTAAATCGTTTTGGCTGGAGGCAACCGGTGGAGGGGGTGAGTTAGTAGAGTATAGGGGTAGATTGAAGGTTGCTAATGGAGACCAGATGGAGGTTATAGGCCAGTGGGAAACCACTTGTCAATTCGATTCTCTGACAGTAGTGGTTGATTTTGTAGTGGTAGATATTAGCCCTGGTGAAGTGTTACTGGGCAGTGATTTTCTAGTCAAATTCGGTGCAAAACTGGATTTGAAAGAATTATGCTGCTATTTGATGGGAAAAAAAATTTCTGTACAATTGCAAACTGACTTTTTAGCTCCTTCCATGCCAGTTGTAGTTTACGGGGATACCAGGATACCACCACGTAGCGAAGTGATAATTTTGGGGTCAGTGGAGGGAGCGCCGCCAGGAAAAATAGTAGGTATGCTGGAGCCCGGCTCTTCTCTGTCTCGCTATTGTGATGTATTAGTGGCACGTGTGGTGTGTGTAGTCACCGCTGGTGTTATGCCAGTTCGTGTTATTAATGTAACCAAGGAAGCTCATACTTTACGTGATGGAATAAAAATTGGGGTGTTGGCTACAAATGTAGAGGTGGGGGAAGGTGCAGAGGAAGTAGATGAAGGGTGTGACGGTAAGATATTGTGGTCGGCGGATGCTTTGATTTCTCACTTTGGGTTAGACTCTAGAGGGTTTTGCGTAGAACAAATGCAGGCCATTCGTCAAGTGTTAGAGCGTTATAACCAACTTTTTAGTATAGGTGATACTGATTTGGGTAGGACACATCTTATTCGCCATCAGATTGATACAGGAGTTGCTAAACCTATTAAAATGGCCCCTCGCCGGGTTCCGCTTCACTTACAACAAGAAGTGACTGATCATATAAAACAAATGTTAGACAATGGCATTATTCAGCCTTCGTGTAGTCCTTGGGCAGCTCCAGTGGTACCAGTTAGAAAAAGAGATGGCAGTCTGCGTTTCTGTATTGATTACAGGAAACTAAATGAGGTGACACAGAAAGATGCCTATCCGCTCCCAAGGATAGATGATGCGTTGGATAGCCTGGCAAACGCGTGTTGGTTTTCAACCCTCGACCTAGCCAGTGGGTACTGGCAGGTTGAGGTTGATCCGAAAGATAAACCTAAAACGGCTTTTACTACCCGACAAGGTCTTTTTGAATTTAATGTTCTTAGCTTTGGCCTGTGTAACTCCCCTTCCACTTTCCAAAGGTTGATGGATTTGGTTCTGGCAGACCTTCAGTGGACCACGTGCTTAGTATACCTTGATGGTATAATTGTTTTTGGTAAAACATTTCAGGAACATCTGGGGCGCTTGGAACAAGTTTTTGGGAACTTGTATAAGGCCAATTTGAAGGTGAAACCCTCCAAATGCAATTTATTTGCAAAACAGGTATCCTATTTGGGTCATGTAATTTCAGCGGAGGGCGTTAAGGCTGATCCTTCTAAAGTTGAGGCGGTGAGGGGGTGGCCGGTCCCTAGAAATCAGACAGAGGTTCGTAGTTTTCTGGGACTGGCCTCTTACTACCGTCGCTTTATGAAGGGTTTTGCGGAGATTGCTAGGCCCTTGCACCAATTGACGGAAAAGGGAAAGAAATTTCACTGGGGAGAAGATTGTCAAAGAGCGTTTTTTACACTCAAGTCATGTCTTATATCAGCCCCAGTTTTGGCTTAACCCGATCCCTTGAAACAATTTATTTTGGATACCGATGCGTCAAATGTTGGGATAGGGGCTGTATTATCCCAGGTAGAGGGGGGGATGGAACGCGTAGTGGCCTATGCAAGTCGAGCCCTGACAAAACAAGAACGCAAGTATGCCACCACCAAAAAGGAATTGTTGAGTATGGTGACGTTTACGAAACATTTTAAGCATTACCTTTTAGGTGCAGAGTTTGTGCTGCGTACAGATCACAATTCCTTGCGGTGGTTACATAATTTTCAAGGGATTGAAGGACAGTTGGCCCGTTGGTTAGAACAGTTAGCAAGTTTTCAGTATAGGATCGTTCATAGGTCAGGGAAACAACATGCTAATGCAGATGCTTTATCGAGATTGCCGGGCCTTAGTGTAATTCCGGGTCATGTGTCAGACCAGATTGGGGGTGTGGCGATTGAGGAAAGTTGTCCTGTGAGAGTAGTGCAAGTGGCTAAAACGAATGTAGGGCTACCACCTGGAGAAAGATTGGAAGATGATATGGTTAGGTTGCAGAGGGAGGATAATGAGTTGGGGCAATTATTTCAGCTGCTAACTAAGCCATTAAAGGAGTGTGGGGAGGTAAGAAACTACCCTGAGCTGCAGAAATTTGGAAGGGTGTGGGATCAGCTTCAGATACAGGACCAGTTATTGGTGCGAGTCCCTCCACAAAATTCTGATGCAGCTAATAAAGTACAGGTGGTGCTTCCAAAGTGTTTGGTTCCAAAAGTGTTAGCCATGTTGCACAATGTGGTTACAGGTGGCCATCTGGGGGTGCAAAAACTACAAGGAAAAGTTAAAGATCGGTTCTTTTGGCCGGGGTGGTTTGCCGATGTGAGGAGGTGGTGTAGTGAGTGCTCTGAGTGCGGCTCACGGAAGCTTCCAGTTCGAACTCCACAGGCCCCGATGTGTCCTTCTGTCATGTCTCGCCCTTATGAGCGTGTGGCTCTGGATATTTTGGGCCCACTTCCCGAAACTGTTGATAAAAATCGGTATGTGTTGGTGGTGGGAGACTATTTTTCTAAGTGGACAGAAGCTTTTGCTTTACCAAATCAGGAAGCACGATCAGTTGCTAAGGTGTTAGTTGAGGAGTGGGTTTGCCGTTATGGGGTCCCTCGCAGCCTTCATTCTGATCAAGGCAGAAATTTTGAGTCTACTCTTTTTCAGGAACTTTGCAGATTATTGGAGATCAATAAAACGCGTACGTCCCCCTATCACCCTCAGTCAGATGGGCTTATTGAGCGTTTTAACAGGACTTTGCTTTCTATGCTATCAATGTTCGTGGATAAGAATCAACAGAATTGGGATTCTTTATTACCTTATGTAATGATGGCGTATCGTAGTAGTGTCCATGCCACTACTGGCTTTACCCCTCATAAAGTGGTGTTTGGGCGGGAAATGGTATTACCGGTGGATATAATGTGGAATGTGAACTTGGAAGAGGCTTTTGAGTCTCCAAGTGAATATGTGCAACGTATGGCAGGGATTTTGTCCACTGTTGTTGGGGAAGTACAGCAACATCAGTTACAGGCTTCTTCCCAGCAGAAAAAGTATTTTGATTTTCGGGCTCAAGTACAGTATTATTCAGTGGGGGAACTAGTCTGGGTTCGAAATAAGGCTCGGAAGAAAGGGGTTTGCTTTAAATTGCAGAGATGTTATAAGGGCCCCTTTAAGGTAATCGAGCGGTTGTCTGATGTGCTGTATCAGTTACAGTCAGTTGAGGGAGGGGCTACTACGGTTGTTCATTACAATCGGTTAAAACCATATGTTTCTCAATCTGTTTCAGAGAGGCTGGAGGGGAATGATGAGTCGGCACAATTACCGCAGAAATTGGTTGACCCGTCGACCCTTCAACAATTGCCCCCGGTCATGGCCGATAGACCGCCGTTGGCAGAGGGACAATCTTGCCCGGTGGGAACAAGGGAAGGAAACCTTCAACAGGGCTCGCCAGTGCCTTCAACGTGGTCAAGGGTGGAGCATAACCCGGGATCTACAGTTAAGCCTTTGGATGATGGAGGAGGCTCTGCGCAGAACATTACAACTTCTGCAGAGATGGGTCGAGCTCCACGACAGAGGAAGTTACCGGTTTGGACTAAAGATTATCATCTTGACTCGAGGACGAGTTCTTCTGGATTAGTGGGGGAATAGTGTAGTGTGTCGTCATTGGCTGATTACATGACTGCTTTGATGGCATGCACCTGTGAATGGAGGACAAAGGGGACTTTAAAAAAGAGGTGTGGTGCAACCGAGCGGGGCTGAGGTGGTGACTAGTTGAGAACGTTTTGGCTGTCTCTCGGGGACAATAGGTCCTCCGGAGATGAAGATAGCTAGTTAGCTAGCTGCCTTTGTTTGAGATAGTTGAGTTGTAGAGGGGGGGGAATTAGTGTCACCGACTACCTCAGAATACTTCTCGGTTGACGCCCATGTGCTACCGAGACTCTATGAATGAATGCCCACGTGCTACCGAGACTCTAGGAATGAATGCCCACGTGCTACCGAGGTTCTATGAATGAATGCCCACGTGCTACCGAGACTTTATGAATGCCTTGATGCATACGACGGAGGGATTTTATGAATGAACTGTAAGTTCCGCATCTGGACGGCAGAGTGACGTCCTCGGCGGGAAGACGGGTTGCTGCTCGCACTCACCCCCTACAGATGGGTCTTCTCTGCCCCGCGAGAGGGAAGTGTTTTTAATTTATTCCTACATGAATTGTGTGACTGTGTGTTGTGTAACGGACAGCGGGTTAGAGAGGGAGGTTGGGGAATTTAGAACGGAGGAAACACGCCTTACGTGTGTTCACGGTGTGCTGTGCAGGCTGGGGTGCTATGTTGAGTATTAAACACTGTGTGACGTATTGAGCGTGAAAACTCACTGTGCGAAGTGTTGTGCTTTGCGGAGTTTCCCGTGTTTCTCTTCCCTGGCTAACTCCATACCTTGTCTGTGCCCGTATGAGTTTTAGCCGCTGTATTTGAAATAAAGTGTTCTCTTTGATTAAACCGGCTGGCTGTTCTTTGACCACCGTAGGGCTGTTTTGAGGTTTATTACATTATTATTGCCTATAAACTTAAGATGCAAATAAAAGATTCACTGCAATGTATTTGATATTCTTGATGCTGTTCTGATGCGCTCCATTACGCACCGCTCTGTTTGGTGTTAGGATGACTAAAAGTTCAGCGGTCTAGCTCTTCAATGTCAGAATTATTAAAGAAGTGAACGAATGCCTGGCAAAATGTAAGTGGAAAACATTTAATATTTGACTGTTTTACAATAGAAATGTTCAACTACCGACAGTATCCGGTGACGCGAATTACTCAACTTTTTTGTATTTATTTACTAAATTTAGCCTTTTTGAATTGAAAATATGCTATAATTTCTTTGATTCATTTAGAGAGAATGCATGCATAATAAAAAATGAAATATTATTTGTAAATTGTTACAATTATTTCACTAATACAATAAGCTTTTTTTTCTTTATTCCCTTAAATCGCTTTTATAATTAATTCCTTTAAATAAAAATACCCCCAAAAAATTTGGGTTGGAATACCCCCCCCCCCCCCCCCCCGTTGAAATATATCCGCCCCCCCCCCCCCCCCGGTTGGAGAAGTCTCACTCCGAGCTAAACTCAAAAGTTGGCAACCCTTCAACCAGCATTACTCCACACGCACACATGCTGAGGAAGGGACAACTTGTCCTGCTATACAATTAATGGACGAGGGCACGAGGCGCAGGCAAACCATAGGCAAACGAAGGTAAGTTCTCTGCCGAGTTCATAGCTGCTGTCTCGAGTTATACAGAGTTAAATGCCACCCACCCGCCAATCAGAAATTAGAATGAGTTGTTTCCGGGAAAATTATGTGTTCCCGCTGCACGTTCGTTACTAGGCACGGAACAGATAGACTATGCTTATTCAACTTTTTAGTGTTAAATAAAAAGTACCCTCGTCAGATGAAATCCTGCAGGTGTCAGTGCGGATTTCTAGTGCATTTACTTGAACTTCTTAGGTAATATCTATGGTTTGACCCATTTGAGAGGCAGACAAAATCAGAATTTAAAATGGACCGAATAAAGCTCTCTACGAAGTACGAACTTGACGTGTGATGCCGCGATGACATGTAGCCTATGCGCAAGAATCACTGTCGCAGGCTCAGCAATATTGTAAGTTGCATAATATATTTTTTACTAGCAGGATAATACAGCATCACGATACACATAGTCTCAATTTTAGTTATGTCTTTTAACTATAGTATTTCGAAGGGCAAAAACATGAACTTTAACTAATGGCTTTAATTCTTCAAGTCAGCTGTCACTTTAGCACGAGGCAAGTATATAGCATTAGCTCCTTAGCCTGAGCTAACTACATCATGTTGAGCTAGGTGGGCGTAGTTTCAGCAACCAGCACCTCAACTCCACCCACGTCCCGCCTCTTTGCCCATTTTCAGTAATCTGGGAGTGACGCATGGTGACGTGCTGCAAAGATGGCGACGACCGGCTCCGCCCACTTTAGGCTTCAAAAACGCTCTTCAGAAACCTACGGTTGACGTCATGGACACTATGTCCATATTTTTTACAGTCTATGGTTGAAACTCGCAGTTAAGGGGCGTGATATTTCCGAAACACGCTGGAAGTGGTTGACCAATCACAGCACACTGGTCCAGCCAACCAATCAGAGCGCATTGCTCTTTTCAGAAGGAGGGGCTCCATAGAGACAGGAACTAAACAGAGCTTTACTGACAGACTGGGAAGAGAGGTGCTGCAACAATGTGAAATGCCTGAAAAATAATGTTTTTTTTTTGTTTTTTTTTTTATTCAAGCATGAAAACCTATTCTAGTAGACCCAAGGGCAAATAGGTCTTCTTTAAAGTCCCCCTGCCCTTCTGTCAATAATTTTATCCCTTTAAACTCATCTTTGATCACCCAAATTACATATTTAAAAAATCTTCATGCCTTAAAATATCTCGAATGTAACTCTACACCCTTGCCTCATTTAGTATACGTGGTTCTATGAATATACAAATTAGCCCCGCCTCCACTCACTTACAACAGCTCGGAGATCCACTCGTTGACGGTCACGTTGACCTGATTGGTTACAAGGTAGTTTGTGACGTCAGAAACACCAGCGATTTCAAACCACATTTTTGACACTGTCTTTGGTTCACTGTAGTTTTAGGAAAAAAATACTTAGCAATGGTGCTGACTTATGACTTTGCACATGGTTTGTCTTAAATAATATTAAAAGCTTGATTTTTCACCACAGTGGGACTTTAAGTTAATATTTTCTTGAATGTTTTATGAAAACATTAGCTATTTTTTAATGTTCTTTGAACCGTCTGAAAAAAGTAGTAGGCTAAGTAACATCTAAAGAACATTAAATGAATGTCCAACTATGTTTCAGAAAAACATTCCATGAATGATGTATAAATTAAAAAAATTGTGCTAATGTTTGATAACCTTAATAAAGACCAGATAACTATGAATGGATACTGTGCATGGAATTTAATTAATCATAACTAACATTTATTTTTCTTTCAGGAATAAAATTTATATGCTTTTAAAACCTAAATGTTCCCAAAATCTTTGGCAGAAGTCAGTGTGTGTCTGAATCATGAGGAAATGAAGCTCAAGATGTCTAAAAATATAAACGCATGACTTTGAGCAACAAAGTGAAGTAATCAAGAAATCGGGATTTGATTTGACCAAGTAACAGAAGGGTTTGCTGAATTATACATAATGAAGAACCAATCATATTGGAGAAAAATGATGTAATGACTCATGTAACCTTTGCCATGCTCCTATAAAAACAGTATTCTTTTTGTTGGTCGGATTCTCTCTGAAGTCTGAGATGATTAGAGCATATTCAAAGGCATTGTCTGGAGTCTGTCTGGTTAGTGCTGCGCAGTAAATATTACCAATAAATATTATTGAACATCAATCAGAAGATGTTTATAGGAGATGAGGTAAACTAAGTCAGGTGCGTAGGGGAAAAATCTACAACAATTCTCAGAAATATTTTTGATTTGGACATTGATATTGTTCTCCTGGCATGGGATAAATCTTACCAGCACACTCAGGCTGTTGAGCAGCAGGTAAACGGCACACATGATGGCCATGGTGCTCCACTGTTCGTGAGAGAAGGAAACGCCACCTAACATTAGCATCAGGAATACTGCACACATTCCCAGAATGACACGTCCTTTAAAGCAGGCCTGGAAGATCTCATTTACTCTGCCGTGATACCTGGAAAAGAGCACATTTTCCTGAAACAATACAAAAAAAACACTTTCATACCAGACTGAATCTTATTCCATTGGTTTCAAACCTTTGCCTTGAATGGAATAACCACTCCTCTGCAAACAAACACACACTGTGAATAAACGCTGCCACTGTGAGGCAAAAAGCGATCATTCCTGCTCTCTCCATGAACCTGTCAGCGTCCAGCAGCCACACAAACACCAGTGTGAGAAGCCCCAGTCCAGCATCACACACCACCGGCAGCCTGCCTCGCGCTCTGGGGACGAGACCGTCCTCTCCAATCACACCAAACATCTGAACACATCACATTCACAGTTTAGACATATATATGACTTTCCCACTGTTGTGACAATGTCCATAACACCCAGTAATTTTGCCCCTAAAGTTAGTCTACTTGTTTGCCAAGGAGATAACAGTGTAAGCGCAGAGCTTGAGATAAATATGAGACAATTATGAATTTTTATATTTTTATAGTTTGTCATTTTCAACAAGCTGCAATTATTTTTATTTTTTATTTTATTATATTTAGAACTTCACTTATAATTAAATAGAGTAAAGGTTATGCGTATTTGCAGTGCTGTCCTGGGGAGGGCTATGAGCTCAGAATTTGGCCCGAACCCAGAGTATTCCCCGCACCCCAAGTTGGAATATGAATACGGTAGTTAGAAGTGAGGAGATGGGGTGGTGGAGGAATGCTGAAAAAACTGTCATGGGGTCTCTTATCTCGTTAATTGAGTTGATTAACTGAATGTGCTCCTCCAGTGTTAATTAGGTTAGTTGTCTGAACGTGCTCCTCCTGAACTTTGTTAATAAAACATATCTAAAATGAAATTAGCCTTAGCAGGACAGAGGAGTAGGCCATTTTTTCCCCAAACTTTGTTAAAAATGTCATTTCACCTCGCAGAACCAAACATTCCAATCCAAACATTCCAATCAACCAATCAAGTTTACTGTTTATGGGCCCTATATTTTAACGATCTGCGCATGGTCTTTTGCGCACGGCGCAAGTGCACTTAGGGCGTGTCCGAATCCACTTTTGCTAGTTTAACGACGGGAAAAATGGTTGGCGCACACGGCCCATGGTCTAAAAGGGTTGCCCATATTCTCTTAATGAGTAATGGGTGTGTTTTGCTTCGTGCAATAAACCAATCAGAGTCTCATCTCCCATTCTCTTTAAAAGCCAGTTGTGCTCGCACCATGGCGGATTCGCTATTTACATAGTGAAATTTGCAAGCTGGAAAAACTGGACGCTTCTCTATTGAGGAAAAGGATCTGCTCGTGTGTGCGAGCAGACTATCTACAGGACAAAGTGTATGTGCGTTGTGGACCCGCCTATAGGCACACATTACTAACACACTCTTTAAATAACAAAAAAAAAAATAATAATATTGCGCCATTTAACTAGACCAGGTTTTTGTTGGTCAATAGTGCAGTCTATTTCAGTTGCCTCAAAATAGCCACGCGTCAACAATGCGCCTGAACACACCTCGGTTTCAGACCAGCTCACCCATGGGCGCATGGGTGCATTTGCTATTTAAACAACATGGCGCAGGACGTGAAAATGATAACTGCGTCGGACTGAACCAGATGTGGTGGAAATGTTCATTATTTTCATAAAAATTATATTTGCATAACAGAATTCCCTTGTGACATGTTCTGGGCCGTCCCTTAGGGTGGCCCCACGATATAGACCGAGGTGGACCAGGAATGCAATTTCATCCAAGCAAAAGGAACAGGATTTTTTTTAAGGGGGCCGACAGCAACAACCTGCACCGGAGCCTCGGATACGGCCATGGATATGTGTATGTACTGTTTGACATAATATATATGCTATTAGACTCAAGTTGAAAACTCCAGTCTTCAATATCTATTGTGCTGTTACATGAATATCAATATGAAATAATATGAATGTCAATATGAAATCACTTATTTTCAGTTCTGCATTGGTTCCTGTTTTGGACAATTTTTTTCTCATTCGTTTTGTACAGCTGTGCACGATAAAACATGTGGATTTACTGGAATCGCAGGTTTTACGATAATGAATGCCACTCCTTATTCCACCACTAACGTCTCTAAAGCTTCATTTGGATACAGGTACTAGTTAGTGAAGCTCTTTGCATTTCGTCTAGAGTGACCAACAGAAAGAATAAGCCACACACAGAAGACAAAACCACAAGTGGTTGAGATTCACAGCACCTGCTGATTTTTCTTTTTTTCTTTTTCCTATTTCCAAATGTAACCACAGAAATCACTGTGACACATGCAAAGAATCATGAAACATTACAGCAACACGACAGCTTCCTCGCTGTTTATTGTACCAATTATGCTAAGGTTATTGCGTGCTTGCATGCATCCATAAATATTTCCAAGAAAAGGAAGAAATAGAAGTGAAACCCAAACAGCATGGCAGCATGTAGTACTTGGAATACAACTAAGCAGTGCAGTTCTCTATTCCCCTTTTTAAAATGTTTTGTTGTCATGCCACCAGTTAGCATATAAATGGAGACATTTGAATGCAATATTAAAAGTAAAACTATACTAGGGAATTTAAACATACAATGGTCCCCAAACATATTTAGACTCTTAAGCCATATAATGTATGAATGTCATTGGATCAGATCAAATATGTTACGTTAAGTATGCTTATGCCATCTTTTACCTATTATGCTGCTTGCTTTGATATTTCCCCCTTCAAGACTATAGTCATATATTCAAAATTATAAGAAGGTTGATTATAAGACATTATAATACTTGTTCAAGCTTACCTTGAATTAGCTTTGATGGTGACCAGAGTTGTTTGTGTTCTCTTTCTTCTGCTCTCTCTCTCTCTCTCTCTCTATCTCTCGCTCTCTCTCTCTCTCTCTCTCTCTCTCTCTCTCTCTATTGGTTGGTACTGTTTTACTGTCACTGCCACACCTAATTTCTTTTTCTGACAACATTCAGTTTCACATTTAGTAAATGAATAATGCCCTTCTCCAATCAACCTGGGAGTTTTCTATAGGTTCCATTTGTGCTTATGGCACAAATCTCTACAAATCTATGTTGCTCTCTGAATAAAAATTGAGGAGTATAGCAGGCTATACAATATAGAATAGGGGAGCGCGGGGCACAACGTAACACGGGGCTAGTTGTAACACACTTGTTTTAAATACTTCCACACATGCTAGGATTACGAAACTTGGTGTATTTACTAGTTGCCATATCAACACTATATAGAGAAAAAATTGCGCCAAAATTATTATTTTTTTTTTGTTTGGAAGATATCCATAGACATTTATTAAACCATAGCAAAAGTAAATTTCTTACTTAAGTTAATTTTTCATCTCTATTTTTTGTGTTTATTTAAAATAAGACAAATCTGATATTATTTTAATCTCCAAGATGTTATTTAACAGTTGAGATAGTTATTTAATGCTTCGCTAACTAGCAGAAGACACTAGCTGGGTATAAATCCCAGTTGTGCAGGCGGGGCATGTTGTAACACTGCGTTACAATGTGCCCCTATTAGAAATATAGTATTATATTCTATAGTTTTATTAATTTTATTAAGAAAACGTGAGAAAAAGGTGAATAAAGACTGAGAGTCAATGTTCAGAAATGACTTATTATTTATTTGTTTTGAACTATGTTGTATAGCTGTGTTTTCATGTGTTCGTAGTCAAAACTCAAAAATTATTTTATATTTAATTATTAAAAATTGCCATTATTTTATATGAAAAAGTTTTTTAATTGTATTTTATTTAGAAAATATTTTAGTTTGTCTTGTATATTTTTTTTTATTAGATCAGATAACATTTTAAGCTGTCATATGGTCATGTTACAATGTGCCCCTCACATGTTACAATGTACCCCACCTATGGGGCATGTTGTCACATTTGACTTCCATTCTTTCGGGGTATATAAAGAAAAAAGTATATACTGTATTAATAAAGCAAAACCACATAATTGTACTAGACGTGGGAAATTAATGTGGGAAAAAATAAATACTCTGAACCATAAGTAGATTTACACAAACTGAGAAAGTCAAAAAGCGTTACTTTGTGCCCCGCTCTCCTCTACCTATAACAGTATATGTGCTCTATAAGTACATACATGTATACGTATAGTGGGGTCCACATTGAAAATCTGGGACAAACCTTCAAATGTTTTAGGATTTAATGTATGATGAAAAAAACATTATCCTATAGGTCATTCTCAGGAATGAGTCACTGAATCATCATTGACCTGATTCCTTCAAAAACACTACTACATTTCAGCAACAACAACAAAGACTGTCTTATGAGATCATTCATTCAACTGTCTCGTTCAAAAACACTTCATTTCAGGAGCAAAATGAGTAATGAACGAATCACATTCATGCAATCGATTCGTTGGAAAACGAAACAAGGAATAAGTCAAGTGATAACTACTGTGTTTTGCATGTTGCAACGGTTCTCCTGTGTGTCACGGTTCATGGATCCGTGTGTTCATTTTCTGTGTATGTCTGGTGTGTTTGTGGGTGTGTGGGTGTGTCTGTGGGTTTGTGGGTGTGGGTGCGTGTTCGTTGCCTAGTAACCACAGCTGATCAGTCTAATCAGAATTCACATCTGTAGTAGTTAGTCAGCTGCCTTTATCTAGCTGGTGTGTGAATTGTGTGTTGTCGGTTCGTTATTCACGTCTTGTTCTCTTTGCCAGCTCGCCTTGTTTGTCTGACTCTTGTCCAATCTACAATGAATACCAGTCAAGAGTTCCCTCATCCTCATCAGCATCTTCGTCTGAGTTTCCATGCTGTGTTGGGTCATCTGTCTAGAGTTTTCGTCAGCCTTATGGATCTTGTCTGACTTTCCTGAGTGCTGCTATCTCTGTCTTTTGCTGTCTCTAATAAACTGTCATTCGCACTTGCACTTGGATCTTGAGACTCATCATTGTGACACTGTGGCTGCATGGCTTCATGTTCATGATTTCTGTTGGATGTGGCAAGTGAAAAGTTATTACACTTCACAGAGGCTTTTCATATTCATAAAAAGAGAATTATTATGTGTTATGTTTGTATAGTTTATGGGACTCAAGGCTGTTCCGTCAGAGCTGACTCATCTGAGACAGCGCAGGTCAGGTCGAGAGTCCGTGAAGGGCAGGGGACTTTTAATTTGATCATAATTTTACATTCTTTGTTGGCTTTATTTGTACTAATTAGCATTTGTTTGTGTTTGTACAAGAAACACTTTGTCCATCAAATATCATTCTAAATTACCATCTGTTGATCTCGTATGTGATGCTGCAACAGTTTTAGAGAGATATGAACCATCTGTGTTTATGGACCTGCATGTGAATATTATACCTCCTGCTTTCAGCAATATCTTCCATTAGAGAAAGGGAAGATAAAATGGAGAAGTTTAGATTACCTGCTGTAACACATCACAAGCTCCTCAAGCACCTCATTGATCAATATAGACGTTTGACAACTGTACTGAGGCACATTTCTTGATATCAGAAAGTACCGGGTGCTTGATTGTCTGGTATGGCTGAACTCATTATGCAACAGACGCCTAACTTTACAGGACATCTTCCACACGTGGTCTGAGGATTGGAAAATCAATTTGCAAAATTGCAAAATGATTACAAAATCATAGCTGACCCCAGTCACACATTCTGTTTAACAAACTGCCATCTGGCAGGCGGTACGGGAACTTTCAATCTAGAACCAGCAGATTGAAGAACCTGCAGGCCATCAGAACTCTTAACACACTGTAATCTTCTTCCTTGAACTGTCTGCTCATGTACTATGACAGCCATTTTCTTACTGTTTACTCCAGTTTTTTGCACTGCATACTTTGCACACGAACATTAGGTATCAAATACATATGATCATTTAGAACATTTGCACTTTAAAACATACACTCACTATTATTATTTAATATACAAAGCAAACATACACACAGGCCTATATTTGTTTTGTAATAATACACACATATATACAGTACCGGTCAAAAGTTTGGAAACATTACTTTTATTTATGTTTTTGAAAGAAGTAGGTTATCTTATGCATTGAGACTGCATGACACTGATGACTTGAGTAATGGCTGATGAAAATTCAGCTTTGCATCGCATAAATTAGGATTTAAAGTATTAAAACAGAAAACTATTATTTACAATTGTAATAATATTTCACAACATTACTGTTTTTTTCTGTATTTTTGATCAAATAAATGTAGCCTTGATGAGCATAAGAGACTTCTTTCAAATACATTAAAAAATAGTAATATTTCCAATTTTTTGACTGGTAATATCTGCTTAATTTTTCGTGTTTTTTTTCTCGTTTTGTACTGTTTACAAATAATACCTGCACTTTAAGGCATACTGTACACATACCACTCATTATTTAATATACAAAGCTGTCTCTTTAAATTGTAGTGTATTACACTGCACTGTAGAATGCCTGAGCCTCACTCTAAGCATTTCAAATGTACAAACTCTCACTGACATTTGTATACATGAGAAATAAACTTGAAAGGTAAACCCATGATACTGCAAAACATTTTTTTTTATGACAGAACATGATGCTGATGTCGATGCTGATTTATAGTTTACTGCTATATGTGTTTAACCCTAATAAGGTCTTCGTTTCCTGTTTACAAATCTGGTCTTTGGGGTCAATATGACCCCAACAATTGATAGAGAAATTATACAAAAAATATACATTTTTAATTATACAAATAATATATGTTTTTTTTTGTTTACTTCTCATCTATTCATTAATGCTGTGTTTTGGGAGATATGAAGTACTTTTGTACCTATTTACCACACAATTCCTCAACTACACCATAAGCTTGCATATGAAATATTAATTTTTTATGAAAAAATCACTTAAATGATGATCTAAATTTAATTTAAATTGTTTCTGGATATTGATCTAGGTGTTATGTGTAGAAGTACGCCATCTACTGGTTAGAGATAAACCTAAATTCTTTGCAGTTTAAGAAAGAAATAGTTTTGACCAGCAGAGGCAATAGAGAGCCATTCATTTTACTGCATGTGGCCAACTGCTTGTATTACAACTTTTGAAATACATTTTGTGAATTTATATATATATAAACATAAGAAAGGACATTTAAAATAATTATTTTTTAAAATAGTAGAATTTTTGTAGTTTTGATGCATTGTGAAATGTCTGTTTTTACAAAATGCCACAGAGATTTGACAGAAAAATGCCACCTAAAGGCCACCCAAGACACACCTAAAGGACAAGACTTGGAGTCAGATTTTAGTTGCATATTGTTGAACATATTTTAATGAACAAAGTGTAAAAATAAATAATTAACTTTAGAATGCAAAAGAAATGAATAAATAATATGTAAACAAAAGCAATATGAGTGAACATCTAATAACAATAAAAAAAAATTCAATAACATTCTGAACACTGAACAAAAAAGCAATAACAAGCTACAAAAAATATGTAAAACAAATTGTAAAACAATAATCAGTCCACGCACATCTGGCACAGGAACACTGTGTGAGCAGCACAAATGGCTCTTTTGCAGTTTGTGCACTGCTTGTCAGTTTTGGTGTCCTTTGCCCGTGGACAAACCTGACACCGTTTTCTTTTTGGGGGTGGATCAGTGGAGGGCCCTGGCTCGTTGGACGAATGCTGTTGTTGTCTCTTCAGAATCGCTGCAGAGGCTGGTGTACGAGGCACGTGTTGTCGTCGCTCCATCTGAGGAGACACCAGAGCTTTTCCCAGCTGCTCTAGAAAGAGCCTCCTTTTCATACACTTTCCTCTCTCCCATGATGGATTGACTTCTCTCCACACCACAAAGGCATTTATGGCCGAAACATCGAGGATTGTGGAGAAGACAACCATTGGCCATCGATTAGTCTTTCGCTTGCAGCTGTAGCTTGAAACCATCTGCAATATTTCAAACACACACACACACACACACACACACACAAACAGATTAGTATATCTGCTAGCAAAAGAAATACCAATTACTAACTCAGCAACTTTGAAAATTCGCTATAATAATAAAATTTGTAAATACCTTGTCAAGGTTGTCAACTCCGCCTTTGCAGCGATTGTAGTCCAAGATGACCTCTGGTTTCTTGTCCTCCCTGTCACTGATTTTGTCAGCCTTGTGACATGTGCTCATGAGCAGCACATTTTTATGCCTTTTGGGGCAGTATGAAACAATAGTGTGTGTTTCATTGAACGCAAAAAGAGAAGAAAACACAGCTCGGTCTCTTGTGGTCAGTAGAGCAGGTGGGAGTTCTGGTTTGTTTTTTCGAACTGTGCCCACCATGGTCAACTTCCTTCTCAGGAGCTCCTGGCCAAGGGCATAGGAAGTGAAGAAATTGTCACACGTCACTGTGTGTCCCTGGAGACCAGTGGTCAAATCAAGGACCACACGCATGGCCTGGTTTCTTTCTGGCTGGCCACCTCGAGGTTTGCCGGTGTAAACTTGCATGTTCCATGCATAACTCGTTCTGGCATCACACGCTGCCCAGATTTTCAATCCATATTTCGCCGGCTTACTAGGCATGTATTGCTTGAATGAGCATCTACCTCGAAATGGCATCAGGCACTCATCCACTGTTACGTCTGACCCGGGGTTGAACATTATTGGGAGACGCTCAACCCATAAATCCCACAGGTCCCGAATTGGTGCCAGCTTGTCAGTTTCTCGGCGAGCAGGTCTTGTTGCCCTGTCATCAAATCGGATGACTCTTGATAAAGTTTGAAACCTTTTCAGAGTCATTACCGCACAAAAAATTGCACGCCCAGTTTCAGCCTCCCACAAACTGGACAGGGCCTCATTGTTAGAACGAAAAACTCCGGCAAGAATAAGCAGACCAATGAATGCCTCAATATCAGTCCAGTCGACATCCCTCCAGTCAGCATCATATACTCGCTTGCCTTCCAGATTTGTCATCTCCACCAAGATGCTTTGGATGCTTGGTGGAAAAAACAATAAAAAAGATGACTTTATGTCCTCTACACGAGAACATGCGTACCTTGTCGGTCCGGGTGTCAGCTTTGTCACACGTGCTGCTGAAGCTCTCCCTGGCCCCTGGGAAGGTGGGGTAGTAGACCAGGTTATTTGCCCATTTTTAGAAGTGAAGGTTTGATCTGCATCTCCCTCCTCACAGTCATCATCTGATTCCTGGTAATCTTCCAACCCTGTGTTGTCTTCAGGGGGCTCAGGGTCTTCTGGCTCAGAGTCTTCTGGCTCAGAGTCTTCCAGGGCATCTTCAGTTTCGCTGGAATCCAGCAAGCAGTCCAGTGTCTCGAGGAGAGTGTAGCGCTTTGTCATACTGCCAGCACAGAATGAACTGTGTGCAGGACACCAAAGACCCTCTTTTATAGCCTTTGCGTGGGAACAATTCCTTTGTTTTCAAAACACAGGTCTAGCTCTTACATCTAGACGTAAACTTTTTACAGTGGAAAAGGTCAGTTGTCTTTTATCTCCGTTTCATCTCTCTCTTGCTCTCTCTGCATGTGAGTGTGCATGTGGATGCATTAGGTCTCACTCACACGTGTTCTGCATTTGGCTTCATTAGCCAAATTGGATACAAATTTTCTCTGTGACAGTCACACCTGTGTGTGTGTCTGTGTGTGTGTGTGAGAGAGAGAGAGAGAGAGAGAGAGAGAGAGAGAGAGAGAGAGAGAGTGTGTGCATATGTCTGTGTTTGTGTGTGTGTGTGAGTGAGTGAGTGAGTGTGTGTGTGTGTGTGTGTGTGTGTGTGTGTGTGTGTGTGTGTGTGTGTGTGTGTGTGTGTGAGAGAGAGTGAGAATGCATGTGTGCATATGTATGTATGTATGTATGTATGTATGTATGTATGTATGTACGTGTGTGTGTGTGTGTGTGTGTGTGTGTGTGAGTGTGCCTGTGTGTTTGTGTGCATGAATTAGGTCTTACCCTTTTATATCTTTGTTCTGCATTTGTGACTGATTTCCTTTGCCAGTTCTATAAAAATGCTGTGGCAGTACACACAGACATGTGTGTGTTTGTTTGTGTGTGTTTTTGTGTGTGTGTGAGTGAGCATGTCTTTTCTACATCACATATATGCTCTAGTAGTAGGCCTTCAATTCTGTGTGAAAATTTTCAGATTTATGCTGGATTTATAGATTGTTTTTGACAAATGAAGAAAAAATATTGCGTTTTTTTCACATTTCCCATTCATTTCAATGTGGGGTCATATTGACCCCGAAGACCAGAAGTGTAAAAAATTTTTTTACATACCTTCAGAACAACCGAATCAAGCCCAGTTTTTTTGTGTGTGTATAGATAGATTATTTAGGAAAAGTCACAAAATATTATTCCACTCAGATGAAGGGAACCCTTTTTTTTAATCAAGGAAAAGTCGATTGGGGTCATATAGACCCCAAGAACCGATTGAGGGTTAAAAGCTTTGAAAGGCTTATTAAAAAGTATGTATAGTGTCAAAAACTCAACATTTATTGGATCCTTTTCAATTTGCTTATCTGTCAAACAAGGGAGTGGATGTGCAATCTTAACAAAGTCAGCAAATAGGATTTTCATGTGATTTTCTGGAACCTTCAAGATGCGAGTAAACAATATGCAAATCCTATTTGCTGACTTTTCCTCAGCTTTTAATAATATCTTGCCCTCTGTGTTGGTTGAAAGACTAGCCACAGAGTTTAACCTAGAAGGAGGACCAATTCTGTGGCTGCAGGACTTTTTAAGAAACAGTACAATGAGTGTGTGGGTGGTCAGAGAAACAAATGACTAATGTTGGATCCCCACAAGGCAGTGTCCTATGTTAATATTGAACATAAACATCTGTATAAGTGCCTATTCAGGGAGATATTTAATCACATTTGCAGATGACACTGCATTAGTTAGTCTCCTTTAGTCTAGGTTAGTCAGTTTAGTTTAGTTTAGTTAGTTAGTTTAGTTAGTTTCCTTCAGGGGGACGAGGACAGGACAGTCGGTTTTAAATGAATTAATTTCTTGGTGACATGTCAAAACTTAAGTTAAATATTTCAAAAACATAGGAGATGTGTATTGGTTTTAGGAAGGAGTCTATAGTGAGAGTGATTCAGTGTGTTAATGAGTATAAATACCTCAGGGTTGTCTTTGATCACAAACTGAGTGAACAAAAAAGGACATCAAAGACTATGCTTCCTTAGCGTCTTAATCCTAAGAGTGTTTTATAATTATTTTATTGAAAGTGTTTTGACATTTTGCATCACCTGTTGGTTTGGAAATGTCACAGTGGAACAAAAGAGTTGGCTAAGAAAAGTTTTGAGTACTTTAGAGTCTAAAACAAATTTATCAAACCAGATGCCTTAGTAAAGCTACAAAACTCACATCAGACAATAGGCATCCTCTGTTTAATTAATTTAAGAGATTACCATCGGGTCAGAGATTTAGGATGCAGTATCCCTCCTTCCACAGGTTGTAAAATTCTTAAATGAAAGGTAGTGTGTTTTTTTGTAGAGTTTACTGAGTGGGTCTCAGTGATGATTTTTTAATAATGTGTGTATTCATGTTTTTAGATTAATGTACATTGTTGGTTCTTTGTGTGTACGCATGAAATGAAACTCAAGCAACTCAAGTTTCAAACTCAAGTTGAAACTCAGGCAACAAAAATGTCCCTACGGGGATAATAAAAAGTCAAGTCGAAGCTTGTAGCCCTAAAGTAAGGCCCGTGACACACTGGCAATGCGAGTTGAATAAATCAGAAAAATCCAAAAGGTTCATGCATATTTTATTCAAGAGTAAAAAAAGAGATTTGTCCCATAGGGCATGCTCACACTGTCCGTACTGTAGGTCAGGAAATCATGATGCTCAGAATGAAGCTCCAGAGAAAAATACAAGATATAGAATCACAAATAACTCATGAACATTTTCATTATTCATAACATAAAGCACAATGAGCAACCAAATCAAGGATGAGGCAAAGTGGAATAAACCAGCAGAACTCTTAATAATAATAATAATTAATAATCATAAATAACCAGAATATCGTTAAGATTAGAATAATGATCAGAATATACTTCTCCTTAAAAATGTGAGACACGTTAAGGTGTGTCTATATTCGATTTACATTTGAAATAACCATGCAGTCATGCTTTGGCAGCCTGGATGTCTTTTCACAGAATTATATGTTCCTTCACACTACTGGATAACTTCTGTACATCCATAAAGTAACGCAAAAGATTTAACACCTCAGTGGAGCTTAATTAACTGTACAGCAATGTAAACGAAAAAAAAAAAAAAATGAACAAACAAACAATAAATAAATAAATAGCTTGAATACAAAATAAAATAACATGAAAATAAGCAATAACAAAACGTTCCTTAAAAATATACGCCATTTATATACAAAATAAACTCCCATGAATTATGCGTAGCTGGAAATCCGTTCAGCCTAGTGCACCAATACAGGACCAGGACCTGTTTGAAACCACCCAGAATGGCCCGACACAATCCCTCATGTCAAATCAACTCCCTGTTTCTCACACACACATAATACACACAGCCAGCCTATAGTCTGTGATGCAGCTGACAGAATGCTTGCTTCCCGCCGCTCTGCTCAGAGCACGAGAAGAGGCGGGAAGCGCCAGACTCAGTCCGAGGGACACGGGGAAAACTGCCATAGCAACCACAGCACGACGTGACAACGGCGGATTTACACAACGCAGCAACGAGCACACAGCTGAACAGCGTTAGGGGCGACTCCAAACCTCTCTTATTTGCGGATTAATCGTGATAACCTGTGTGAAGTTATTTGTGTAATATTAGTTATTCTGTAGATATAGAGATTACTAGAGTAGCAAAACAGAGAACTGCGAGAGAAGTGTAAAAAGGAAATGGTTATAAGCTCCTCGCGCACGTTCGAACGCAAACGTACACTCCTCCGCTTTCGAATAAATAGAGCGTTGGCTTGGTGTTTAACGTTCCAAGGCAGGCCAGGAAAAAAAAAAACGGTTAAGCGTTTGTGAAAACCTACTTATCATCGTATAATTATATATCACATGTCTCCCACACACACAGACACGCACGCAGAAGTGCAAACACGCATAAATAAACATCTCTTCGGACAAAAGAACAGGAAATGCCCTCTTCTCTGTGTTCACATTTCCATTACATAGCCCCATATCCATAAAACTACATATCCCATCATGCAACTCTCATGCATGATCTCCTTCGCGCGGCCGTTCCGTTCGTCTCGTGTTTGTAGTTGAGGCCGTTGAACGTCAAGCAGGGAGTTCTGTTTAAATATATCACATAGTCCATCTGCTACATAGACTGTAGCAGTGAAAACGAGGGGAGAGGGGAGAATTGCATTATGGGAGAAGGAGCAGGGGCGAGCGAGGGACCGGAGGAGTAGATGAATCACTGGATATTGCTGTTGTCGTCCGTGCCGTTGGATTCGGCCATGTTCATCTTGCCCATCGACAGTCCCACGCTGTTGACCACGTCTCGGCGAGGGGGCATGCGCTCGTTTATGCGGTCCAGACCCTTCGCCTCCTCGAAACTGTTGATCTTGTGCTGAGGAGAAAAGCCACGGATGGCTATGAGGAAGAAAAGAGAAGAGCAGTCACCAATTGCGCATAGGGCAAAATCGAAAACGGACTAACACACATACCACAAATGATCACGTAACTTACTGCTAGATGGGTGTAATATTCTACATTTGATACAATCACAAAGTGTACTCTTGACATAGTGATATAGTCTATCTATAGGCTATATTATATCAAGAGATACACACATGTCCGGGTCATATTTCCCTTCAAAATGATTTTTCATTCCAAAATTATTATTATTACTGTAATGTGAAAACCAAAACAATAAATACAATATTTATTTTAAACACAGAGACACATTCTTGTACATATATCTTTGTGAGGACATTCATTGACAATGCAATCTCTAGCTCCTCTCTAGGACCGGTTGAAATGTCCTCACTTAACTCTCTTTGTTCTCACTCCAATGGCCTAAAACTCAAACTGGTCCTCACAAAGATAATTGTTCAAGTACACACACACACACACGTCCAGATGAATAATGGTACTGACATTTTCGGGAACAATAAATTACATACAATTAACATCATAATGCAAAACATCTTAATGTTCTTGATTTGTTCAATATTTTTTCTTTTTGGAGTGAAATGTGACCTGGAATGACTTTAAATTTCACTCATATACAGACATCTCTTTAAACACTCCACTGATCCTGCTATGTGTTAGTCACAGTATTGGCACAAATTCACAACTGCACGTATTTCACAACCAAACACATACACGCACAATATATGGTGTACAAGGGAACAGCTGTGGCGATGACAATGAAAGTTACATCTTATCACTTTCCCTCCCAGTTCAGCTGGAAAACCCCACAAAGACCAATAGCACAGTCAATGTTTCCATTAGAAAATGTAAAAAAAAATTTGCAATGTAAATTTTATTGGTTTGAATACTTTGATCAGTTCTGATGGAAACATAGTGCTTCATCATACCACAGTCAGAGATGATGTGAAATCCTCTCTTGGGTTTGTTCTCAGACCACACAGAAGATTTTGGCTTTCAAATGTATAGAAAATCTTCCCATCTCACCCTGCGTGCTGGGAAAAGAGCTCTGGAAGTATTTTTGCCACTGATTTTCTCCATAGGCATTCCAAAATATTTTTTGATAAGGAGCTCTATAAGCAAATCACCCAACTCTGAGATGAATCACAAAACTACAACATTTGAATTTATTCTTTGAGCTATTTAAAATATCTGGAAAACAGATTGTGTACCAGTGTTTTCATTGTTAATTAAAACTAAGTGCACGTTTACAATGTACTAAAAGCGGAAAAGCTTTTCCTTCGCGTTTTTCGCGTACAGATGACAACATTGTGATCCTCGTTCACACGGATCTTTAAAAACAACTAAAAACGCTGTATTCTGCTGCCAGGCCAGTAGTTGGCAATGTCACTTTGTAAAGAACCACTACAAGCCTATAGACTGAACACGCAATACCGTTTTCTCAAATTCACGTTTTTGTCGTTTACATGGAGACGATAACATTATCGTTTTCAAAAACTTGCACTTTGAATCCTGTTTTCAAAAGTTTGCATTTTCAGGTCCGTGTTCATGAGCTTTTATTTTGATATTCTGTTGTTTTGTATTGCCTGTGTTCAGCTCCTGTGTGTTTAGTTCCTGTTTCCTTGGTTGCCATAGTTATTCATACAATAGTATTCTAAATTAGAATAAGTGTGTACCAAATCGTTGAATGTTGAAATGTGTATTCCAAAGATACCCGGATGGTCTACTTTTTCCGGTTAGAATCCAAAGTGCAGATCCGTGCACACTCTAACGTCTAATATTGCCCACAACTCAATGCGCGTTGGACGAGGATTTGATTAGAACTACAAACACAAATAAAAAGTGTTTAAAAACTACAAATATGGCGGATGTGCGAGACCAATGGTTAAGAAGCGAGGTTTAGATAAAGGGGTTTATTTAATTTATTTAATTTATTAATTATCAGTATCCAGCCTGACTAAAATATATTTATTCAATGTTATCCCCATTATATTTAATCTGCAACAGCATTGTGAACTTTTGTAAAGATACGTTTGGTCATTAACCTTTACATGCATCATTATGCAAATTGCAAACACATGAGAGAGTTCGCTGCATGAAAGACCCATGACTGGCAGATCAACGTGCTCCTACATGTTTCTCTGAAACGATGGGAAATTAAATTAAATTGAATGTGGAGAATTTTAACCTCGCTTCACAAAAACAGTACCGGTACACATTTTAGGGCATAGTATAAGGTGAATTGTGACGCAGCAACATTGATTTTTGCCTCACCTGTTCCTCGTCATCCTGTGCATTTATACCCTCAATTTTCTTCTGTTCTTTGTCTTGTGATAATTTTTCGAGCTGGTATGTATCTCTTTTTGGTTCCAACTGTTAGGAAATGTCATTTCATCGTTCTTCTGCATCTTTTGTGGATTATCAAGTCAAGCCAGTGCGTGACAATGCTAGGTCAGTCTCACAAGGTTAATATGTTATTGATTAAAAACCTATTTTGCTGGAGATTTTAAACAGCATTTAAACTTCCAGAACCCTCATTGACCTTTAAGTCATTGTTTACCAGATATCCATGAAAACAGTTTAGACTCTGAATGAGTTTAAAAACAAACCCTGTCATTGAGAGGTCACATGATCCCTGCAGATCACATGGTCACGACAGACCAAACCCAGAGTGAGAGCGCGAGGAGCGGCGCTGGGGTGATCAGTGTTTGGGGTGTGGTGCTTTAAGAATACTGGGTCATTTGTGAGAGGCAAGGGGCGCATGCCCCAACCCGCCCATGGCCCAGATTCTTGCCGTCTGCTGAGTCATTCTGTAACCTTGCTGAATAAGAATGTGTGCCATTAGGGGGGAAAGGGTGGAGAACAGCAGAGCAGAGTCTAGCATTTGCATAAGCAGGAAGACATGTGTGTGTGTGTGTGTGTGTATGTGTACATGTGTATTTGTGTGTCAGTATATTTCTATACAACACTATTCAGACTGGATTATCAATTATCAACAGAGGATGTCATATATATTCATATAATAGGATATATATATATATATATATATATATATATATATATATATATATATATATATATATATATATATATATATATATATATATATATATATATATATATTTGTCTATTGGCTGGATGTAAGTGTTATGGCTGGTGTGCTGGTATTGGCTGGTTTAAACTGGTCTAGCTGTTCTCCCAACAAGTGCCCAAACCCCCTATGAAACTAGCAAACTGGCTTGACTAGGATGAGAGACCATTCAAGACCAGAAAACCAGCTTGTGCAGCAAGGATATGATATGCTTATCACATTATACAGTATATACAGTAATTATGGGAAGAAAGTAATGATCAAACCTGATGCTACACATTCTTGACTGATTACATTAGACCTTTTCAGGGTAGAGTAAGGTCAATCTGTAGTCTTTATAATTAGCAAGCCTATGGTACACTACCATATGATTTTTTTTATGTTTTAAATATTTAATATTACTGTTTTCTAATTTAATATATTTTACAATGTAATTTATTCCTGTGATGACAGCTGAATTTCCGAATTTTCATTTTTGTTGCTCAAGAATCAATTATTATTATTATCAGTGTTGAAAACAGTTGTGCTGCTTAATATTTTTGTTGAAACTCTAATAAATGATCAATTTAATTCATCCTTCCTTAACAAGTCTTAATTGCTCTCAAAACTGACTACAGACTTTTGAACATAGTGCATGTCCCCATTTAGATATTTAGATAAATGTGTGTGTCTGTGTGTAATACACAATCCCTGACCAGTCATAGCACCCACACGCTCAGTTAGCTAGGCTGCGCTGTCTAGCTAGCTAGCGTGTTACAGCGGTCACTATGAAACCTCTGAGGAGCACAGAGAGAGATAGAGGCCGGCCAGTTTACCTTCTCCATCCTCAACCGTCTCGACTGCTTCAATGGCCTCGATGGTAGCTGAGGAGGCACAGAAAGACAGACGGAGAGAAGGAGAGAGGGAGAGAGGGAGGATGGATGGGGGAGTTTATTGTGATAGTCATGCACGCAGCACAATCCCCCAGCATTAGCTGCCAAGTAGCTGCCACGGGCAGTTAGCAGTTAGCATTAGCCGGTTAGTTTCCCAGTATGTTCGTGTGTGCACATTTCAGATGGTATAATTAGTGAAGAGAATGAACGAAAGTGTTTCACTAAAAGAGAGGGGTTAGCAAACATGTGCGTGAGTTTGTATGACATTGTCTTAGTGACCTTGAAAGAGAAAAGAGGTTGTGATTGGAAGGTATAAGCACGGTTTGGTTTTGTAACTCACCGCTTTGCAAGGTCTGTTTTCCTCCAGACAGTACGCCGCTCGGCAGCATGCCAGTAGGGGTCAGACCTTTCAGGGTCAACACATTCTCACTCTCCTCTCTGTCGAAATACAAACCAGCGTACAAGTTGATGTGCAAGTGAAATACATGTAAATTCAAGCTAACTAGAAATATTAAAATGTAAAAATAAAAGCTAAAAAAAAAATATTAACATATATTACAGTATATAAATAATGCTAAAATATTACTCAAACTAAGCTAAATATAAATTCAAGCTAAATGGAAATATAAAAAAACTAATAAAATTGACTAAAGTGCATGACAAAATTACTAAAACTTAAACTAGTTAAAATGAAAACAGAATATCTAAAAAATAAAAGCTAATTAAAAATATTAACAAATAGTTTTATAGTACATAAATACTAAAATATTACATTACAATAAATAGAAATTCAAGCTTAATGGAAATATAAAAAAACTGACATAAAAATGACAAAAGCACAACAAAATTACTAAAAAGTAAAGGTAAAATTAAACCAGAAATATATATATACTAATAAAGGTTAATTTAAAATATTATTAACAAATGCCCTTATAGTATGTTGATTAAATATACACACATCAATATATTTAAGTTTATTGAAAAATATCCATCATGTACATAAAATATGTATTTTGAGAGCATAGGAAGACAGACTTGATTACATCACTTGCAGTGCTTTGTGGGACTGGGCGGAGCCAACGAGCTTTTTGGCACATTTAGCTTGTTTTGACTGTGAAATTTTACAGCATCATGGCTAATGTAGTTTTTCACCACAAATTCCACTGTTAAATATGATTGTTTTAAAAAATAAGTTGAAATAATGTGGGCTGATGGCTTCAACAGCAGCAAATAATCCCATAGTTCATAGTAGGGCTGTCTTCAAAGGTTTATAAGTTATCGTTTAAAATCAATTTCCGTATGCAGAAATGTTTTACTTCCGGAATCCAACTGTTGCACTTTATTTGAGTTAATCATAACAACAGTGTGTCTCAGGCCATGCAAACACAAGCATATTGCTGTATTATTAAAAAAAAAATATGTTGTAAACATCCAAACCACAAACATGTGTTCCCAACCCCTTCTAGACTCACCGCAGAACTGAGAACATTTTGGCCATTTTGCCGATGGCACGGATCTTGTTTCTGATGACCTCTTTACGGGCAGCTGCAGCATTAGCTGAGAGAAACCAGGAAACAGGCTTATAATTCATAAACAACACACTGAAGCTGAATATTCTGTACAAGAACTTAAAATGAAACAATCTTTAGATGTCTAAAAAAAATGTAAAGCTACAGTGCGCAACAATATACTGAAGTATTGACAGAGAATGCCAAAAATTTGACAATAGGTTAATTTTAGTTGTCATTTGGTCATATCTGACACTTTAAATTAGGTGAAATAATTTTAAAAGTCTAGACGTGTGTTTTTGAAAACCATGGCCCTCACCATCAAAGATCTCATCTCCATCCATAAGCTCGTCATCAGAGCAGATGCTGAGGACATTCACCAACATCTCTGTCACTGTGGAGGCGTCAAAGGTCAAAAAGGCAAGATCTCGTGACATTTTAGCATAAACTATTAACAATTACATTAACAACAACAAAAACATAAAGTGTCACTGTAACATTTATACACCAGCTAAACTCGATCTTTTAATCTCCATCTCTATCAATTGACTTTATTATGAGGTAAAATCAAAAAAGGTTTGACCTGATAGTTTTACTTGTTGAGACAGAAAAGATGAAATACAGTTCGTATCAGACCAATTCCATCTTCTTTGCTTTAACAAGTTGAGACAACACAACAGTGGATCCACTTTCCCTCACACACCCAGAATGAATAAAAAGTAAGGAATTTGTGTAACCACAAAGACAGTGCCTCCTGGCAGAATCATGATGTCTCATGCTGTTTACCAACACTGTGTTTCCTCTTTCCCACCTTTCTCTCCAACAAACGGAAGCGACCAGGTGAAGACGTCCATGAAGTTGGGCAGCCAGTACGGATGTGGCGAGCAGTTGAACTGCCGTATGTTCATTACGTTGTTCTCGTATTTAAGCACGGCCGCTGCGGAGAGGCATTAAGGCAGTTATATTCACACATTTTGTTTTAATGAACATAAGAATCTCGACTTCTCTAATGAACATCTGTACATTTCTTTCTCTTTGCACATGACTGTCATTAGATAAACACACACACAAAAAAGATTGCAACTATCTATTTATCTATCAATCAATCAAAATACTAATAAATGAGTATATTATATATTCAATATAAATGTATTATATACTTTATTCTAATTTATATAAAAATGTATCTACATTTATAATTGATAATGTTTGCAAACAATGAACCAGACTAGCAATCTCATTGAGCCATGCGATACTGATGTGATTGCTTGTAGTTTGCATATACACTGAACAAAATTGATTGAAAATTGAACAGCTGAACTCAAAGATCTAAGACTTTTTCTATGTACACAAAAGGCCTATTTCTCTCAAATATTGTTTACAAATCTGTCTAAATCTGTGTTAGTGAGCACTTCTCCTTTGCCGAGATAATCCATCCACCTCACAGGTGTGGCATATCAAGATGCTGATTAGACAGCATGATTATTGCACAGGTGTGCCTTAGGCTGGCCACAATCAAAGGCCATTCTAAAATGTGCTTCCTGAACTCTTAAAAATAAAAAAATTAACCTGTGTTCGTTGTCCATAACATACGCCTGCCCGTACCATAACCCCACATCCATGGGCCACCATGGGCCACTCGATCCACAACGTTGACATCAGCAAACTGCTCACCCACACGACGCCATATGCGTTGTCTGCCATCTGCCCTGTACAGTGAAAACCGGGATTCATCCGTGAAGAGAACACCACTCCAAAGTGCCAGACGCCATCGAATGTAAGCATTTGCCCACTCAAGTTGGTTACGACGACGAACTGCAGTCAGGTCGAGACCCCGATGAGGACAACGAGCATGCAAATGAGCTTCCCTGAGATGTTTTCTGACAGTTTGTGCAGAAATTCTTTGGTTATGCAAACCGATTGTTGCAGCAGCTGTCCGGGTGGCTGGTCTCAGACGATCTTGGAGGTGAAGATGCTGGATGTGGAGGTCCTGGGCTGGTGTGGTTACACGTGGTCTGCGGTTGTGAGGCTGGTTGGGTGTACTGCCAAATTCTCTGAAACACCTTTGGAGACGGCTTATGGTGGAGAAATGAACATTCAATTCATGGGCAACAGCTCTGGTGGACATTCCTGCAGTCCAGCTCCCTCAAAACTTGCGACATCTGTGGCATTGTGCTGTGTGATAAAACTGCACATTTTAGAGAGGCCTTTTATTGTGGCCAGCCTAAGGCACACCTGTGCAATAATCATGCTGTCTAATCAGCTTCTTGATATGCCAGACCTGTGAGGTGGATGGATTATCTCGGCAAAGGAGAAGAGCTCACTAACACAGATTTAGACAGATTTGTAAACAATATTTGAGAGAAATAGGCCTTTTGTGTACATAGAAAATGTCTTAGATCTTTGAGTTCAGCTCATGAAAAATGGGGGCAAAAACAAAAGTGTTGCGTTTAATATAACTGAATTCAGACCTTTGTTGTTGTAAACGTCCAGGTAGTTTGGAGCAGAAAAGATGGTGATGAGAGAGGGGAAACCTGTGGTCTGACTCTTCCTGTACATACGGTAACTAAAAGAGCAAAAAAACAGAGAGGAGGTCGAAGAAAATTATAGATGACCATCAGAAACTTGATTAGAATTACACTGGGGTGTTTTCATAAACATCAATAATAAGTACATATTTGTGATAAAACCCTATTCCACAGCAAGTATTTGAAGCCTAGTTAAAAACTTCTTTCAAAGCATAGTCTCAGATCAAAAGATTTTGAAACCTTTATTCATTATTTATTTTAAAGAACTTAGCCTTTGCTGTGCTAAAGCGTGCAATACAACACAAAATTTTTATTATTTTGATTAGACTGTGTAAAATGAACTAATTTACTCAGTGAGCATGCTGTGTGCAATTGTCGACTGTTGTACTGAGTATTGTAGATTGCTGTGGAGCATTGTAGTGCATTACTGACTGATGTTTAGTTGACTGCAGGGATGCCTGAGACAATGACTGATAAAAGGGCCTGGGATTAGGTGAATGTGTGTGCATTGGTGGCATTTCAGATCAATGAACACTACTGTACAGTAATGTGTGTGGATTATGGAGAATCAATGTCTCTCTGCGTCTGTCGGTCAGCTGTATCTGCACACTGATCGTCCATCAACACAAACTCAATCCAGACTGTCAATATACACATACTGTGTGTGTTTTAGGGCTTTTATATCTGTAGGAGGCGAGGAAGAGAGCTGAAGAGAAGAATGTGGTCATATAGAAAAAGACAGGAAGTCAAAGGTGATGTTGCGTGTTGTTTTCTTACCCTGCGTCCTGCGCCTCATGTGCCCTGATGACCGACAGTAAGTTGTTGGTCTGTAAAAACTCACACACTGCAGGATAGCTGTACAAAATGATTAAACAGACAAAATGAGGCATGGCAAACAATATTTACAGTCATTGTTATACTGATAAAACATCTCATTTGGCTAAATAACTGGTTAGCTGGTCTGTTTTTGCTAGTTTTTTAGAGGGGTTCCTGTAAGCTAACTAGCTAAACCCCAGCTAACAGGGAACGTTTTGGCAAGGTTATCTCAGTTATGATCAAAATTTGATGAAATCAAATGACAAATCAAATCAACATTTAATGTTCTTCCAGTAATATTAATAGAATGTTCATTCAAAACGATATAGTCCGTAAAACGTTTAAAGGTAGCACAAAAACAATTTCTATACATTGTTTGTTCATGGAAAAAAAATTTCTGAAATGTTTTTTTTGTCATGACCAATAATTTTTTTAACCATTTAAAAGATTGGACATTCTAAACATTCTTAGAAATTATTTTGTTAGCTAAATACCTGCTTAGCCAGGCTGGGAGACCAGATAAAACCAGCTAAGATCAGCTCTAGACTGTTTTTTATTTCCAAAAGGATTTTAGTGTGTGTCCAGCTAGCACTTGTGATTTAGATCTAACATCACTTTTGAAACCTCTTCCTCAGTTCACTATGGTTTTATTTGATTATACAACCATCCTGATATTTCTGAGATGCTCAAGAGAGGTTTCAAAAACCATGGAGTGTGTTTTAACCGTTTGCTAGCATGTGTATTATTGTATTACCACTACGAGCCACCAGGGGGTAGCAGTGATGTAAATGTGCAGCATACAGTGAAAACCACCATCATTTCCTGCTCAAAATATTTGAAGGGTCTAAATGTGGTCCTAGCAAAGAAATGAAGTCTCAGATGTTGTGTGGTATGATGCCATGTTGAAGACTAATCTTGTATGTTATTTATTACTTAACTTGGCAGTCTTGTCTATTTTTGTCTAGTCTATACTGGCCTAAAGCGCAGCACACTGTCACAACAGCCATCCATTGTGTTTCATTGATTTCAAAGGGTTTCATAAGAAGTGAAAACAGCGAGGATTGTGGGTAATAACATTCACACCCAAGGCTCTCATTCACAGGCTGCGCAATGTTAGCTGCATTTAGCTTAGCATTAGATATCCATTTTTTCCTCTCTCTCCACATAGATTTTCTCTTAGGGCTGAATCTAATTGGGGATTTTTTTAAGACAAAAATTGTGATGCCGTTTTTTTTGTTTGTTTGTTCGTTCCAGGTTTGCTTTGCTGCTTTTGATGGGCTACACAATTTGGCTAAAATATCATATTGTAATGTGATTGTATATCTCTGACTATATAATATATAATAATTATATTGTTATTATCATCATTAAAAATAAAGAAAATAAGAAATATATTACTATTGTAATACTTTCAATCACTGTAAGATAAAAAAAAGTAATAATCATTTTTCAGTGCAACAGTAAAATTACAACACTAATATTTATATTATGTCTTAATTTCTTCATTTTCAAACATTAAACCATCAAATGTTTATTTTGGTGTAAAACTGAAATGCTTCTCCCTTTGTCTAAAGATTCTCCTTTGTTAGCTACAGGTTTAAAAATGCTTCACTTTACAAATGTGCAGCGTATATATTTATTTAATTAAATCGCATTCTTTGCAATTTGATAATCAAACATCGAAAGTCATATTGTGATTTTGATTTTATTTCGATTAATCGTTCAGCCCTGTTTTCTATCCTCTCTCCTTTCCCTGTTCCATCATTTCTGTCTTTCTCTCAGGTTCTCACTATATCTCTGAATCTTCATATCTCAGCGGATCTGGCAGTAGTAGCCAGTTGTCATGGTAACGGCAGAGCGCAGATTCCCGTGGGATTGTGGGGATTCTGTGTTGTGCTGAAGCTGGTCACTGTTTGGACTTTTTTACAATTCCAATTAAACTCGCTCAGCACTCCAGGCGCTGGACTTTTATCTACACCTTTATTTCACTGTACTTAACCGGTCCTTGAGGAACATTGTTTTGCTCAGTGGTTACTCTTTCATGACTCAGGAGACTTAAAGTGTCAACTCTGTCTCAGATGTTTCTCCTAAAATTTCTTAGGGGAAATATGAAGAGACACAAATGACACAATTGTTGACATACAGCAGTGGTCCTCAAACTCTTTTGGTCACGCCCCCTTTAAACCTTAAAAAAATTCTGTTCTTCTTCGGCTGAATGTAGCAGCTCAGATCATTTGGTCTCGGAAGAATTCATATTGAGGTCTCTGACTTTTGATTGTGTACTTTAGGAATCTTGTTATATCTGAGCACAGTCTGAGAGATTGTTGAGCTGTCTGGGGAAGCCACATGTGAGGTTACTGGTTATGAGAAGCAGGAGAGACTCCATTTGCTGTCTAGGAGAACTCATTGAGATACTAAAGAGATCTTGATTGTATGCTTTCTCCTCTTCCTGCTGTCATTTTTATCATTTCTGTACCATGAAGAAGGCTGAATGGTTTACCTGTAAAAGTAGGAGCATCCACGGACAGAGTTGTGGCTGAAGTAATCTTGGCTTTTTTCATTGCCGAAGTCCTCCAGCGGGTCGGCCCACAGCAGATCACACATGGGGCCGAATGCTGGCGGCTCCTTGAACCTGTCCAACTGAGAGAGAGAGAGAGAGAGAGAGAGAGAGAGAGAGAGAGAGAAAGAGAGAGAGAAAGAGAGAGAGAAAGAGAGAGAGAAAGAGAAAGAGAAAGAGAAAGAGAAAGAGAAAGAGAAAGAGAAAGAGAGAGGTCTACCTAGTGTCAACATCACTACAATTTTATATTTGTAAATATGCTAATAATGTTAATTAATGAACAACATTATTAATATTTAACAATATTGTATCTTATTTTACATCACACTTTTAATGCTACATTTTTATTGCATAGTTATTTTGCTTTTATTTTTGCCCTGTGTTGGTGATAAAAATACGCCATTCTTTTTCATACAAATAAAGCACTCTAAATTGAAAAAGATAGGGAATAATAGTTTTAAAAACCATGCGCTGCATTTGTGCACAGCCTGTACACTGCTAAAGAAAATACACCAGAAGCATAAGGGGAGATTTAAAGGAGATCCGTCAAACATCTGTTGTCAGATCTCAGTCTTAAAGGCCCACTGAAGTGCCTTGAAACGCACTGCATTATTCAATGTGGTGACGTAATTTCGGAAATGACCGATTTCAGCCGCAGCTTCAGCGTCTATAGAGACAGAGTGCAACGCGTCATAATCTGAAGACCACGCCCACCGGGGGGGAAACAATCCAACCGTCTCCATTGACTTTGCATTGCGAGAGGCTGCCTCCTTGTCATTTATGACTTATAACAAAAGACAGAAAAATTCCTAAAAGCTGCTGTGTGACAAGGTGTACAGCAAACAAGCTAAAAAACCCAGAAATAAGTTTTTATTAGCTCTCGACCCCAAAAAACGAGCGTTTAAGGACACAAAAGTGGGTACAGGCTGGAATGAATGGGTAAATTGGGATCCTGACACTCAGTATGCACTAAAAAATGCAGTAAACATTTTGTCACTGGTAAGTCAAATAACCAAATGTCAGTTTTATATATTATATTCCTGTAAGCTAAGCTATACTGTTGCCGATTACGTTCCCTGCTCCAGTGGACGTAGTTCTCAGAGTAATATGACACCTTGCGCTCTGTTTCAATTGCCTGTATCCACTTTTGTGTCCTTAAACGCTTGTTTTTTGGGGGTCGACAGATTATAAAAACTTATTTCTTGTTTTTTTAGCTTGTTTGCTGTACACCTTGTCACATAGCAGCTTTCCGACATTGTTTTGTTTTTTGTTATAAGTCAGAAATGACAAGGAGGGAGCCTCTCGCAATGCAAAGTCAATGGAGACGGTTGGATTGTTCCCCCCCCCCCCGGTGTGGGCGTGGCCTAAATACGCTCTGTCTCTATTTATAATGTAGGGGGCGGAGCTTCAGATTCTAGAGATCATTTGATTGGGCAGGAAATCTGATCATTGACCCATAGTGGCGTAAGTGCACGAGACTGTAAGTTTTGAATGCTTATATCTTCTAAATGCAAATTTTTGTCATTGTTTTGCAGCACACTAGCTTATAGATAACTGTAAGGCTAACAAAAAAACGTCAATTTTGATTTCATGGGAACTTTAATTTAAAACATTTCAAATCATCCAGCATCATTACTCCAGTCTTCAGTGTCACATGATCCTTCAGAAATCATTCTAATATGTGACCCTGGATCACAAAACCAGTCATAAGTCGCACGGGTATATTTGCGGCAATAGCCAACAATATCCAGTGTATGGGTCAAAATTATCGATTTTTCTCTTATGCCAAAAATCTTTGGGATATTAAGTACAGATCATGTTCCATGAAGATATTTTGTGAATTTCCTACCATAAATATATAAAACATTTATTTTTGTGAGTGAATGCAGCACAATCGCGAACATAAATGGAGAACTTTAAAGACGATTTTCTCAATGTTTCAATTTCTTTGCACCCTCAGATTCCAGATTTCTAAATAGTTGTATCTCGGCCACATATTGTCCTATCCTAACAAACAATACATCAATGATAAGCTTATTTATTACTATTACTATTTACTAAACATAATTACTATTATCAGTGTTTAAAACAGTGCTACTTAATAATTTTGTGGAAACCCTGATATATATATTTTTTCAGGATTCTTTGATAAATGTTCAAAAGAACAGTATTTATTTGGAATAGCATCAATCTAAAAGTGACTTTTTATCGATTTAATGCTGAATTTCTATATACTAGTCCTGCTCACCCTCTTGATGTCGTCTAACGTGTGGATTTCTGGAGACAGGCCGCCATGAACACACAAAAACTGCTGATTCATCAGTGCAGCCAGAGGCAGACAGTCGAACGCATCCATGCACGCATCGTACACCTGCTCCGAGTATTTGATTTTACCTGAAAGAAAGAGAGCCAGAGATCACACACCTGCAGAGCATCTGATTTCACCCGAGAGACAGTCAGAGAGAGATAAACAAAGACAGCGCAGGAGAAATACAGGAAGAGTTTGAAGTAATGTCATTCCAGAGCTCAGAAATGAAGTGAGTGTTTGTTTTTCTCTGTATGAATCTAATTTGTACATTAAGCTCCTGCATTCATTTACACTTTCAGAGGACACTAAAGGAGTGTGTGTGTGTGTGTGTGTGTGAGAGAGAGAGAGACAGTCTGTGCTGTGTCAATCTCACCGCTCCAAATCTACCAATCTGTTCAGCCACATCTCTGCATCACTCTGCATTATCTCTCCATCTCTCCCTCCATCTTTCTTCACATACTCTCACTAATGACATTGGATCAATCAATATGTAAAGTTTCTGCTATGCTGTAGTGTAGTAGTATAAGAATACAAATGTGCTCTGGGTTGAGAATGTGATTATTACCTTTTCAAATGTGCGTCACAATAAGTGCATGTTTAATTTAGTTCTACTCTTTTAGAAAAATTACCCCACAAAACCTTTTTTTTAATTTCTTACAAGAATTTTTTTAAACAATGTTATGTGTAAATTTTTATAATATATTTAATCATTAAAAGAGTTATTAATACTCTGTATTAAAATGTTTAATTATTTTATTATATTTATTTAATATATATGAATCATAATAATAGCAATACATTTATTATACATTATAATAATTAATATAACAAACATTAATTTATTATATTAAAATTGATTATATTAATTTTTATATTATAAATAATAATTATATGTATGTATTTATTTATTTATATGTATTCTCATCAAATTATTTTAAATATATATATACACATTTATTTATTATTTTATAAATTAAAATAATTATTAAAATAATAATAAAAACAAGATATTTATATAAAAATATTCACATATATAATTTCTTTTATTTTTTAATATATCAGATTTCAGACTTGCTGTAGAGAGAAATATAATTATTTAATAATGACCTAACTTTCAGTTACAAACATAATAATCACAGAATTTTTATTTCTCAAATGAGATATTTATTTTAAATCATTTATTCATTTAATAATAATAATAGTAATAATATTTGTTATTCATTTAATAATAAAATGAAACTAATTTTAGGTGTATGGTGTGTCCCCATTTAGATAGCACAATAAACATTTGTGTATAAGTGTGTGTCCTGGTAAACCCTAAGATATGGGGACAAAATGTCCCCACAAAGCTGGTAATATCAGAATTCCTTGACCTCTTGGGGATATTTTTTGTCCCCATGAGGAAAAAAAGCTTATAAATCATACAGATTTTTTTTTTTACAGGCGCAGTGCACAATGTGCCAGAATGAACCAAAAAGGCGATTTTTCATCTGTAGACCCTTGACAGAATAGTAAAAACTCACCCTGATGCTCCTGCCGCCATCTTGCTTTTTTTAAAATGATGTTTTTTAAAGTGTAAAAAATGCAGAAAGTTTTCTGTGATGGGTAGGTTTTGTGTAAGGGGAAGGAAAATACAGTTTGTATAGTATACAAATCAAAGTGATTATGGAAAGTCCCCATAAAACATGGAAACCAAACGTGTGTGTGTGTGTGTATATATGTTCTGTCAGTCAGCAGATGGTAAAGGAGGGCACTCACTCCTCCTCACTCCTCTCATCAGGGAAATCACACTCACAGGCTCCCTGGGCCCAACATTAACAGGCAAATTAATTTTCTGCTAATCATACTCCCTCTTTCTCTCTCTGCATCTCTCTTTCTGTCTGACAAGAGACTGCTCCAGAAAAAGACCTCCTTCAGAGGAGATGAGAGGTGAACTGGTGTGTTTATAGGAAATGTATAGTTTTAAACTTTAAATGTAAGCGTAGAGACACCGTAACTGAGAAGACGAAGAGTTCTCCTCATGTCAGTACTCACATTCTTGTTTGAAAGTGAAATATTCAGTCAAATGTCTACATTCATGGTTTCCCCGCAGAAGAAACAGCGTCTTTGGGTAGAGGATTTTCAGCGACCAGAGGTAAAGGACACACTGAAAGAGAGAATATAGATAGAAGTAAAGATGCTTTCACAGACCACATCAAGATATCTGGACAAAGATGGTACTAGGGTCCCTAAACAGGGTGACTTACCTCAATACTGAAGTACCCTCGGTCCACATAGTCCCCTAGAAACAGGTACCTCGTTGTTGCAGGAGACCCGCCAACCTCAAATAACTTCATCAGGTCGAAGAACTGTCCGTGGATATCACCACACACTGCAACAACACAAAAAAGATCGGCATTAGCTGAAGGAACAATAACAAAACAATAAAAGAATTATAATAGTGAAAAGGTTTTAGCAGAATGATCATTTGAAAAGTTGTAAACGTAGAAAGATAGGGATTGAAAAAAAAATGTCTTCAAATGTTTATTAATTTTAACCATATTTAAAATAAATAATAATAATAATGTCATTTGTAGTTATCAGTGTAATTGAAAGGCAGATTAAACTTAGAATCTACTGAACAAAGTTTATTAAAAGTACTCAAATATCTACAAAATAATGCAAAAAAAGGATTTTAGTTTTTTTAATGTCTTATTTAAAATAATAATAATGTCATTGGTATACAGATATTAGTGTAAATCAAAGGCAGATATTAAAACTTTCTATTGAACAAAGATTGTTAAAAAAACATACAATTCTAAACAATAATAAAAGTATTTTATATGAATATAACATTAGTTATAATTTATTAAAATGTTAATTAATTTCAAACATTTAAAATAAATAAATATAATTGGTGTACAGTTATCAGTGTAAATCAAAGGCAGATATTAAAACTTGTAACTTGAAGTTTCTATTTACAAAGTTAATAAAAAAACAAAACTGCATAAACTTAAGGCTAACCATTTAAATGTACAAGTTTTAAATGGAGTCAGTTTAAGTGCATATCATTATTAATGAATAATTAAATAGACAGATATGACAACGAGAAAGGGGTTCTTTGCAGTCAGATAGTTATGTCTTTCTATCAGCCTGAACCTTGCTTTCAATGAGAAATACAAGTCAACACAGAGAGAATTATGCTTGCAAATCAAGCGTCATCCTGAAAGTCCTCTTTTTGTATGTCACCTGCTATGTGTTCAAAGTCACACAATAATAGTAAGCATTTGTAGTCATATTTGGCCACAATCATGTAAACTCTATTTTTTTTTATTTTTTATTATTACCTCATTTTAATAGGTCCTATCCAGGACTTGACATTCACTTTTTTGCTCTCCAGCCACTGTTGCTTGTGGTTGTCTGAAGTTACTAGCCACTCAGCATTTTCACTGGACACAATTTTGACATTGATACCATGGGGAAAAACTGTCATATAGATATTTTTAATATTATCTCATAATTTGATAGCAGGTATATTAGGCTGCTGTCACTTTAAGACCTGCAGCACGGATCCATTATCCTGTTGCACATGCGTTTTCATTCTCAACCTTTTACGTTCACTTAAAACATAACTGACTGTGTTTATGTGAATACTCATCAAGATCAGCATTTTGACATTTTTTGGTGTATTTGACTGTTTAAGTGAAATAAGGAGTGAAAAAGAACTTAGTACTGAGAGTTGGCTTTATGTGCGCGCACTTAAGCACAAAGGTATGAGCACAAAATCTGCGGGAATGAGTACAATTATGCGCAGTACGTGCAATCCCACGCCGAAATTCAAGCCCTGCAACACCAACAATATTCATCCGGAGCAAATGAAATGAGTGAGTGAGGGTTTGTGTGTAACTCGCTGTCAGAGAGATGAGAGAGAGAGAAAGAGCAGCTGGTATCGTGCGTCTATTCTGTGGAAAATAAGTATTGAAAGCGTTCAGATATTTCAGTATCGATATGTATTGAAAACACTACATTACACTTAGTTTATTATTTTAGATGCCTTTTTTTAAAAGACTACAACTGAAAAATGTATATATTATACTGTATTTAAATTTCAAACCTTCAAAGTGTCTAGTAGGAGTGACTGTGTTACACGCCACTGCTGAAATAATGTCAAGCCCTGGTCCTATTAGCAAAATTAGCAAATCTGAATGGTTCCTGCATTTAATACATATGTGATGTGCAAAATATGTTTTGTGTCTGACTATGGTAACAAAATGAAATAGTTGCAGCTGGAAATCAGTTTGAAACCATCCAACAAACATCTCGTATTTTAAGACGGGAAGGGAAAAGCTGTGTACATGCTCATAGAAAGATCACCATCCTGACTGAAACGTGTGTGTGTGTGTGTGTATCTGAGAAAAAGACAAAGGTGGAGAAAGATAGCAGAAGATATGGTGAGTGTTGTTTTACATCTAATGAAGAAGTCTAATTGGAGCTATTCTCATGTGAGTGTGTGTTCCCAATGGGAGGTCAAAGGGTTAAAGGCCACGAGGTCGGGAATGCCTGAAAGCACACAAAGCTAACCATCTCTTTCTCTCTGTAATGGGTTCCAGGGAATTAAATCAGTTATCCAGCGAGCCATTAATTTTTAATGACCCCCGTGTGTGAAATTCACTAGGCCACCAGCTGATGAGGGTTCAGAAATGCATGCTGGGAGAGAGGGAGAGGTTCGGTCTCAGGTGTGAGGCCAACGCGAGCGGGGAAAGGTCCCGTGTTTAGCCTCTCTGACTGCTAAATGACGGTTTCTTCATGGCTGAGGAGCAATGTCTTTGTCCTGTGTCAGACCCACTAAACCTCGCTTTGACTCATGGGAAATTAAAGTCACTATAGGTGCGGTTCATTATCCCACCTCTCCTAACAATATCATTTATTCTCTAATGTCATCTCAGCCTGTATTTTCAAAGTTTCTCTGCTAAGGTGAGAGATGTATTTTTTCTTTCTGTTATAAAATTCATATGTAGTGTAATTCTGTCTCACCACAGAGAATTACATAAATATGTGCATGTGCATATCAAACTCCCTGTTGTTAGTCTCTAGAGATGTATTTTGTACATATTCATATTACAGTATGCTTATACTTGTGAATGTATCTTTTAATCTTTTAATTATTCAATCTCAAAGGACAAAATCTTTTATTTTTACTCTAAAACATGAATATTTCATTTCCCCAGAGTTACACATCTGTCCACTGCAATAGAACATAAAGGTAATATTCAGCAATGTTGAATTTGTTGTCACACTACCGTTTAAAAGTTTGGGGTCTCTTATGAAGTCTCCTATGCTCAAGGCTTTATTTATTTGATCAAAAATACAGTAATATTTAAAAATATTAAAAATATTTTTCTATTGTAATATATTTTAATATGTAATTTATTCCTGTGATGACAAAGCTGTATTTTCAGCATCATTACTCCAGTCTTCAGTGTCACATGATCCTTCAGAAATCATTCTAATATGCTGTTTTGCTACTCAAGAAACATTTAATACTATTATCAGTGTTCAAAACAGTTAATAATTTTGTGGAAACCGTGATCCACTAACATTAAAAAGTTTGGGGTGAGTAAGAATAAAAAAGGAAAGAAAGAAATTAGTACATTTATTGACCAAGGATGCATTAAACTGATCAAAAGTGGCTAGGAATAAATAACATTTCAAACACATTAAAATAGAAAATGGAGCCGTGGTAAGCATTAGAGACAAAATCGGAATTATTCCAAACTTTTGACCAATAGTTTATGTATTTGATATTAGTTTATTTAGAGATGAAAATAACCTTCAATGATCATATATGTATAATAGAATAACAATATATGTTTTCATCAACAGATCATGCCCTCTTTTCTAGTGAGAGATGAGTAACCTGTGACGGGCGCCTCTATGTCCAGCATGGTCTTCTCCTGGCGCAGGATGGCGCCCCCCTCGTTGATGATGCGCAGGGCGACGGGCTCCTCTACGCGACCCTCTTTAGTGAGGTGAGCCTTCAGCAGGTCCACACGCGGTTTCCCCTCACTGTCGAACACCTCTCGCATGTTCAACCTGTGGCTCAGCGGAAACGGCACCGCTGCCGAGAGAGAAAGAGAAGAACCTAGTAAATGGTGTAGAAAACCAAGAGGGAACAAGATTACAAAAAACATCCATTGTATAGAGACACATCCAGAATGCTGAACAAACTTTATTCCTGAATTCAGCTAGCATTCAGGCCAGGACGCACAGGACACACTCAATAACACACTTTTAGAGGGCTTCCGCTCAATAACACACTTTTAGAGGGCTTCCAGATGACTTTGTGAGGAAGATGAGGATGAGAGCCTGGACTGACTTCACAATTTAGATGATGAAAACTCAGGAATATCCAAAATAATCTACTATAATGCTAAATAATACTATACTGTTGATTCTAAATGACCAGGCATACAATTTTCAAATTGTGGATGACAAAACAAGTGAAAAATCCCATAGACTGAAGGAAGGATCAACTTGAGGGTGGGCCAGCATTCCTGGACATGCATGCCAGTAAATGTTAATGTACTAATTAGACATTAAAACATTAACACATTGACTAGAATTTCTAAACAGCTAACTTACAGTTGTTTCAACCAATTTAATTAGGATTTTACAGTCGCCATGACTGGTCAAAATGGACCATTTTTATGGAAAATCGCAGTATTTATTTTACATGATTTTTTTTTTATTAATGCCGCTTTGTAATCACTTTTAATCAAAATAACTTCCCCTCCCTCTTTCAGCATCTCTTCTCTTGTCTGATGACGTGTTTGCTGGCGTGAGGGCGGGGCAACCTGTCACTCACACGAGATCCACCAATAGCAAACCACAACCATCCAATCAATACACTGTAGACAAAATTCCCGAGTCCCACTCGGATATATGTCATAATAGGAAACTAAAGACTATCCGAACTTCTGTTTCATGCCGACTTTAATATTACAAATACTAATTTCACGTTTATTTGTGAGGTTATGTAAAGAAAAACGCTCATCAACATGTCCAGACATGTGAATGCAATCATTTTGTGCATGCATTTCCAAATATTTTTCAAATAGATTTGAAAATACTCATAGTAAAGTAAATCTCTTTAATATCTCAATTGTTTCTCATAGATAGACAGAACTCATATGAAATCGAGAGCAAAGGAAGATTTAAAGGGATAGTTCACCCAAAAATGAAATTTCTGTTATTAATTATTCACCCTCATGTCGTTCCAAACCCGTAAGACTTTCGTTCATATTCAGAACACAAATGAAGAAATTTTTGATGAAATCTGAGAGCTTTCTGTCTCTCCATTGACAGCTACACAACTACCACTTTAATGCTTCAAAAAGTTCATAGAGATCGTTAAACTAATCCATATGAATTGAGAAGTTTAGTCCACATTTTCTGAAGAGACTTGATCGGGTTATATGATGAACAGATTGAATTTAGGCTTTTATTCACATTTCCTGTAACGTTCATCAACTCACAAATCAGTTAAGCTCAATGTTCGCTCGACGTGCGAGAACCAATGATGTTCATTCTCGTGTGACGCAGCACGTTTGAGCTTCTGCAAGAACCATTGTGGTTCATTCTCATTCTTAATTCGTGTTTCGAAGATGAACGAAAGTTGTATGGGTTTAGAACGACATGAGGGCGAGACAGAATCTTCCTTTCTGGGTGAACTATCTAAGGCTGACAAAAAAGACAAAAAGTCTGTAAAAAGGTGAAATGAGAGCAAAACTGTGGCAAAGTGTTACCGGGCAACAGCAGCCAGAGGTTGGCATGCCACCAGTGAAGCGCATCACACACACACTGAGTCATAGCAGCCCACATGCTAACCCATTTCTACATCCAAAAATTGTGTTTTCAAAAAATGTATTTTTCAGCCTGCATTCAAGAGTTTGAGCCGCACAGACGTGCTGCAGCATCCAAAACAATAACTGTGAAGAAGATGAATTCAGTCAGGTAACATTTACATATTTCAGAAACAGAGGAGACACTTCCATGTTACAGAGCATCAGATCATATAAAGAGCAAAGTTTCATTGCTCAGAGGTTGCTCTTTTGTTAAATTGAAGTATTTACTTTGTCTCAGAAGTTTTTTCTAATATTTCTTGGAACAAATTCAAATTGACAGAATAGAGACAAAGGCTGACAGAGAAAGTATAGAGCTATATATAATAAATGTGGATTGTAAAGTTCAGATCATTTGATCTTCAGGGTGTGTTCACACTTGGAAAGTTTGGTTCAATTAAAACGAGCCCTGGTGCGATTGCTCTGTTAGTGCGGTTTATTTGATTAAGTGTGAACGCTGTCATCCGAACCCTGGTGTGCACCAAACAAGCAGACCGAGATCCACATTTTCAAACTCTGCCGTGACTGAAAAATGAACGCAACATGGATTTGGATGAGGAATATTTAAGTTTAGAATAAAATCTCTGGCTTTTGATTGGAGAACATCACAAATGAGAGCTCTTTAATATCTTAGTTGTTTCTCGATGAGATAAATCGAGAGCAAAGGTCTTTTGCTTATGTCTGCTGCCTCTCAGTTGTTTTTCCCACATGTGTCTCCTCTAGAGTTTCAGAAGAGACATCAACAATGTCTAAATGAATCTGGGATGAGGATTTGTAATGGCATTGAATAGGCAGTGAATTTTTCTCCAAAAAACGCATCCCCATCCCATCCATCATAAAATAAATCCATTCGGCTCCAGGGTGTAAATAAATGCCTTCTGAAGCGAAGCGGTGGGTTTTTGAAAGAAAAATATTCATATTTAAAACTTTATAGAATCACTGGCTTCTGGGAACAGCCGTACGTGTGTTTACGAGAGAGTTGTGTTCCCGGCAGTCGGGTGACCTCTGACCCGACGTATGACTGGCGTAGGCGTAGCGTAATCTTAGGTGAGAATTGACGCCTCTCGCGAAAACCACGTAACTCTCTTGTGAATGTGTGTACGGCCATTGACGGAAGCCAGTGATTATAGTTTATAAAGTTTTAAATGTAGATACTTTTACTTCAGAAGGCATTTATTAACCCACTGGATTCATATGGATTACTTTTATGATGGATGGATGCGCTTTTTGGAGCTTCAAACACTATTCAAAGCTGGGAAGAGCCAGAATATTTTTTAATATAACTCTGATTGTGTTCTGCTGAAAGAAGAAAGTAATTTACACCTATGGCTTGAGGGTGAGTAAAGTATGGGACAATTACTCTATACTATTTGTATTTTCCCCTTATATAGAACTTTTAGCATAAAGTGTTCTTTAAAATTGATTTTAAGAATCCTATAGGGTTCTATATTTGAACACCCCTGAACCTTTTTTTCTAAGAGTATATGAGCAATAAAATCTTTCTCTGAATTGGCATCTGAGTATGATTCTGATCAAATATAAAGAACATAGTTTGAGACACTGTTGAGATCTCTTCTAAAACACATGTCTGAAGTGAAACGAATGAGATTACTAGGGTCTTTTTCTAAGCAGAAACATCTGAGAAGTAGGAGATTCTCCATTTACTCTTCATTTAATCCCAATCCAGTCTAGGAAAAACATTTAATCTATCAAAGAGATGTCATCTGTGATTTTCCTTTCCTGCTGATCAGAACATGATGACATGCACAGTGTGTTTGGACAAGCTTCAAGAAAGAGCGTCCTGAGATCTGATCTCCTCTGTATATGATTTGTTATTGTATGTGTGTACAGTATGAGTGTGTGCGTGTCTTCATTTAGCAGTATGGGTGTATTATTGAAGTGCAGTATGCAGCAGAGATATCTTACATAACACTGTCTCCTCAGGCAAGTGCACTGCTCTCTCACACACACACACTGCCGACTCCACAAGCATTCACTTGCACGTGATAAATGCACACACGCACTCATGAGAAGAGAAAAGAAATATATGCACGACTCATAAAAAATGTTCATAAATAAACCAGACATGTGAATGCAATTATTTGGTGCATGCATTTTCCAATTATTTTTCAAAAAGACTCGAAAATACTCATAGAAAAGTATTTCTATATAATCTCTTATATAGATATTGCAGAGCATATAAAGATTGGTAACACTTTATTTTACAGTGTCCTTGTTACATGTTACATGTACTTACCATAGTAATAACAGTAAATTATGCATAATTACATGCAACTAACCCTCAACCAAATCCTAATCCTACCCTAACCCTATATTAAGTACATGTAGTTGCTTAATATTACTCACTCAGTGCTTAAATATATAATTACACTGTAACAATGACACCTTAAAATAAAGTGTAACCTAAAGATTTAAGGCTGCTCAGATCATTCTTCTGAGAAAGAGGCCCTGTTTACACCTGGTATTAAGATGCGTTTTGGTCGATTGGGTCACAAGTGGACGACTCTAAATACAAGTGAAAACGTTTTGAGCTTGTCTATTTAGATGTAGTCGAAAACGCATTCGAACACTCAGGTGGTCGAATGCGTTCAAACAGCCACAAAAGACGCCTACTCTCCACTTACTGACCTAACACGTGAACATTACGGGAAGAGCTCTAGCCAGACGGGATTTAAACTTTGCCGACTGAAGACCCAAGTTTGGTTTGAAGATGACAAATGTACCAAGCACAATGTTTTCTCACCATTCCTGATTTCTATCACACACTCACAGCGTTCGGCATGGACTCGCGGCTTTCAGAGCAGAAACGAAAGCTGATGCTCTCCGTATGTTTTTCTGTCGTCTCCAGGCATCTTTATATGTAAATTGAGCAAGCTTATTTTGTCCATTACATGAAAGATCTGAAAAGGCCCATACATTTCCCCGCCCATACACCCTCCACTCAAATAAATCAGAACAGAAGTGTTTGAAAGTGGACAAAAGAGACGGATTAAACACCAGGTGTAAATGGGTATGTGTCTCCCTCGTCCACTTGTGATCCAATCAACCAAAACGCATCTTAATACCAGGAGTAAACAGAGCCAGAGACCCCAGTATTCTCACATGTGTCTCCTCTAGAGATCTTAACAACGTCTCAAACCATGCTCAGATATGCCAAGATACCAAAGTCTGCAATACAATGAGATTCAATATCAACTCTCATATATTTCTCATCAAATTCTTCCAGGATCAAATGATCTACCCACATTAATTTTAGCTCTGTAATCTTACTCCATGTCAACAACCGTCTCATTTCTCCTAAGGAATTATGGGAGAAGCATCTGAGGTAAAGCTGATACTTAAAACAGTCATAACTGAGAACGTGCAAACTCTGAGCAATAACATTTTCCTCTGGGTACCTAAAACACTTACAGCAACACAAACACACACAGTCCAGATATTTGCATACATTCCTTCTGAATAAGCACATACTGTACACTGTCCTCTTTCTGAACATGAGAATAATTACTGTTGTCATGGACACAGTCATACAGTGACGGGCTTTACACGCCCTCTCGTGTCAACAAACACACATGTGGTGCATCTTTTCACAAGCGCTTTAATGTAAATAAACATGTTGGATTATGAACCACAAGATTGAAATGAAACTCCATGAATCATTGATCAGAGAACGGGATGAACCTGCGCGAAACAATGTGAGCTAAATATAAACACGACTGTTGCAGAGACGCAGCTCAGGCCTAAACAATGAACGCAAGTATAGTTGACGTATAATGTGTCATGGAGCTTTATCTCTCTCTCACTCGTGTGTGTGTGTGTGATATATATATATATATATATATATATATATATATGTATATATATGTATGTAGTGTGTGTGTGTGTGTATACAACCCAGCTGATACTATTTTGTCTAAAATCAAAAGACAAACATTTTAAATAAACTGAATTTTGTTAATTTCAGCATCACAACATTATTATTACAGAATGAAAAATGCATATTCATTTTGATAAAAATGTTCACTATTTTTAATCACTTTTTTGACTTCAGTAGTTCATTTGAATTGTTATGCTGAGAATATATATATTTTTTAAGTACAAATATTCCATGTAGTCCCTAAATTATTTTTAAAAAGCTGATAATTTTTTTAATTATGGTCAATGAATGATAAATAGGTCATATTAAAACTATTAAAAAAATTGTCTAAAATTAAAAGACAATTCAAAATCAACCATTTTAAATGCTGAATTTAGGCATCACAGTATTAAAATGTACAAACCGAAAAATGCATATTTTGCGATAACTTTAGAGTATTTTTTTTTCATTTAGAGTAAATTTATTTTGATCACTTTTCTTCAGTAATTAATTTTAAATGGTCCTGCATCGAGACGATACATTTTATAAAAGTATTTTTTATTTTTAAAAAATCTATAAAAATAAATAAAAACAAATAGACAAAATGCAGCTTAAAATATGATTCGCAAGACATGGTATTACCACCCAGTACCCATATACACATTTTCACATATTGTGATCAGCAATGTCAATACGGAGTCACCATCTGCTCTGTGTCAACAGTGGTGTTGACCTTTAACCTCTGGTATGGAAAGTTAATATCAGCATTTCGTGAATACTCGCTGCGCCTTTATTTTATTTTCTCTGTCAAATTTACTTCTTGCCCTTTCACAGCCTGTAAGCTCTCCGCATATGTGTGTGTGTGTGATGGAGCAGGTCAGGGAAGGACAAGCAATGGCAGTGTGAGGTCAGGATAACTGACCCACGTGTGTGTGTGTGTGTGTGTGTGTGTGTGTGTGTGTGTGTGTGTGTGTGTGTGTGTGTGTGTGTGTGTGTGTGTGTGTTTGTGTTTGTGTGATGGAGCAGGTCAGGGAAGGACAAGCAATGGCAGTGTGAGGTCAGGATAACTGACCCGTGTGTGTGTGTGTGTGTGTGTGTGTGTGTGTGTGTGTGTGGGTGGGTGTGTGTGACAGCCTCCAGCTGCTAAAACAGATGCTAAGACTCCTTTTGAATCTACTAGAGACTCAAGAAAAAAACACCAGACCAAACACACACACACACACACACACACACACACACTCTGATCTCTGTCTCTCACTCAAATGCACACACACAAATGCACTCGAAAAAGCATTTGCAAACAAACAAAAAACATTTCTGACTGCTCACATCTCATTTCTGGCAGATATTTCTCTGACTTCTGCTGAGTTTTGTTATCACGGCTCCCCATATTCTGTCATTTACTCACTCTCTCATGTCTACTTTTTTACACTAAACAGAAAAGGAGACAGTGTTTACACTGCTATTTTCCATATAACGAAAGCATACAGTGACCATCAAATATAAAATGATATAAAAAGATATAAAAGGACAAAGAAAGCACCATGTGGTTTAATTTGAGCTATGACTGTCTATTAGTGTCTAATGCTTAAAGTGTCACTTCACCGATTTTCAACCTGCTTTGTATTGTTACAATGTCGGTAGTATATGTAAATGAACAATGTTTACTCGTTCTCGTGTTACCTGGACCGATATATTCACGTTTATTTGTCACCAAAAGAGTTTTGACAACTCCAGTGCTTTTGTGAAGACTACAGATTATACTTCTGTGGCGTTCTCTTCATATTTATGATACTTTGCAGCATTTAGCCTTGCTGGATCCTTCATTTAAAAACTAGAGTAACTCAATCCCGCTAAACGTTTACTCTTTGAATTCTTGCACCTGGGAACAATACAAGCCGACACCATTATGACTAAAAGTTTACTAAGAAGTATTTCCTACTAAAGTAAGGTGGTATTTGACTCTGACTATATCCATAGCAGACTGGTGGGAGTGGCCTTGGACGGCAACATGCCCAGTGCATTATGGGTGTTGAAGTTTTCCTACCAATTTGGCAAAAGGGAAGACAACAGCCTTTCTACTGTATAGGCAGCCAAGTTTTATTAAAAGCCCATTTGCAGTGTAAAAAAGAATTGAATTAGCTTGCAATTGTGTAAGAAGAAATGGAGACAAAGAACAAAAATATAGTTTTTTCATGAAATTGTCATGTGTATGAATCAACAGTCGTTTACTGAACAGTGCCACGGCTTCTGTCAGTTTTATGGGAAAATGTTACTATTGTGTTTGCTGTAGTATCATTTTTTAATCCTGTAAGCATCATCAACATTTTAAGCTGGAAACCAAAATGTATTTTATTTATTTTTTATTTTATTTTTGGTGAGTTAATTATTCTTGCTCCAGCTGTTTTCATGTTCGGATAGTACTGTTTCAATAATAACCAAATATATACTGTTCAAACAAAAGTATTTGTATTAGTACTGTGGTTGTCAAACATTAGTGGAACTGTGGTTAATATGATTATGGTTTGATATTTTGTTATACACTATCGTTCAAAAGTTTAGTTCGGTGACGGTAAGATTTTTTTATGAAAATTACGATGCATTAAATTGATCAAAAGTTACAGTAAAGACATTTATTTAATGTTAGAAAAGATTTCTATTTCAAATAAATGCTAATCTTTTTGATCATCAAATAATCCTGAAAACAAATGTATCATGATTTCCACAAAAATATTAAGCAGCACTGTTTTCAACATTGTAATAAGAAATGTTTCTTGAGCAGCAAATCAGCATATTAGAATGATTTCAGAAGGATCATGTGACACTGCTGAATGATGCTGAAAATGAATGAGTTATTTCAATTTGCCATCCCAGTAATAAATTAAATTGTTATAATATTTCACAGTATTACTGTTGTTGCTGTGTTTTGATCAAACAAATGCAGCCTTGGTGAGCAGAAGAGACTTCTTTCAAATAACTGTAATAATCTTACTCATAATAATCATCCATAATGCAATGAAATTCATACATTTTACGTTTGACTTCAGTGTCAGAAATACATTTTGGGGCCACTGTATGACAGTTAAACTTGTTATTTCAGCTAAAATTGTGCTGAAATAACAAGTCAGTGGTTGACTCTGAAGAATGTGACAGTATATTGGATCAACAGAGATGAGAGTGGCTCTCACAGAGCCGATGAAGGAATGATCTGAGTGGTCAGAGCTTAGGGATGGTCTGAAAACTCACCAGGTTGGTTGAAATACCTAATCTTCAAAGCACAAATGTAAATTCTGTCATCATTCATTTACGCACACGTCGTTCCAACTTTTATAACTTTGAAATAAGTCTTTTTTTCTCATACAATAAAGTATTGAGAAGGCCACAACTATAAAGATAAGGACTATATAATTGGAATCTTTTTCACAACATTTTTTCCAGCTGATTAACGATAAAAACATTGACAGCCAATCAGAATCCACTCTGCGTTAAAGAGCTTGAGCATTTAAAGTGATAGATGACAAAACTGCAGCACATGCTTATAATAAACAATGTTATTGTCCGTTGATGTGGACGCAAATATACCCTCTTAAAGTTCTTTACATGTAGTAACAGTTCTATTTAGAACCGTATCATCCTTAAGAACCCTTTATATGGTTCTTTGAGTTAGAGTGTAGGGTTCTTAATTCCCGCCTTTTTGTTTTTCAAATCTTTAACTGTCAAAGCCTCCTCATTACTGATTTTCAACTACTGTTACTACACAGACTGTCAACATACTCAACAGGTAAATTATTTATTTCTTAAAATGTCTATAAATTATAACTTTAAAGATTGTAACAATCATTTCCTAACAATCATGTCCTTTTCTCTTTTTAATAAAAAAAATCAAACAATATGAATCATAAATTTCATATCTCTGTTACTTTATGGAAAAGAGTAGATCCTGTAACTGAACAGAGCTGCTCACATGTTCAGTTAAAGGATCTTCTCTTCTCCACAAAGTAACAGAGATATGAAATTTATGATTCATATTGTTTGATTTTTTTTATTATTATGACCTTATGCCTAAACTTACCAACTACAAAAAAAAAAACATTAAAGCTATCTCATGCTTTTAAATTACTTTTTCCTTTTAACATGATAAAGGTCTCATACTGTCCATTTTTGCAAATTTTGGCCTTCATGAACATAATTGTTTTTACATAATCAAATGGAAGAGACACAATGTAACTCTAAACTCAATTGTGTATTTCAGATGCTGTCATATATACTAAGAAGATCATCAGAAAATAAATATTGTTGAAAAGGTTATTTACCACCTTATAGCACTTTAAATGGTTCATGGTTCTTTATGGAACCTTATAAAATGGTTCTACTTAGCACCAAAAAGCGTTCCTGCTGTTGTTACAAGCCGAAGAACCCTAATTTGGTACAGTTTACAACCATTTTTCTTAAGAGTGTAGTTATCATTATCATTATGGTAATTTTCTTAGTGTGAATAGGCCTTAATAATGATGAACCGATGTAAATCTGGTGACGGTGTAAATTGAAAATGTTTTGTCTTTCTATTTAGCCTCTAAATAAAGTTTTTTTGTAAAATAATTTTCTATGATTATGTGTGCGAGCTCCTCTTCTATGATGAACCAGGATATTCTTTTAAAATGATTTCACTCCTTTTCTGTTCAAAACACTAAAATTTCCAAAAGGAGGTTTTCACAGCAAAGCAATGGAAGAATTGTTTTTGGTTTCCCAGAGACCCTTTCAGTGAACAGTCCTTAAAAGAACCTTTTTTTTTTCTTAGTGTGAAATGCATTTAAAAAATCTAAAGAACCTTTTTCCACTATAAAGAATGATTCCATGCATGGAGCCACTGATGCTAATAAAGAACCTTATGAAACTAATAATGAAATATTAATGTGATGAAGATAGTAGAACAATAATGTGCAGGTGTTTGGTTGATAATATCTCTCCCTTTTTCTTTCTCTATCCTGCTTCCAGTAGTCAACCTCACCTTGACTCCTTACTGTAAGATACGCTCCTCTCAGAGTAACACTTTCAAACGCTGGGCCACCCTCACACGTTCACAGGCAATGAAGAGGATTGTTCTGCGGATCCGTAGAGCCCGCTGGAGCCCCACCAGTGGTAACACAGATAATGGCCTAGAATCATACTTTGGGAAAGTAGGCCGCTGACAGGCTCGCGCTTGTTCCCGGACCCCAGAGGTACGAGGGGAGGGACTCATTCAGGTCACAGCTGTGCTAGCGTCTCTCACTCTTTCTCTCTCTCTCTCTCTCTCTCTCTCTCTCTCTCTCTCTCTCTCTCTCTCTCTCTCTCTCTCTCTCTCTCTATCTCACACTCTTTCCTTCCTGACCATTCACTCTTGCCCTCGCCCCGTCCTGACCCCCACAAACGGGAAGACACTCACAAAGGTTTGCCTCTGAGTGTGAAGCCCTGCTGTGTAGGAGAAACCATCGGCACACTAGCTCAGGGTTTCACTTCCACATACCATGAGCGCTCAATCTCAAAACAAAACTGACTTCAAAGACTAGCCTTTTTTTATAAAGACTCACATTAGCTGAACATTGTTCTTTTTTGAAGGGTATTAGATCGAAGGGCATGAAAGTTTCACTTGCTTGATTTCACGTGTCAATAGGTATGTTCCCCCACCTTCTGAAGCGATGCGTTTCTGTAGGAAAAATATCCATATTTATAACTTTTTAAACTATAATCACTGGCTTCTGGTAATAGCCGTACTAGTTCCGTTGGAAGAGTGACCTCTGACCAGTTGATTGATAATAATACATTACAATGATAATAATAACAAATGCTTATTGAGGAGCAAATCAACATATCAGAAGATTTCCGAAGGATCATGTGACACTGAAGACTTGAGTAATGGCTTCGGGGAATTCATATTAAATATTTGAATTCAAATATATTAAAATAGAAAAGAGTACTTTTAAAATGTTTCATAATATTTGACATTATACTTTTTAATTCAGCCTTGAGGCGATTAGAGACTTCTTTAAAAAACATTTAAAACAATTGTACAGCCCTAAACTAGTGTATTTATTTGCAAAATAATGAAAACCTCTCCTTTTTCCATTACAAAATGCTTACATAGTGTGTGACACCATGGGTCCACTGCAAGTAAATGGCGTGACATGATACAACAGTCCAAGCAAAGCATTTTAATCAACAAATCTGTCATTGTAAACGTCAGGTTATAGTTGTCACTTGCAAATTATATAGTGAGGATAAACACTTGTCCACTGCAAAAAAAATATAACTTTCAATTTCAAAGATCACCTCCATTATGGAAGAGAGAAAGAGTCGGTGAGAAAAGGAAACACAAAAGAAATTAGCTTTCCATATTAAGTAATGGTGCGGTGTAATTTATTATGCACTATAATACAATATATTGAATGAATGAAAACTGTATCAAAATCCAAAACTCTGAACCCTTTTTTCCAGTATAGCATTAGCGTAGTTATTGTGCGCATTCTTGCTCGCCAAATAAGTTTGACTGATCTGAGGGAAAAACCTGGTTACGTTCACTTTGCTAATGACAACTTGAAGAGAGAGCAAAAATAAATGAAATTATGTCATAATTTACCTTCATGTCATTCCAAACCTGTATGACTTTCAAACTTGTGAAATCTAAAGAAATGCAAACATGATGTTTTCAAGGACAGGGTAAATAAATGATGACGCCTATTGTTTTTAGGTGAACTATCTTTTTAAAATATGAGGAAATATTCAGCCTTCACATCTTGAAGTTCTGCAGAAGCAGAGTTTCCCATCCTAATGAGGTCATCCTGGATACTTAGAGATCCCACTGTACAATACAACATTGCTGCTGCAGATATTGTCGGTGGGAGGCTCACTTCTGGCTTTGGGGGTGATCGGGGTGGGGTGGCTGAAGTAGGGCAGAGATTTGTGGTGTCGAACAACAAACTAGTGAGATCTGAAGCGGCATAGAGCAACCAAAGACCATCAGACACCCACGGTGCCGTTCTAGAAGCACTTCCACTGCACTAACTGCAACATCCTGTAATTAAACTGCTGACAATCTGAAATACATCATCCTGTGATCACACAACCGTGCTCTGTTTCAGCCCCCGAGACCTAAAAACGATGGAAGACACATTTTGCTGCGTGTCAGACAGAAGTGTTTTGTGTTACTACATGGCGAATCTTAAAAATACAGACGCCACGTCCTACGACAATCCCATAATTCTGCAAAAAGATGAGACAAAGAGAAAGAAAAGGAATAGGAACAGAGACAACTGACTAAAGAGATGGATAAGAGAAAGGGAGGGAGACTCGCCGGTTAGCGATTGACCCAGATTGGGAGAAGGTAACATGGCATCACATGCCTTCGACGGAGGGATTTTTACAAGCGCCATTTGATGTTGCACAATTAATGCATGCTTCACACACGAAGGCGCAATCTGCACGTGCACAAAAGTGGGAAGCGGGACTTCGAGATGACAAACAGGCCAATGAACCAATCAGCAGAGTGAGCTGGGTTGATTGACAGGCTAGATGTGATGAGGTCATAAAGCATTAAATGCAGGATGAACAGTATACAAGATCCATTCTTCTGGATTTCTGGATCACAGAAGCGTTCCTGCTTTCGCATGGCCTCATTAGGTCTCTGCACTATCCAGTGTGTCCTCTGCGCTCCAAACTTACAGCCAAAGTATTTATGTTAAAGAGGCTAAATTTAGTCACTCATATTCTTTCTCTCTTCCTTTTTCATTTTTCCTCCCAGTTTCACCTTTAGTCTGTTTTGAACCAGATCTACGGATGGGTATCTGTATGTGGCGGCATGTTATTTTTAACCCAGTCCACTTCCTGTGTTGTGCACTAATAATTTCGAATATCCTACAGTTTCCTGTCAGTAACCCTGCTGAATCCTCTTCCAGGTCTAGCGTCAGTTTAAAGTAACAGTTCTCCCAAAAATGAACAATCTGTCGTTATTTACTCACCCTCGTGTTGTGATAAACCTGTATGTTGTCTCTCGAACCCAAAATGAGACATATAAATGGAAAAAATAACAGCATACGTTAGGGTTTTGCACAATTTGGCCAAAGATTCAGTGTTTAGATATATGAATATAAATGTTATATTTTGGTGGAAAATGGCAGGGAGACCTTAAAGTTTCTCTTTTGTTGACAACAGCCAGACAATCATTATTTACTCACATTAATGTTATGACAAACCTGTATGTTGTTATGTTTTGTTAGCTGAAAAAAAAAGCTGAAAAAAAATCCAAGCTGCTTAATGGCCAAAAATAACAGAATGAGGAAGGAAAGAATGCGATTTTTCTGATAAAAAATGATTGATATATCAAACTTAATAAACTGATTTATTAATAATAATAATTAATAATAGTAAAGAACCAGGTTGGCTATTCTTGTTTGTTGTGCTGCACAATTTGGCCCCAAAATGTTGTGATTATATATCAATATGACTATAATAATAAACTAAATAAAAATTATTAATATTATAATATTTCAATGCAAATTATAAAGGTATTTATACATTTTTTTTATTTCATATTACAATTGTAAAATTAAAATACTTTTATTTAAATTGTATTAAATTTTTCTTTTAATCTTAAATGCTAAACCATCAAACAACACAGGGAGGCCTTTTTTTGTTTCGATTTTTGTGCATCCCTAGCATACAGGTTTATAAATACTTAAACAATGCCAGAATTTTGCTGTTAGGAAGTTATGACGTATGAAAAGTAATAATAAATGACAGGCCTTTACAAAAAGTTAACTTTATTAAGCATACTTAAGTAAAGTTCAAGTATATTTTTAAGTGTACTTTATGTAGAAAGTATACTAACATCAATGTACTAGTACTATAAGTATACTTGTAACTGTATGATTTCAATAAAAACTGTACTGATTCAGTACTACTTGGGACGAAATTGGCCCACTTTTTAGTGTATAAAAGTATACTTTTGAGTATACTTTAAGTGTAACAGTAGTAAACTTTGACTAGTTTACAACTAAGTTTTTCGTTTGTACTGCAACTTTACTACTAGTGAACTTAAAGGTAAACTTATGATAGTTTACTAGTCAAATACTAGTTTGTTATTATTATTTTTTTGCACTTTAAGTATACTATTATGTTCCTATTTAGGTATTAATGTTTTATACTTGAAATATACCGTTAACTGTAACTCTTTCCATTTTAAAAACATTTGATTATAGCTTCATGCATCCTTTTTTATCAACACTTGAATGTGGGTATGTTTCATTAAAAGAGCAACATTTCAGATTTTTGTAAAAGACTACGCCCGGAATGATAATCAAAACTCAAATTGAATAGATCGAGTCCATCAACATCCCCAAAGCTTCAGTCGTTTCCTCGACTGTCGACATTATTTTACTTTTGCGTAAACAATCTTTTATCACTTGTTTCTACTTCTTCTTCACCTGTGTTTTGATCTGGAGATTCTGTACTGTTTCAGAAGATGTGTCATAGCGCCCTCTACCGTATTGCAGTGAAAACACGGATAGTCTGAAAATTTAGTCAATGGCGGGGAAAGATTCGAGTAGATTTGACGTACACTTAGCCTGGGTTTCTCCATGCTGCCTTGCACGCAGCGCAATTTTATTCACGCTGCTATGCAGCCTGGACACCATGGACCAGATTTTCCCCTCAAAAAGGGAACCAATCACAGAACGGGGAGGGAGCAGCAAGACGATGACGTCATCTATGCGACACACCGAAGCAGTTTGTTTATATCTATGGATCCAACATGGCAGCAGACGCGAAGTTACCTTTCGATGCAGCCTTAGATAGTGTTCTCAGTAGTTTATAACGCAAGTTTATTTCGTCTTCTTCCTCGTCGAATTTCTGTCGCTCTACATACGTCAATTGAAACGATTGGCTATGAGCTATGTACAGACGCATTTGATAGACATTCGTAGCACCCAATAAACGGCTCTGGGCATTCGAAAACCACGCCTCAAATACGAGAAAATGAACATGTGGTTCCCAGACCACGTCTCAATGAGAAAGAGGTCTGACGTTAGCCAGGCTAATGTACATTACCAGTGGACTAGCCTACACAAAAATTCAGATACTCAGAATTAGAAACATCTGTTTTCTTTACAAATCAACATTTTCAAACCGTGTAAGTTTATAAGACAGTATGTACAACTATATGAAAAGTATACTTAGAATACTTAATTATACTTTTAAGTATATCTCGATCAAAAGATTGAGTACAAGTATAGGCCAAATAGGCAATACTTAGACTTTTCTGTTAGTATAACTCAAGTATACTTAAGTGTAATTTTAAGTATATTTCTAAATGTCACGGTTTGCTTGTGTAAACAGCACGAAGACGAAGGAGCAAAAAGATAACAGTCTTTTAATGACAAAGCTCAAGAGAAAAGGGAGATATCAAAACTACACACAACATAACACAAACGAGAACGGACCAGGAATGCAGGATGACACAGGTATTAACACAGGTAAATAACAAGATAACTAATGAGAGGTGAACTAAATGACTAATCAGACAGCTCAGGAAAACACAGGGGAATCAATGAAATGAACATAACTCTGACACTGAGGAGTACATAAAGTATATTTCTGAGCAGTACATAAAAGTAAACAAAGTATTTTTAGTTTAAAAGAAGTATACTATAGCACACTTGAATAAACTTCTTTTTTGTAAGGGAATAGTGAGCCAGAGGTCCTATCCAGGGCATAGACAGTGTGCATGTGTGTGTGAGAGAGAGACACAGATAGCGGTGTGTGAAGGTTGTCAAGCATGTGAGCGTTCTTTATTACACATACATCTGTATGTATCCGTGTGTGTGCTTGCTCAAGTTAACATCTCTAGTGACCCATAACATATGTGTGTGTCTGTGTGTGTTTGTGCATCTGTGTGGGAGGAAACAGTTTTCATCATTCTCCTGCAGTCCTGTATCACCGCATTTGATGCGAGATTGCCTCTCTCTCTCTCTTTCCTGCTCTCTCTCCATTGCATCATTCAGGTGGGCGATGAAGTTGATTAGCTCAGTATCTGGTTAGATGGGCAGCACTTTAGTCATGTATAAAAAGCATTCTCACATGCATGAAAGCAGAACCCAAGTGCGTGACACTGGCTACTTTCGGAAATAGCATACTACAATACTACTCTTACTATTTCTGCAGTATGCAGGATGTATGCTGCATAAAGCATGCGCATTTTCAACGACTACATTTGCCAAAATGTGCAGTAAACAACAGTACCGCAATGCACTGGGCACTATATCCCACAATACACTGTGCTCGACTTGGCCTTACATCTCCATTGTGACAAATGAACCAAGTAATATCAGCTGCAATGTTTTTACATCCTTTTCTGGCTTCATTACTGGAATAGACTGCCAAGAATTAAGATGAGTTTACAGAAAATTTGATTAAAAATGCAAAATAACTCACTGTAATATGCTGCCTTCAAGTCATGTAAGAATGATTGTATTCGTAAACACCACTTTAAATTCGTAATTCTTTAAGCTCTGACTTTCTAAACTGGGGCGTGTACATTTCATAAATCATGGTGGAAACTAATTATTAAACTACTAAGTATTGGTTATGATAAGTAATTGTGAATGTTTATGTACACTTTTTATTTGTGCACATTTTGTGCGTTCTAAATAAAGAAGAGCGATAAAACATGCTCATTTAGGCGCTTGAAGCAACAGGCTTGTGCGTCAAAACATTTCCCATTATTCTCTGTGGCAGAATGAGAATACACTGATAAAGCATCCATTACAAACCTATGTGCATTTGTCAATAGTGAAATCAAAAGAATTTTGAAATTGGCCAATGCATCTATTTTTACCCCAACCAAAATCACTAAAATGAACACATTAACGCAATCACATCGTTATCTTCCAGACTACAGGAACATCCTATGAGGATTAAACATGCATGTAATGAGGTCATGTGACAAGGAACTGCTATGCACAAAATGACGGCTCTAGTCCTGCCTTCTAAATGAAAGAGCAAATCGGCGTTGGAAGCTCTGGCTTTCCATAGAAAGGAATTCAATAAATAGGAATTCAAATAAATAGGAGTTGGTCTTGCTAGCCTGAAACAGCTGCCCGGAGGTGATGCAAATATGGCCGCCAAGTGAACTGACTTGGAAAGTCGGTATGAAACGGAAGTTGTGATTGTCTTTTCTTCCCTATTGTGATGTATATCCAAATGAAACTGCTTCTCCAGCAAGACAAAATGTAAGGTGTGGAATTGTTTGGACGGATATGGTTTGTTATTGCTATGATGTCATGTGAGTGACAGGTTGCCCCGCCCTCGCGCCTCAACACATCGTCAGAGAAGAGAAGAGAGGGAGGGAAAATTAGTTTGATTAAAAATGACGAGGGCACATGAATTGAAAAAAAAAAATAAAAAAAAATAATGATGTGCATGGATAAATCATTTATAATAAATACTATAAAATTCCATAAAAAAAAAAAGACTTGCCAGTTTTGATTTCATGCTGACTTTAAATAGTTGACAATTTTCACTGTATGCTGTGCAGTCTGCAGTGCTCTAGAATTCTATTCCAAACGTTCGCCTGTGCGTGTGAGAGAAAGAGATTGCTGGGACACAAGCGCATGCACATCCATCCATCTATCTGCTGTCAAGTGCCTAATTCCCCGTCTCTCCCACTTCTCATCCTCCACACTTTTCACACATTCCCCCTCTCTTTTCTTTCACCTGCTCCCGTTTCATTTATCACCAGGCTCATGTCAACACTCTCTCTTAGTTTCTGTGTCGGGCTTTAACATCTCCCTCGTGTTGCGTGTCGGTGCTCAGCAGGAGGCATGCATGAATTAACACAGACTCACAATCTGGAGAAAATGTTGATCTTTGAAGTCGTTTCGATAATGCCTTGAACGTGTATTTCTGACTGCGTGCAAATAATATATTTTTAAAAGGTTTTAAAACCTCCCAGGGGCCAAGGACACCTATTAGTACCAATCATAAAAAAATACACTATGATGCAATTAGAATAGTCATTATTATCGCATTACTACATTCCTTCAGGAGACAGATGGCAGTGAGGTGCATTTTGTCTCGCAGAGAATGCAGCACATAATAACTTGTGGAAATGAGCAAATTCATCTCAAGCACTCTACTCGCTTACTCTGTGTGTCTCTAGCATGCCATCTTCCATGCACCACTTTTACTCTGTTACTCCCTAGAAAATTTAGCAAAATGTACTATGGTGTTACCATGTATGGACTATGGTAATACCATGATATCTTGGATCAACATCTAAATACTTATGCCAAGCATTCCATACTACAAAATATTGGACATTGGTACCACAGTATTACCACAGTTTGTAGACTAAAATGTATTTACTTAGTTTGACATGGTTTCTTGGAGTAACATGTAACCTATTAGGCCTATCCCAAGCACACCATCTTCTTCACTAAAAATACCATGATATTATCATGTTTTTTAAGTGCAATGCAAGTGTATTGCCATGTTTTTCTTTCTTCTGGACACTGTACTATATTAATATTTTGTTTTTTTTGGACATGGTACCACCATGGTATTACTATGATTATATTGATGCAACATCTAAATAATTATATCAATCATCTCATCCTCCAAATATTGGACACTATTACTATAGTATTACCATGGTTTCTAGACTAGGACACATACAAAATATCATGGTAATACCATGAAGTTGAACATGTAAATAATTATCCCAAACGCAACATCTTCACTAAAAAATACTATGGCATTATCATGCTTTTTAAGTGAAATGCAATGGTATTACCGTGTTTTTGGGCATGCACCATAGTACAATCATTTTTTTATATGTACCATGGTAATACAAAGGTAAATACTAAACAGTTCTCAATAAATCTTCCAAACCTTACAAGCAAGTACTATGGCGCAGTCGCAGTGATGGTTTCTGGTAACAATAATAATATTACAATACTTTGAAATATGCCATAGCACTGAAATTTATGTACTATGGTATCTACATGGTACTTCAAAGAATACCGTGGTAATACAATTGTGCATCTCCAAATTATCATGGAAGTACCATGGTACTTTTTGGTACATTTGAAGTATAACAAAATTGTACCATTGTAACGTCATGTTACATGTTACATGTTTTTTAAACATAGTAGCATGTTTCTTGATTTTTGGACATGTACCATGGTTATACAATAGTACTGTTTGGCCTACATTGGAGTATAATACCGTGCAATATATGCACATATACAGTATATGAAAGTACCATGGTATTACCATCTTATACACTGTATCATGGATACACCACAGGATACTTTTTCCCTAAAGCTTTCCTGAACAATCAAGCATTTTCACACTTCAGCTGCATCCTAATACCTTTCTCACCTTCACACCAGCTGCTTTGCCTTCCTCGTACACCAGCTATATCTGGACACGCTCTCACACAGACCTTCCCGAAAGCTTATAACCCAACATACCTAACGGTTGATATTACATAAGTGTGACACATATGCCACACTATGATTATTTAATGCAGAATGGCATATGTTGCTAAATAATTACAGGCGGCCACACTCCAGGGTTAAGGAAAAGCCCTTTACAATACACACCACATCTCTCTCACTCTCTCTCGCTGCCCAAACCTCCCTCGCTCTACACAGTACGGTGGTCCAAAGCATGCCTCCCTGAGTCCCCTGTCCGCTCTTATTGTCTTCCATAATCCAAACAAATTCCAGTGTTGATCACATACACACAGGAAACAGATGCCTTCGGGCAGCTTCTCAGTATGCACAGCCATCGCTGACGTCTAATTAACCCCTCTCTCTACTAACCGCCCACACTATACATCCACATCCACATATCCCAGCATCCAGTGATGCTGTAATGCCCACATCCTCTCTATATGGCCTTTTTAGTGGGTTTTATTTTATTTTTATTTTTTTCTTGCAAAAACTAGAAATATAAAATGGCTGTAAACACTGATTGGTATTGGCATTATGATGGGTTTGCATTAACGTATTTGCTCATCATCACATGAAATATATAGTACTGCAATGCACTGAAATGCAACTTGCTTCCTGCAATAACGTTTAGCTTTTATGCCTTTGGGATTTCTGCAGGCACTAGATGCAGTGCATCCTCTGTGTGCAGCCTTGTTTACAGTGTGTAACGCTGTACCAACGAATCGATAAACTGCTTCGGAATGATAGACTAACATATACCCTCATAGGCCATCTATGCAAGGATGTGAATGTCAGTGCACGAGCTGACATTGCGAGCATCTCAGCGCATTTTCCCCGCATGACAAGAGTGCACTCGTGCAAGGGCTCGAGGCATTGCAAATTTTACATAATTACACGCACAATCGATACGTTAACAATCATCTCGTTATCCGAGTGCTGCTATCCGACAAGCGCGCGCACTGACATTGGAGTAAAAGATGCGTAAAGGCGAGCACAAGGAGATGCATACAATAATGCAGGAATGCAATGCAAAAGCCACGCTACCTTTAAGTCGTCCTTTCGCTGTCATCCTCAAACTGCCAAAAATATTTCATTGGATCGAGATGCTAATCTCTCTCTTGCTCTCCTCCCCCCTCTCTCTCTCTCTCTCTCTCTCTCTCTCTCTCTCTGGGGTAACCTGGCACTGTATAACTGTTCATCTATCCGCCAGCAGGCGCGCGCAGCCGTCGATACGCTCCACATATGTGGCAAGCCGGTTTCACATTTATTCTTTAAAACGTTTGTCTAAGATTTATGTTTCTAGGTGCATAGCTTAAATGTGCATAAATTCAGTGTTAAGGAAATATAGATACAAGTACTTATTCCATTAGTTACTAGTGTCTAGTGCCTACTTCACATTACTGAACTTATTAGATAGGGTAGGCTACAATGGGGATAAAGTGGCACACCTTAAGAATTTTTTTTTTTTTTCACTACACCCATAAAGTATGATTGAAGAAATGGAGCAACAGAATTATGTCATAAAAGTGGTTTGTTTGTTTAAAAATCTTATAAATATTTTTTAAAGCCTACATTTTGTCCAGGTTAAAAGATACTTTAGCTAAAAACAATGTTTTTAATAATGTCTAAGTTAATACTTGTTCAAAAAAATCACTTTAGCAAAGTTTGTTTATTTTCTATTTATTTTGATAAATAAAATAAATATTTTTTGCTCAATAAATATATTAAAATTAATTAAAATACGTTAATTTAAAAAATACAGAAACAAAGAAAAAAAGTTCTGAAAGCATTGAATGAGATCCCATTAAAATTTAATATAGCAACAATAAAGTAGCAATAAAGTAAAGTAGTGAAAAGTAACAATAAATATGATGTTTTATTAGCCTATATGATATGATTAATATAATATATTTTTTAAACATGATGGTTTCATTATAAATATGGTGATTATCTCTAAGGCGGACAGCCAATTTAATATATATATATTATTTATCATATATTTAACCATGTCATGTCAACAAATGGAAAAGTCAGCCAGCTATTTATTATCATGTTAGTTATTGTGCCTTTCACCCAAAACAGCAGGGGCTTTTTTTTTACTCCAAATACCATACTTTTACATATTCTTCCATTATTGAAAAACTGTTGGTTTATTTACCTTGAACAAAAAAACTGAAAATAATTAACAAGACCTTTGCCAAAATATAGACAATAATTTTATCGATTTTCATTAAACAATAAATATTAGATCAATTTAGCACAGTCAACTTTGTGCTGCTGCCCGCAATTGCAGCCAAATTTCCACGTGCATCTTGAAAAGAGGATGTTTAGGAAAGTTCTGTGCCATCTAGTGGTTTAGAGGAGAATATAATCAAATGCGCCTTTTACCCCGGTGCGCCTTTAGTCCCGTTGTACCCTACTACATAATTTTGAGTCACTATCTATGGCTAAAGGTTGTAAGTAATAATTCTTATTTTAGTAGTTAACAACAGTGGGGTTTTTTTCCTACTTTTTTGAGATAGTGACTGATTGCAAAAAATAAGGACTAGTTTCTGATGAATGAGCATTATTGCTAGTCACTACTAGAATAAGAATTATAATGAAGTTAATGACACAGAACTGAAAAATATACTAGTCCATGAATTACTTGCAATTAATAACGTAATAATAGATGTTAGTTTTAAGGAATAAATGTTAAAATGGATTGCCATATCTCGCCTGCATCAGCATCACTGAGCATATAGGGAGCCTTAATGGGTTTGCCAATCTCATAAAGGAAAGAAAGGTTTTTTTAAGGCAAACACACCATATGATCATCCTTTGATCACTGATCAATCATTTATGCATGAATTATCACGTTTTTAAAACCTTACGGTGCATCATCATAGAAACAGAATCATCGCAAACCATTCACAATCGCATAATGCTGCATGCTTAAATGTGCTGAGTATGATTAATAAAGAACACAACAACAATGCACTTACATTTGATTACGCGGTCGGTTGGGTTTAAACCCATGATGTCTGTGCTGGACATTCTCATGGGTTGTTGTAGATAACGGGGAAAGTGCGCCTACTCCTAACGGGTGAGCGTGCGGTCTTCGGTGCTGCGGGATGCGCGGGCTGCAGAAGCCGCATCACTTGGTGCGTCTCTCCTCAGTCCACCGTCGGTCAGAGGGAAAGATGTGTCGCAGCTGATCCGGGGGAAACAGTGATGCTGGGGATGCTGGACTCTGCCTGGTGCCGTGTGGGGGCGGATGGGTAGACAGATAGATGGATGGATGGATGGAGCAGCAGCAGCAGGAGGGGGGCTGGGAGACTTCTGCTCGGTTCAGGGTATCCTCAGCGAGTTGCAGCACCACCCCGACATGGCGAAGACAGGAACTCCCACGCTCTGGCTTGCAGGGACTGCCTCATACCGCCATCACGCGGAGGTTGATTTGGGGTTTCCCTGCGCACGAGATGAGAGAGAGAGCGCGCGCGCCAAGGCATTGTTGCTGCTTTATTGACGTCAGTCTTTTTAATGCGTAGAAAGTCTATCTGAATGTATAAAATACAAGAAAATGTGTATTATGAATGTTAAAAGAAGAACCAGCGTCCAAAGGTGTATTATGAAAGTTGAAAGAACAAACAGCTTAAATAATGTTATTATTATTATTATTATTATTAGGCCTAGCTGTTTAAATGATCTAGAATCTATCCATCCATCCATCAAGAATGTTGTATAAATAGCCTACCATTAGAATGCTGTTTCGTTACATGTGAAAAAGACGTAGCCTACTATTAGATGTATTAAAAATGTTCTTGAATATGTTTTTACAATACAAATATACTATAATGCATTTTTAATACATTAACCAGTACATCTTTTTCATGGGTATTACAATTGTTTTTTGGTATTGCAGCATGTTAATACCATGGATTTTGGACACCATGGTGTTATTATAAGTATAATAGCATGTAAATAATGTCTGATAGTCATTCAGTACCGAGATTATCATAGTATCATTGCATCCTCTAATACCATCACTTTATGGTAGGCTACTGCCACAGCACACATTTTGCAGTATATTTGTTGTCTTGTATTAGTAATCAGTATTATTTTGTATTGCATTGTATGTTGCACATCAACAATACTATTCTGTTCTATTCTATTGTAACTGAATGATTCCACCTTAGTCCTTTTTTTTCAATGAATGTGTTTGTCTGAATGGGGTAGAGGGCATAAATCTGTGCTGCAGGATAAAGATATCACGATGAAACAAAGTATTTTAGGAATATAGGCCGATAGTTTGATCTTTTTGGATTTGTGTAATCAGGATTATGAGGATCAGACAAAAGCACCTAAAAATATGTGCTATTAATTGTTTAGACAATCAAATATTAGAAATGAGAACAAAGGCAGGTACGACAATAAATAAAGGTTTCTAATGCATCAAATCAATTCCAATCAGAATATATATATATATATATATATATATAATATGTATAAATTAAACCTAAAAATATACAGGTAAAGTGCCTACTTACTAACATAACTTAATGTGGCATGTTTGATAAAAAATAATTAATAATTGCTAAATAATAAAACTTGCACAGCAGTGGTCCCTAGTTTCACACACATTCCATTATCTACAAACGATAATCTCGTAGTTTGCCACGATAAAACATTATTTTCTCAAATATCCCTCCGCAATGGTGAAACTTCCTCTAGTCGAGTGTATGTATGTTATTGCCATTTATGTTGAAATTGTATAAACTGCTCTCCTCATCTGAATGTAAATATGACTTACAATAAACATCTCGTCAGATCATATTTATATTCTCATAGTTCTTTCCATGCTATTTCTGAGGTGATCATCAAGCTCGTTTGTCGGCTCGAAATGGAAGCTTTCAACCGCAGGCGTTCATTTGGGCTCAATAGCATTAAAGTCGCTGAGCACTAGCCGCCATTTTGGCTCCGCTATTGCATCAGTTTCGTGATTCACTACAGCATTATCTAGCAACTGGCGTCGGCGCGCAATCTGTCCCCGGCGACTGCGTCCATTGGCGGAAGGATCTGATTAGAGCAGCGCAGTCTGCGTGATGCGGTAGCTACTCGCTGCCGCTGCTGCAGGAGGAAGGACCGAACCGCTACCAGCACCACCTTTCAGTTTCGCCTTCAAATTACACCAACCGGCTCCGTCACACACACAGAACACCGACTGAATTATCACCCCAAGGCGTCCTTTAATACGACACCCGAGGGGTTGGCCGCGTTGAAATTAAAGAAGCGCCGTTTTAATCGAGTATAAGTCTGGTTTTTGTGTTTTTGACAGCAGTAACAGCACAACAATGGCTCTGAAAAGAATCCACAAGGTAAGAGAAGGAAGTCACGGGCGCCATTGCCCTATTCCGCATCATCCTTCCTATTTTACCTTGGAAAGGCGAATTAAGGGATGTTACTGCGAAGTTAAAAGTGTTAAGTGTGCCGCTGGTGGGATGACAAGTGTAGTAAAGCACCCCGGTTCGACGGTTCGGCCCGGGCTAACGGTTAGTTAGCATGTTAGCTGGCGATCCTCCGTCGAACTGTGTGAGACTGATATAAAATGATTCTACCGTTTCACTTTCGTATGTTTCCCATCGCTTTTTTCTCAAACAGAAATAAACAGGCAGTTGAAATGGAAGTCGGTTTGCAATGGCTCACTTGAGGATTAATGTTATCTCATGATAACGTGTTAGCAGGCTAACCCTTCCTAGCCAAAAATGCTAAAGGCCCGTTTGAAAACCCTAAACAAAGATCGTTTATATCCTCCGCAACATCTTCAAGTGACTGTTTTTATCATCAATATATTAATGTACAGTGTTATTATGTTGCATTTGTTTATTTAGTGCTGTTTTGGGTTGTTAACTAGCTAACCGCTCAGGGAGAGGCATCTGGCCCATCAGCTTGCTTTTGCATTTATGTGTTTTAAGTAATTTTCGGATTATATCGGTGGTTTATTTAGTTGAATATCTTTTTGTCCTTAACAACATCTTAATATTTGGTGCTTGAGTCCAACTGTTCGATTTTAAAGCCAAACTCTCACATTATATATCTGGATATTTGAGGTTAGCTCGTGGCGCAAGCAAATTGGCGTTATGAACGTGGTCCAAAGCATTCATATTCACACTTATGACCCTTTGTTGAGTTTTTCTGACAATTTTCAAGCTTTTTAGTTCTCTCGGGTTTCAGTAGAACATACTAACCTGAAAACAAATATGTTACATAAGCTGTGGTCACCTCTCATGTCATTACAGCAGCAATAACTCTCATTACACAGACTGTTATGTGTCTGATTTGATTATTGACCTCTTTATTCTCTTCTTAGTCAACCAACCAGTGCGTTGCTTTGGTGTATTTTACTGTCATTTTGTCAAATGCACAGATATTTGGAGTATTTAGTTTCGGTGTCAGTTTCTCAGTTTCATTTTGGTGCTTCATTGTTAGCAGCGTGTACTGCAGGTGTTCTGGACAGGTGATTCACAGCTTTACCTGCTGGGTTTCAAGTCATGGTAGGTGAGCACTTTTTAACCTCCATTTTTGTTTCTGGTGTGTTTCAGGAGCTGCATGATTTGGGCCGTGACCCACCTGCTCAGTGTTCAGCGGGCCCAGTAGGGGATGACAGTAAGTAACTCACTTTACCCACCGATGTATTTGACAAACTAATGTATGTTTATTCTTCCCAATTCAATTTACAGGTATTCTGAATATGATCACTGGTAATTTCTGCTTTGTGTAGCAAATTCAACATTCACTTTTTGTTTTGGATGATTCATGGTGCATGTTATTATAAAAACAAAACATTTTGTTTTCGTAATTATTGATGTAATGAGTTGTTTGCCAGAATAACCTCTCTTTCGGTACTTCCTCATCAACATCCTTCATATAGAGACCACTTATCATGAGCCAATTCATTCAAATGGATAAGTTATTAAGCCATATTTTTAGTCTAAGGTGCATCAAAACTTGAGCATGTTTTTTTTTTTTTAGATTGTTAGACATCGTAAAAGCCTGTATTGTAAGTTTGCATGTTAAATTAAGTTTGGGAAATACTACTGTTACACAATGGTGTGACAACTAGTCACCTACTGTCTGCTGACATTTTAAACAGTGGAGTCTTAAAGGTATAGATATGCTTTTTATTGTTTATTTCGGAGTGGTAAATGTTTAGAATCAGCTCTGTATCTTTGCTGTCGGGTGAAAAACCTGTATCCAGAAATGCTATTTTTCAGGAAATGGAAAAAACTATTTTTTTAATAATTAGCCTAAACTCCATGTTTTCAAAGTTGATATTGTGGAGTTATATATGTTCAGACACTTGCATGGGTCGTTATATTTTTAACATTTTACAGAAATCAAGATCAAAAGTAGTTACGTTTTTGACCAGCGGATTTAGGAAAATTCCGGAAATATGCGTTTTTATTGGCTGCATCTGAGGCAGTTAGTTATGTTTTCAGCAACATACAGATTATAAAGTTTATTGTAGCTATGTGGGCGCTCAGTTTTTTTCTGTCATTTGGCCAAAATCTCATGTTATTGAGCACAGGCTATTTAAAGTCCCCATGAAATCAAAATTGACCCTATTTACTTTGTTAGCGCATATTACTAGTCTTGTGGTGAACAATTAATCCGTGCAAGAAAATATTTAAAAAAACATTTTTTTACCATGGTAATCTTTAATCAAAATCTGAAAATGCCCCTCCCCTCTGCATTGGAGGACCTTCTCCGATGACGTAGGTTTGAGGAATTGGTTTGGGCAACGCGTAACCACTCCCCTCAAACCGTTAGTCTGCTATGAGCAGAGATGGAGAGGAGGAGCGCTAGAGTAAAACCCTGCCCTCTGTTCAATATTCCGTTTCACTGGGAAATACGTCATAACACTGGAGAAAAGTCGTTTGCAACTTCCGGTTCACGGGGACTTTAAGACAAACTTGCTATGACTCGATGACAAATAAGACACTCTTCTCTGTTCCTCAAATGCATTAAACATTAGCCTTTATATATAGTGTTTGAGTAAAGAAAACGCTGTACTTAATAACCAGTTCTTTATTTACTTTCGCATTGCAAACCAGCAGAGACGGTTCAAACTGTGCGCCGTTCTTCATTCACAATAGAGGGGAATGGAGTTAGGAGGTTTTAGCGACAGTTTGAGGAGCCAATGAGGTTTAGTCTCATGCTCTTTTAATACTTTTCATTAGTTAAATGTTTGCAAGAACAACAGACAGACATAAAGGCTGACCAATCGTAATGATTTATGAAAAAAAGATGAAATATGAAATCCTACAGCGACAATATGGTGACTTATAGGAATTGAATGGCTTCAATCACATAATGTCAGTTCTTTTTCCTGTCTGATCATGTTTTCTGTGTGCCTTGATAGATTTGCTCATCAATATCTAGTGTGAGGCTCAACCACAAGACAACGGATTGTTTGAACTGACAAATAGCATGTATAGCTTCCCTCAAAAGAGTCGACACTTCATTAAACCATGAATCATACAACCATCTGACCCACTTAGTGCCTCAGAGACTTGACTGAAATATGACAACATAATTGTACCCAAATTTGCTTCATCATATTTCATATTGTATTCCAATTGACAAGACTGATCCTGAGCTTGCCAGTCAAAATTGTATCTCTGAGTTTTTGAAATATTTTAAGAATGTAAGATAAACATGATGTTATACAGGCTTTCTCTGACGTTTCTGTTTGTCTTGTTTCAGTGTTTCATTGGCAGGCCACAATAATGGGACCAGTAAGTATTTTTCTTGTATCCCTTATAGTAGCACACAACATTACAGAAATCATTTTAACTTGAAGCATGATAATGTTGTCTAAAAAATTTATGAAAGTAAATAAAAGTAAAAGTAAAAAAAAAAAAAAAAAAGTTTAGTGAAGTTAGACCAGGTTTAGATTTAGAATTTTTAGATAAACGTAAAATAAGATATAAATATATTATGGCTGGGAATCGATTAAAAAATATTAACTAATTAATCGCACAATTTGCTGTGATTAATCGCATTTTCCCCCAAGCTTCTAATCCTCAATATTTAAACGTAGAATCACCTAATTAAATTAAACAGTGGTTTAGTTAGTAGTAACAATTAGTTTAGAATTGGCCAAAATAAATAATTTCTATTTATGCACAAACAATGTAAGTTAAAGTGCCAGTTGAATTTCAAAAAGGTACATATGTCGACATAGGCTAATCGTTCTTCACGAGTGGAACAATGAGCAGAGAGCGCAGCGCGCCAACACACACACACACACACACACACACACGAACGGAGAGCACAGCCTTTTTTTCTCTTTTGGCCAAAAACCGAAAATGAGGCACAAAAAAAAGTGCTGCGTCAATTGTATTTTTTTTTTTATGCGTAAAACATCTAACACAAATCACAAAGATTAACGCGTTAATTCCCCCTAATGTATATATTTTTAAAAAAAAATTGTTGGTCTATATATTTTAATGTTTTAAACTTTTGTTTAGAAATATATTTCACTTTTTTCTCTCCATGAATAGAGCTGGGTTTACTGGTATGGCGTTAAACTATAAACAAACACAATTAATTCTAATTATTAATGTTTACCCTACAGAATGACAGTCCTTACCAGGGTGGAGTGTTCTTCTTGACCATACACTTTCCCACAGATTATCCCTTCAAACCGCCAAAGGTCAGTAACATCTACACCAGTTTGGCACAGGTTCTCAGGTGTTTTGGTTATTCTCAGGTGCTGCTTAATTATTTGTCTCTTTGAATCATCTCATTTTACCAACCTGCGCTTTTTTTTGACATGATATGAGGAAATGTTTTTCCTCCCACCATATATTCAAATAATTCAGCTTATCAAGACTGTAAATCATATGGAGTTACTGAATGCAGAGAATCTTGTTAATGAATTTAAAGAATTTGTTTCAAGGAATCCAGTGCTTGTGTTTGGATTTTAATCTGCATTAAGAACTGTTCTTGTGTTGGCGGTAGTAATTACTGTTTAGCCTGAAACGGGTGTGTTTTGTGTGCTTATGTTTGTCTCCTTCCTTTCTCAGGTTGCGTTTACCACAAGAATCTATCACCCAAATATCAACAGCAATGGCAGCATCTGTCTGGATATTCTGAGGTCACAGTGGTCACCGGCACTCACCATCTCCAAAGGTATAACACCGCCAGGTTTCAGCTATTCATTTTCAAACAGTCTTTTTGACAATTCATTCCAGAAATGTTATTTTCTTGGCCTCAACGTCTATGTTCCCATGGTCAAGCCTGTATGGATTTTATTGGGTTGCTTCCATATGGACTCACGTGGTGATTCTGACACATCCTAACCTAAATTAATATAGACAAAATATTCAAAGCTAAATTGTGTTGTTTGGATGCTCAAGCTCTCTCAATGCTTGAAGTGCTGTGAGAACTGCTTTAAATAATGTAGCAGTCCAAATCCTGTTGGGTATTGAAATTTGTTACAAGTACAATTAAAGAATTTTGTGCTTTATGTACAGAATTTGACATTTTTAACCTGAAATTTATCAAATGATTGTTATCTGTATCAGCCATGAAACCGCTTTTGAAGCTGGTATGACAATTATTTCTATGAATAATCTGATTCTTTAGTTTAAAATCTGCATCTTTAACATGAGAGAAATAAAAACTAGAGAAAGCAATGTTGGAGAATATTTTCAGTGTTTCTTCCTTTAGCGTCTAATTGTAAATGCATGCAGCTTAAGGCAAATTTGATGCATCTCACATTGTATGTTTAGTTTTTTTTTTTTAAAGAGTACATTTTCTAACTATATAGTTAGATGTAAATTTTCATTCATGGACATTTGAGCTGTTCGTAACAGATTTTGGGTGCTTAATTTATTCCATGAGGAATGAGTGTCCTGATATTAGATGAGTTTAAACAAGGACAACTCTTTTTAAAGTGCCTTTACTTCAACTTTTTTTCTTCTTCTCTCTTGCACTTCAGTTCTCCTGTCCATCTGCTCCCTGCTGTGTGACCCCAATCCGGACGACCCCTTAGTACCTGAGATCGCCCGCATTTACAAGACTGACAGGGAAAAGTGAGTGTCCTCCTGTGAACTAGATCAATACCACACACTGTGTTTGCCCTAACGCTCTTCCCCATAGGTGCTGTCTTGCAATCATTTGCATTAGCCATGCTATTGCCTACGCAGTTTCCTATTTACATTGTCACCTTTCTTCCCTATGAAGGTTACACTGAAACTCTGAAGTCTTGTTTTGTGAATAATTAGCTCTTTTTCTTTTTTGATGAGCCTTGTAGTTGACTGTAAAGCCACATCAAAAGTGGAAATGTTTTAAGCTTGCTATAATTAAAAAAAAGCTGTCTTCAATAGCTCAAAAAAGCAACAGCGTTTTCTTTTCTCCAAACAATAATGCACTGGGTGTAATATTTTGAACAGGACAATTTGTTTATCAAATTCAACAGAAAAGGTTTAGAACCCATTAGAACTCTTTTTGTTTTGAACTACTGTTACTGGCAAATGTAGGTGGAAAAAGCAATTGAGGCTGCGGCAGGACCTTATGAGAGTTCAAGGGATTACTGAAGAGTTTCTTTATAATAGCATGTCAGTCATTGGTGATACCCAACGTTTTTCAACATGTCAAAGGGATCAAATCACATTTTCATCTTTCTTTAGAGAAGTTGATTGTACTTTACAAACACGCATACATTCCTGCACTGATGTGTGAGTCCATTGTAGTTGCTGACTGCCCCATCTTTCAACAACAGGTTCTTTTCAAAGTCTGTATTACCTGTTATGTGTCATGCAAATATTTTGCTGGAATGTGATGCTGATAATTTTTATTTGTCTCCCCTCACAGGTACAACAGAATAGCTCGGGAATGGACACAAAAGTATGCAATGTAGTTTTGGAGTTAGAATCATGATGGGAGAAAATGACACCTCTCCATCTTAAGATTAGGGGAGATTTTGAACGTTCAAAAGATTAAAAAAAGAAAAAAAGCTTAAGAAAAAAAAACAGATCTTGTTGGTTTCCATTGGAGTGCTTTCTTTAAGCCACGCCTCCCCTCACCAGAGCACCTCCCCCACTCTTAGCCCTCTGGCAGCCATGGTGTACATACTGAAACTTCAGCTGTAGCCCCTTTTCCTCCCCAAATTCAAACCTCCACTCCACAGCTCCTGCTTTACCTTCTCCGTTGCTATAGCGACGTACCCGCTGCTTAGGATCAGTCCGTATCAATTTTGCTGTAGAAGATGTTTATGGCTCTAAAAGCATTCCTTGTTGTTTTTAAGCACTGGGAAGGGAGGGCTATATTATTATCATTTTTTGATTTCTCCCTGCAATTTGTGATAGTCTGGACATAGAGGGATATGTTTTTTACAGTTTACTTTTTCATTTCCATTTCCTGGGCTTCCAACTGTACATTGGATCAGGAAGTTTTTTTTTCTTTTTCTTTTTTTCCTTTCTTTCTTTTTTTGATTTCTTTACTGCAGAGAAGGGAGGGGTATGCTGGCTGTCTTTTTGTATAAAATCTATCAAAGGAATTCTTTTAAAATCATAGCAGTTAAAGGAAAATGGACCTCCTGTCTTCTCCTCTGGAGTATTCTAATGGACTTGAATACTATGAATATATATATTTTGTTTCCATTTGCCATTGCAAAGACTCTCTACCCCTTTCCTTAGCCACGACCAACTTCACAAACATTCACCATCACGAAGGGTTTTGGACCAGTTATTTAAAGCAGTCTCTATAACATGCGTCTTATTGTTTTTCTTTAGTTTTTTCTCTTTCCCCCAACCCACCCTTGTAACTCTTAATTTGCTTTTTTTCTTTTCTTTTCCTGCTCTTGTTGAATTAGATGCTAACATGGTTCAGCCAGACTCGATTGGGTCCCTGGGTGGGAGGACACAAACTCCTCACAGACAAACTTCTGTATATTTAATTTCCTGACAGGCTCGTTGAGCTTTGTGTGTTGATTAAAACTGTGTAATAAAATGATTACTAAAGTCTGAAATGCTTTGTGTCTGCAAGTTTTTTTTCCTAACATATTTAGTAAACGGGTGGTACAGGTCTTGTTGCAAAAACACTAAACTTTGTCCTTTGGGTTTTAATAGTAAAGTAAAATCTTTGAAAATTGAAATTCACTTCTCATCTGCTTGCCCAATCAGTGGTCACTCTGACAGAAAATAAATGTGATCAATTGCACAATGATTGCTTAAAGTTTTTATTTTTTTATATATATATATGTGTGTGTGTGTGTAGGAACAAAGCACTTGGAAATAAGTGACTGAGGCTTGGTTTGACAAACAGGGTAGGCCTTCAATTAGGACATTTAAGTAGCTTTTATAAACTTGCCTTAGAAAAAAAAATACTGTTGTGCATCTTGAGACAAAATGGCAGTAACGTATTTTAAGATAGGTCAGTGCAAGTTGCTTTCAGTTAAAACACCTAAACAAGCATTTTAGTTTGGATTAGCTTAAGCCTTGTCTGTGAAACGGGGTGAATTTATTTCATGTACTGTACAATTTACTCTAATATTTCAGAAAAAATTATATTTTATTAACTACGGTAATTTTTTTTCGCAAGCAGTTGTCATGAAATGTTTAACAATTGTGTTATGGGCTATTACAAAATTATTAAACTCATTTGTTATTTACTGGTTTTTATATTTCGGTTCTTCATTCTTTTATAATAAGAAATCTTGTCGACTGACTGTTTAAAGATGCCTCAATTCCTTTTTGCAAATTGTTTTCTGTTAAATGACAGCTCCGTTGAGATTTTGTTGTTTGTGCAACATTTTACATTACGAAATATTTAAATATCAAGACTTAAAACACTACCAAACTGCTAGTGGAGCACTAAGAAGGGATTTGGGCCCCATGTTTACAGCAAGTGCGAGATCACGCTCTCCAGCCATTGGTTGAGATGTTCAGTGACGCAATCACGCAGAGTTTCCGCAGTCACGGCGTCCCTCTGTTTCAGCGTCTCTTCAGACCTTGTGGTGCCCTTAAACTTGAAGTTATAACAAGTCTACCGTCATGGCATCTCAAGTGTCGGGGCTTTCATCTCTGATTAAACCGGGGTTAATACCGGGTTTCAAGGTTTCTAAAGGTAAGAGCGATTTTTGTTTTAATATAAAGCCGATGGCAACCAACCTTGATCGATTGCAGTCTAGCAATGCTAAGCAATCAACACCTAATTTGTCGGCATGTTCAAATTAATGCTGTGAATCCGAATATTATATTCATTTTAGATTTCAAATGATTTTAGATTAAGTTATTAAATTGGGATTCTAACATGCAAAGACGCTTACTGCATGCACGCGTTATGTCATAAGTACAGACATTATACAATGCATTTTGGATATTTAAATAAATGCAATGATTTAATAGGCAATAAAACTGCATCTTGATGACATGTCACTGTGCAGCATTTGTTATGGGGCAAAACATGAGTTTAACAAACTCGATTGTTTTCATATCTCGCGATAAAACGAATAGTTATTTTGAGTTATTTATAGGATCTTTTAAATGAATCATTTGAAACAGATCGGTCTGTACGATTCTTTCACGTTTCAGCTTTCACGTACTTGCAGCAATATGTTTACAACTCTCTTTTTATGACTGTTTTAGAGTGTTATATCATGTTGAGATGTCAGTGATCACGTGATGAATTCAAATAATTGCGAAACGAATTGTTCGTAGGAACCGATTCGCGGAAGTCAGTTGAACAATCAGAGGTGAATCATTCTCACCTGACCAAGATGAAAGACAAATGTAGTACCTAATCTCATAGTACGCGATTTCAGACGCAGCTAAACACTACTAACGTCCAACCTGGATTTACACAGTCTGTATTAGTGTCGACATACTGTATGTCATGACTCGTGACTACATTTTAGTGCTGATTAAGTGTCATGGGTTTAGGCCAGACAGGTGTCATGACGACTTTAGGTCACATGACACATAAAGATATGTCTATATAATCCCAGCAAATACCTGTATTCTGTACAGCATGTGTTTTGTTGTGTGCTACAGATATAATATTTATCTGCAAACCATTGATTTAAAGTCCTTAGTCTGTGTATTTGTTGTTTGGGCACTGAGCTTTTTGGTTTACTGATATAACATTGTAAAGTTATTTAATCTAAAACTGTTTGTTCCAAAGGGCAATTTTGTTTTGTTTGTATAATTGTTAATTAATAACTACCTGGTGTGTGATGGTGAAATTTAAATTCACATAGATTTTCTTAATTCATGCATTGCAGAAAATATGGAGCTATTGAATTAGGCAAAAGGAAATTGTGAAATTGTTTATGAAGTTATTTCTAAATGTATAAATAAGTGAAATTAAAGGTAGAAAATCATAGGTTTAAAAATGAATTGAAACCAGAAAGCTTTGAAATATGGCCACAAACTATTCATAGTTGGACATGCTTTTAGACATGCTTCTGATATTTAATCCAGTATCCAGAAAAAAAAATCTAAAAAAAAAATTATGAAACGGATGTCATAGTGCCCTACCTATAGATCATAATACCCAAAATTCAGTTTTAAGATGGCTAGACTTGGCTGAGGGTCCACAATCAACCTGATTTCTGCATGTTCCCACCACAAAAGAAGCCTTATTGTTGAAATGCATTTCTTTTTTTTTTTCTTTTTTTGCATGTAAAATAAGACATTTTGTCTCCCTCGTCAGACCCAAAGTTTAAACAAAAGCTTACCTAGACAATAGAAATATGTGATATGCTTTTAATAATGAAAGTGATGCTGAGTGTGTAGAGCAGGCAACCTCCCGGCCCTCTCAAAAACAAGCGCCTCCTCGTGTGTACATTTGCAGATCAGCTGACCACCATCGTTCCCATTGCAGTGGCTGCGGCTCTGAGCACATACCTGCTGACGCGCTACTTCAGTTCACAGAGCAGTCCCCAGAGCAGGGTCAACCCCTCAATCAACAAAGACAGCCCGAAAGTAGTGCACAGCTTCGACATGGAGGACATCGGCAACAAGGCCGTCTACTGCCGCTGCTGGAGGTCCAAGAAGGTGAGTGAAACCACCGCGATGAATCATGCTAATAGGATTTAAATGCCTGCTGAATGAATGGTCTGTTTGGAGATTATCTGTATGAACTATTTTTAACCCTTTAAAGCCTATTGTATCATATACATGAAATTCTAAGGCCTCTAAATTATTAACATGATTAAAACTTTGCTGAAAACCTCTTGTACACAATCTACTACATGCCTTCTGTCGTCTGATTGGTAGTTTACACTTTTTAAGCAAGTGAAAGATCTTTTAGTATAATTCTAAAAACATCCCCCTTCAGGCCATGTACATGTGAAATATTTACTGATTTTTATCAAATAAACATAAGAATAACTTTTATCGCAAGTAAGATTTCAATATGAACACATACTGGACTGAAGCAACTTCACTTCAGGTTCACTTAATTATCCATTAGGGCTGGGACAATAAATCGATGCATCGTGAATCGAGAAATGATCCTGGATCGATTCCAATTTTTTCCGAATGCGATTCTCTCTTGAAGTTTTTAACAGCAGATGGCAGTGTGTGCCGTAATCTGCTGCCTTCCAAATGCCTTACACACACCACTTGAATCTTCTATAAAATAATCATTCATATAGTTCGAAAAGGTTGAAGCGAATTACAAGGGTGTTTTCAGTGGGCTGTTTACATTAAACTCGCATCATAAAAGCATTCTGAGGTGCAAGTACATTCTCAGAATCAGCTGAACGCATGAGCGCTCTTCTTCGTGAGCATTGGAGCGTCATTCGTAGCTACAGCGCCATCTGCTGTTAAAAAGTAAGCTCAAAAGCGATGCGTTCGGAAAAAATTGGAATCGATCCACGAATCGTGATGCATCGATACTGTCCCAGCCCTATTATCCATACATCATTTTATAAAAAAAGCATGTTAAAATATAAGTAACACTTGAGAAAACGAATGTTAAAATATAAGGAACACTTGATCTTTTTTTTACATTTACACGAAAACGATGTACTAAAAACAGAAAAGTTTTTTTCCTTCACGTTTTTCACTTACAGATGACAACATTGTCAAAATGATCCCCGTTCACACGGATCCGCAAAAAATGACTGAAAATGTTGTATTCTGCTGCCAGGCCAGTAGATGGCGATGTCACTTTGTAAAGAACACAAGACACCTATAGACTGAATACGTGATACGCATGCTCATGACGAAAATACAAATTCGTGTTTTGTAGTTTACATGGAGAAGATAACGATATTGTTTTAAAAAACTTGCACTTTGAAACCTGTTTTCAAAAGTTTGCGTTTTCAGGCCCCCAAAACGCCGTTATCTTGTAAATGAACGGCCCAAACGCATAAAAAGTTTTCCATTTTTAGTCGAAAACAGTGTCGTATAAACGGCCCCTTAAACATTGTACTGTTTATTCACCTGACTAAAAACTATAGAACTTTGATCATAAAACTTAGCATTTAAGTTACACCTTGCTAAGGGCACGTTCGTTTACATGACAATGATGTACCAAAAACAGAAACGTTTTTCCTTTGAGTTTTTTGCATATAGATGCCAACGTTGTCAAAACTATTCCATTAACATGGATCCGCGAAAACGACTAAAAATGCTGTATTACGCTGCCTTGCCAGTAGTTGGCGATGTTTCTTTACAAAGAGACACTACATGCCTATAGACTGAACATGTAATGTGCACATGCATGAAGTCACCATTTACACAAAAATAAAATAAAATAACTTTCAAAAACGTTGAAATCAGTTTTCAGGCCGCCAAACGTCATTGTCGTGTGAATGAACGGCCAAAACGCATACGTTTTCCATTTTTGTCGAAAACGGTGTTGTGTAAACATTGAGAGACATAGTGACAAGTGATATTTATATGCATTTTATGCAAGTAGTCTGTTTAACTGTTATAAAGAACTATAATGTACTGATTAACATTATACAATCTTACCTATAACATGTAAATACATACATACTCTACGTACATAATAACATATTTTTGCTCAGTTTGGGCTACTGAGGTGTTTTCTTCCTCCTCATAAATTATACTATATGAGCCATAAAATCCAGCTGTGTCAAATATGATACAAAACATAATTCTCATATTAATATAATTCCTCATTTGTAAGTCGTTTTGGACAAAAGCATCTAATGTAAATTAAATTTAAATGTAGGCCTACATAAACACATTTTTTTTAGATGTACTGTACACATTTTAGATAAAGGTCCAATAAACTGTTTCATTAAAAAAGTTATTTCTGACTATTATTTGAAATGTCAGGCTTTCAAGGGTTAAAGGTATAATACACCCGAAATTGTGAATTCTGTCATTTATGCACACACTCATGTCACTGTTTGCCGCGTCCTGAAGCGCCATAGTAATCTAGAAGAGCCTCCTGTGGATGCATTAATGCAAAGTGCTGGAATAAACATCAAAACCACATGCTGCGTGCAGATACGTTATCATGCTCTCAGAAAGATCATCATGCGTGGTTGTGATTTGTATGTATTTGTTTGTTTCCTGGACAGTTTCCCTTCTGTGACGGCGCACACACCAAACACAACGAGGAAACTGGTGATAATGTCGGACCCCTGATCATTAAGAAGAAAAACCCCTAGATATTCTGTGTGTGTGTGTGTGTTTCCATCAGTGTTTTCCATTCACTGGGGGTGAGAGTTACTGGATGAGGATTTCAATTCTCAGTGTTAATGCATCTCGTTCACACAAGGACTTCCTGTAGCACTGCAGACATGCATCAGCAAACATACTGTAAACGCGGTGTGGTTTTACGCTTGGTCTTGGTCTTCCTCTCCAACTCTAACACGACCCATATTATTTAAATGTACTATAAAACAACTTTGCACTACAGCACAGATGAATGTGGATGAGTGGCGGGCCAAAACTCCTACGCACAGTTTAATCAACATTTTAGTGATTATGACTTGAACATGTAGTTTTTACCATATTAGGTGTAAAACTAAACCGGTTCCATTTTCAAGACTGCATATGAGTATATTTTGCTGTACAGTGAAAAATGCATTTTGAATAAACGTGATTTGCAATGGTCGTCCTTGTGTCGTTGTTTCACGCTCTGTTCTGCGTATATTCACTAAGCAGGGTTATCTCTACCCACAGTTTTAAAACAGGATGTGGGAGAGAATGTGCTCTACTTCCTGTACCGCTGCACAACACAGGAAATAGAAGATCCCCTGCTGCAATTCTGCTTACATCCAGCAGATGGAGCCACTTTATCAATTCACTGCTCCTGGTTTTATTTAGAAGATATTGTGATCATCCCTGTGGCTCTGAAGGATGTGTTAGGTTTTAAGATAAAACGAAAGGCTTTTTTTTTTTTTTTTTTGAAAAGACTTTTTAAATGCTGGACACCCCAATCTGTTTAGCCTCTTTAGACCGTAGTTGTGTCCCCTATGTACTCAACCATGTAGTGTATGAATTTTATAAGGCTATTTGTCATCCAACATCAGGATCTGATAGCCCCTCCCCTCTTCTACATAAGTAAAGACAGTTGAGTGCATGAAGTGTCCAACATTCCACACTTTTTCTTCGGTTTATTAAGTGCATCATCCGGGTATTTAAAGTGCACTTTTTATATTTGGATTTTTCAGCGTGAACACACTACTTGCACTATTAATACCACAAAACGTCATAGAATAGTGCATAAGTACACAAATTGGGATGAGTCTCATGTTCTTCAGTGGTATTTGAAAGTTCTGGAGCGGATGATCAAATAATCAATAAATTTCCGTTATGAAAGTATGCATATATATTAGTGAGTGGTTTTATGTTTGTTTATGTAGCTTTAAGGTGCGGTCACATTAGCCAATTTTTCTTTTTTTCACTAACATTTTGTTGCCATAAAAATTCTTTGTCAATAATGTGAAAAGTCACTTTCAAATCAAGCAGCTTTCTGTTGGTCAACATGGCAAATCCGAGTGACCACATTCACTCTCACATAAAACTCCCAATCGCGCCAATTGCATTGGACAGATTTGGCTATTTGGCAGAGGATTCACGTTGGATTCATGTTTGTTTAACTCTTAACATGCATATTGGTTGCGTTTATCAATATACAAAGTTCTGTCATGAAACTGTAGATGGCGTAGTCTGATAGGTCGTTAACTCAATCTGCTTGCAATCACATCTTTCTCTATAGGGAACAGCTGATTGGTTCCTGCTGTATCAGTAGCCAATGAGCTCGCTGCTCAACCTTCAAATACTTGGTCAGTATTTGCTGTAGCAGTGCAGCGCGCTTTCAGAAACCCTCCACCTTCCCCAGCTCCACCTGTATAGATCTGCTACGGGTAATTCATTGTACAGCAGCAGCATGTCTTACTTGCTCACAGCAGTGTGTCGTGTGACGTGTGTGTGTTGGCAGTAGCCAAGTCCCATAGCAGTGTAGCAGATCTGTTCCACCAAGACCAAACATATCAACATTGTCATATCCATTATCAGCCCAAACACTGTCATGACAGAAATATATTTATTAAAGCTGATTAGATTGGTAGTGATCTCTAAACAGTGCTTCATGCATCAATACACTATTGGCAATGCACATTGGACCTATTTAGATTGCTTGGTGACCACGCCTTTAGTTTGTAATGGGCCGTTCACACAGGTGTAGCGGTCAACATTTGGTGTACACAGTTAACACAGTTAAGCTATCACACATTCTAAAAATAACTTCTTTTTTTTTTGTTATTGCTACAAAACGTTATATACAGTGGTTAATAGCGTGTTGTAGGCAGGTGGTCACTTGTCAAACAACCTTAAAGTAATACAAAAATAATTTAACTAATCTGTTAAGTAACCTTTAGTTACCGTCAATAAGGATGTTAGTCAGTGAGACTAAAGATAGGTTAGATAGGATTTTGCTGGGTCCAGATGTCGATTACAATATAAGCCTTTAAGATCCAATTTTATGTCTAATTGCTAATACAAACAACAGCGTACCTCTCCTCAACTGGCTGAAAATTTTAGGTATCATTGATGTCCGAAGTACAATTGGCATGTTAAAGTTTAATTCATAGGATTTGTTCAAATCAAGTCTCTAAAAAAGAAACTGCAGGTGAAATAGAGACCAATACCAAGACCATTAATAGTCTGCATGTTATTCCTTGTCTAATACATCTCTCTGAAGTAGTATGTGGATGGTGGGATGGGGGGCCGTAGAGATCTCAGTCATTGAAAAACAGGAAGCTCTGACAACATGGTGCCCAAAACCACAGGTAACTCTCAGGAGTGAGAAATAGAGAGAGCAGAAGAAATACGCAGAGGGTCTCAAGGGGGAACGAGTCTACTGCATTTCTGTGTTGGAGAAGCGGGCTGACGGCATTCCTCAGCGTCTGAGAAAACCGGACGTTTGCTCTATCTCTTTCTCTTTTTTTCTCCTCCTCTCCCTCGGTCTCTTTGCCGTCGTCTTTCAAGTGGGTTTTATCCCCTCCTGTGGAGCGGGTCATGTGTCTGGCTGCCAGAGAGAACCATGTGACGTTAATCCCCCCCCCCCCCCCCCCTCACTCCCACCATCACACAATCCCCCCCAGCTCAGAGAGGAGGAGGGCTCAGCTCTCAAAGTTATCTGGGAATTATGTGGCCACAAGGAAAGGCAAGTGTGTATTTGTTTATTTATTCACCCATTTTCATGATCTATCCTGTGGCCTCATTTGGAGATGATCTGTGTTCTTTCACACAGCAGGGAAACACTAGCTGAATACTACAGGAACGTCCTCCACGGTGAACTCAGCGGATGATGCAACTCAGAATCCAAAGGTCTGATCAATGACCTCGCAAACAAACCTGGCTCAAGTCAAGCATCCTGGAATAGTTCTTTGTATAGTCCACTTACACACTGATTGGTATGGCATGCTGTAGGGCTGTACCGAAAGCTAAAGAAAAAAATTGTTATATTTTTAAATGTATATTATTAAAATTATATTATTTATTTTTTATATATAACACATGGTATATATACACATATAAATATTTATATTTATATTTATATTTATATATATATATATATTATAACCATATTCATATATATTATAACCATATTCATATATATTATAACCATATTCATATATATTATAACCATATTCATATAATGTAATTATAAATCTTTGAAGTGGCTTATGTATATACTGTGGTATATGAATATGGTAATCACATAGTACTATGCTATATATCAAATTACCAAAGTTCTACCATGTTTTTAGAAAACTGATGTAATACCATGGTATTCATTGAAACACTATGTAGTGCCATCTCTTACAAAAAAAGTGCAGTGGCTGCACCATGGTACAGTTGTGGTATGAGTTGGTTATATTATGGTACATTAATATACCACATTACTTCCAAAAGAGACAGTGGCATTACAATGGTGCATGTCCAAAAAAAAACATCATGGTAATACCATGGTAATGTTTTGTAGGTCCCGTAACTAAATAGTATGGCATTTTAGTGTAGTAATCACATAGCACCAAATATATTAAGATACAAATGTTGTGGGAAATTACCATGGTATTCCATAAAGTACCCATGTAAATAATATGGCATACGTTTAACACAATGGATTTGACCACAACCCCAAAAACCCCATATTAGAACCATGTTCCTTTTTAGTACACTTTTATAAGTTATGTAACTAGGATATGAAAATGGAGTACGTGCAAAGTAATATTGCCATGTTTTTGGACTGAACCTTGGTGGTATTTAAGACTATGATATTTAAGTGACATGTAAATGAATATGGTAATTATACAATGCAGAAGTTTTCGTAAGGGAAAACTTAGTCTGACGACTAAAATAGGGTTTGGCATTTTGTGAATAAAGATAGTGTTGGCCTAAATTGGAAAAACAATGATGGGAAGTGCAGCAGTAAAGTAGTGTCACTTTACTCAAGCCTAAACTTTCCCGTTAATGCAATTGTGGAGGACTGTAACACGCAACCCCCCCTCAAACCCGCAGCCAGCAGCGCCGCACTGATCGATCCGCATTGATCGTCCCTGACGAGCTGTTCCACTTTCCAGCCAATGCACGCGCGCCCGTCTGCGATTGGGAAGGAGCCCGAAACGGAGGAAAATTTCTGCCGCCCTGGCGGTGTCACTTCCCCACACTTCAGCTGGCCGCCTGCCAGACACACGGGACGCTCACAAGAGCTGGAGTGGACTCAAAGCGACGAAGAGGAGCGGACGGACGGACAAATGGACCCACAGCAAAATGGCTCTTCGACCACAGAAAGTCAGCAAACACAGAGAAACACGACGATTATGGTAACGACCCTTTAGTACCTTCCAGTTCGGACTCTTTATATGCTGACTGAAATAAATGTGCTTTATTGGATTGTTTTGCGGGTACTCCTATTAAATATGCTATACATTAATAAATTGCATTGATATTTCTTGAAAGAATGAATCTAAAAATATAATTAATTAATATAAACAATAATATACAGCAAGTAAAATAAATTGTAAATCTCATTAATACATATAAATGAATACATTTTCTAAGAGTAGCCTACTTTTTGGGTATTCCTGTTAAATACATTAACAGATTGCATTAATATTCCTTAATTATAAAATAACTAATCAAAAAAAATGTGAAACAATAACAATATATGCCTAATGACATGTTGATTTGATAATGAATGCATGAATTATTAATAATATTACAAAGTAATAATTAATTAATTATATTTTGATTTAATTTATTATATAGCATAAGCAATAGCAATATACAAATTATTATTATGGTATTATTTCTTGTTATTATGTTTCAGTTTTCATACACGTACAATTATTATTTACAATTTGCATTTCATTCTCATTACCAGAGCACCCCATGGGCTTATATTTTGGAGTCGTGTTTTGCATATTAAAATATCAATCAGCAGCACCAAGTTCCTGGAAAGCCTGAATGTGCAAAAGTTCTGATATAATACATCAATCACGAGCGCAGCCAACAGCCATTAAGAATGGAGTCAACAATGGGCTGAGTGTCCAGCCCTCTGAAAACTATACTTCATTCATTATTCCACTCTCATATGCATCACCGCAGACTGCCCCTCGCGCTCATCCACACCTCTTTAAGGTTATTTATTTTGTCCCCGACGGAAAGTCCACTTCGGTTTTTGTGTGAAGCTCCAAAAATCTATGAAATGTGTTTGCATGTTCTTCTCCGGGCGCGAGGATGTGGAGGTGGGATAGAGAGACGCGAGAGGCTGGAGGAGCGCACGCGCTCGCTCTCGGACAAAGTGCGTTCTGCGTGTATCTGCCGGTGTTTGGGGGCTATTGAAGGAAACAACGAGAATAATTCAGTCTGGGTGAGCATTTGCTTTCGTTTGGCTCTTTTAGCTTTTATTCTCTCTCTCTCTTTTATATATAAATCTCCGCAGCGCGTGAGAGCACCGGACCGCTCGGACAGTCGGAACGCTCCCCTCGGCTCACGAGCGGTGCGAATGAAAAGACGCCTGTGTTTGCAAATATGCAGATACTCTATATGTATCAAAGGGAGTGGAATGAGACTTTGTTGAGGACTGTTCAAAGTTACAATGACATTCAGCCAAGACGAATAAGTTGGCACTGAAATAACAAGGGAATGTGCTTAACCAACGCGACGTGTTGGCGCATACCGCGCGCTGTCACCATAGACACATCGGTCGAGATGAGACAAAAGGGATTTTGTTTTACTTTCTAAATGATCGGCGTTACATCTGCTTGATAATTTGCCCATATGCATTAAATGCATTGGTGCAACTTTGCCACGCGTAACCAAAAAGGCGCAGGGAATAGTTGAATTTACGGCTATTTGTTTGTTGTTTGCTTGCAATGTTGTCACCGTAAACACAGCTACTATTGTGACATTTTCTGTTTTTATTGGTTGTCTGGATAAAAAAAAAAATATGTGGGATATACCGAGTGGGAATTTCTGAATTATTCAGAATGTCTCTTGGAGAGACGACGGTGAGTGTGAATGCACGTTATATGTGCTGTTGATTATTAATCCATTATAAGTTGTATGCAAACTTTTTGTGCGTGGCGCGTGCAGTATTTGCATTTTGATGATTTAAATGATCTTTTGTGGATATCTGCAATTAATCTACGGTCTTTTGCTGGGATTGATCCAGTAAGGGTTTAATTGAGGTGATTGGTTGACAGAACATGTAGATCTTGAAAAGCAGGTCATCTTGTTTAGGCACAGTTGGGCTATTTGTGCAGGTTTGGCTATTGTTCCCTGGTGATGTCCAGATCTCTCTACGTCGAGCTATTGTCCCTCTGGCTCGCCGCAATACTGGACACAGCAATTTCCAAGCCTCATATATGTTTGACATGAGGTAATTCAGTATTACATTGCTGAGTGAGCATTCAAACTGTTGCTAGGAACTTATTTATCTGTAAGCCAGGTCAATCATTTACGGAAACCCTCACTAGATGCAGCTTTTGTCCTGGTTTACCTGCATTTGAGGGGTACCTGTCTCCAGTAAGTTTTTATTCCCATCATGACTCTGTGATGACATGCAATTGATGTTGTCATCTGTTTTGATATGGAAAACACCGTATTGTAAAAATGTTTTGGCAAGTACAGTAAAAGTATGTTTCACATGGTTTTAATCATACTGTTCAGTATGACTGAATCAACCTGAATAATTTTTAGATCAGTTAGAAATAGCTTACTGTATGTGTGCACTTTTTACTGCTATGGTAAATATGTAGAAATAACCAGGGCTAGTTGTCACAAATGTTTATTTTTGAAAGTGAATTCCTATTTAGACTCAAACTTTATAGCGTTGATTACATAAAAGGCTAATGATGTTTCCACTGTTATTTCACCAAGAAATACAGTTCATTTAACACATGTTGACCTTTTGTGACAGCATTGTCACAATGGAATCTGAGTTAAATAGCTAAATTCAAACAGCTCTGAAACACAAAAACATTTTTCAAATGTGACAACTTGCCCCAACCTGATTTTTATTTTCTTTTTTGTTAAAAAATACAAATATCTTGTTTTGAACAAGATATTTGAAACCAAAATTCTAAATCTTATAGTAAAGACAACTTCCCTGTTTGACAACTAACTAGCCCCGGTCTCTCTGATGTGCATATTTATTATGTTATTTTATTTTATTACATTTATTCTGTCATTCATGCATGCTTGTTTGAATGAATGACCAATTACATCATCTTCAAAGACAGTCACTCACAACCTTAAGTAATTTTTTTCTCTAATTATCACGATAGCATGCTTTACTGAGCATGGCAGTTAATTGAAATGTTAAGTCGTTGACGAGCGTGCGTATGCGTGCGTCAGTGCGGCTGAGCTTGCACCTAGACATCCTGATTTCACTGTCGGCTCACCCCAGGGGCTTTGCGCTTGAGCTCACGATTCCGGTTTCGTGATAGAACAGACCGCCTGTGGACCCTGATAGACGTCTCTCACTGAAGGAGAATTGCTGTCACCAGGAACGGGCTTTTGCACGTAAAGGTTATGAAATTTAACAATTTAACAGACTCAAACCGTCCAATTCAATATCCACACAAAATCTCTTCCTTTTTTTTCAACTTCACAGTGAGTTTTAGTTCCTTGGAAGCACAGCGAACAAAGCGTAATTGTCACTAAAACGGATATCTAGGACAGATATTATGTATAAATGTTGGCTGAGGAATCAAAACGGGTCAGATGAGGCCAAAGCGAGCAGCAGATTGTTTGTCACAGTGAACTTGTGCCTATTTCAGCAAGCCAAAACAATAAGCTAATAAAAATGGGATATGATTATGCGCATGATTATTTCGAAAGTATTAGATATATTAAAATGGTGTGTGATGATGTGCTGTGAGGAACCAGAGGGGTGAAACCGACGTGACGTGTTCTCCACACTCTTTAGGTTTGGACACCGTTCAAAAGTTTGGATTGTTTCCTATGCTCACCAAGGTTGCAAAAATACAGTAAAAACTGTAATATTGTGAACTAATATTATCATTTTTAAACAAATATTTTCAAATGTAATTTATTCTTGTGATGCAAAGCTGAATCTTCAGCATCATTACTCCAGTCTTCAGTCACACGATCCTTCAGAAATCATTCTAATATGATGATTTGCTGCTCAAGAAACATTTCTTATTATTATCAATGTTGAAAACAGTTGTGCTGCTTCATATTTTTGTGGAAATTGTGATACACTACCATTCAAAAGTTTATATAATGTAACAAAATATTTCTATTTCAAATAAGTGCTGTTCTTCTATCATGGTTTCCACAAAAATATGAAACCATTTCCAACATTGATAACAAGAACCATTATTAATAATTGAGCACCAACGCAGAATGATTTCTGAAGGATCATGTGACACCAAAGACTGGAGTAGTGATGCTAAAAATTCATCTTTGCATCACAGAAATAAATAACAATTTTAAATGCATTTAAACAGTTATTTTAGACTGAAATAATATTTCGCAATATTACTGTTTTTTTACTGTATTTTCGATCAAATAAACGGAACCTTTCTGAGCACAAGTGTCTTCTTCAGAAAAAATCTGAATTATTTTCAAACTTTTATCCAGTAGTGAAACACTCTGCCTCTCTTCATGAAGCATGCATGTAAAATATGCTTGCTTTAACCTCTTTGCGTATCTTCTATCTTTCCTTTCTAGGATTCTCAGGCCTTAGCGAGTGGATGTGTAAGATGTTCATGAGGCTCGACTAGTGTGGACTGCTGATTCTCCAGCTGTGCGCGCGTCAATCTGGTTTTGGCTTCGGTCTTCAGAGGAACGTTGCAACTTTATCCCCCCCTTCATCCTAAGCTCCCTCATCTCCCTCTCCCTCCCCCTCACGCTGTGGCCCATGTCTGCCAGCGGAGGGTCCATGGAGGGAAGTCGAGCCGTAGAGGATGAGGAGGCGCAGGACAGCTGCTGCGGGGATGAAGACACGTCCCCGGTTGTGGAACGCAGAAACCGCAGTGGCATCATCAGCGCTCCTCTCAGCAAAAGCCTGAAGCGCTCACGGGCCCTCTCGCAGTACATCGCGACCTGCTCGGCCGCCGCCGTCGCCAGTGTCGCGAACGCTAACAGACTCGCTCAGAGCTCCATGGTGGCGACGGGTGTCAAAGCTCACCCTACGGCCAGCCAGCACAGGTCACAAGTCGGGTACGCCAAACTGGACCGGGGCGCGTTAATGTCCGGTCTTCTGGACTCTCCGAGCGGCCTGCATCTCGCCCAGGCCGCCGAGCTCCTGCGACGGGCGGGAATGCTCCTTCCGGTCAGCGACCCTTCCAATGTCAGCGTAGGAGGGGACATGGAGGCGGTCTCGGCTTCTGATTCGCTGGGCAGTGTGATGGACTTCCCGTTGTTCGGCAATGGTGGAGTGGGCGGCAGCTTTCCGTATCACCCGGGGCTCTTCATAATGACGCCAGCGGGAGTGTTCCTCGCCGACGGGGCGCTTTCTCACGTGACCGGCGCGTCGGAACACCAGCAGACGCAGAGCGAGATTTCATCGGCCATCAGCGCCAACGGGAAGAAAAAGCGGAAGCGCTGCGGCCTGTGTCCACCCTGCCGGCGCAGGATTAACTGCGAACAGTGCAGCAGCTGCCGCAACCGGAAAACCGGCCATCAGATCTGCAAGTTCCGCAAGTGCGAAGAGCTCAAAAAGAAACCTGCTGGCGGGCTGGAGGTAAGATGGTGAGCAATGTACAGTTAATTCATAAAAATGATGGCTGCAAACTAGCATCGCCTGCACGGGCACCACAGCATAATGCATTGGGGCGCATGTGCTAAATCACTTGGCAGCACTTCTGACACGTTGAGCTGTGATGCTCATGCGGGTGTTGCAAGTTTGAGTGTGGTTTGTGTCATTTCTTGATTCCCTCCCTTAATCTCCTTATCGTTTCCTGTTCTCTGTAATATTCCTGTGAATAAAAGTAGCACAAAGTCTAGAAATTAAAAGTCATGAAATACTTGCAGAGCAGTCTTGCGTAAATTACTGATTTCAGTTCAGTGCAATCATGGATTTGACTAGAATTGACTAAAATTGTAGTTAATTTAAAAAATAAAATAAAAACTAATTAATGCAATAAATAATGACCTCTGACCCATACAGAAATTATGTAGCAAAGTATTTTTATTTTCTTCCATCTGAGCTATTTACACTACCATTCAAAAGCTTTTGGTCAGCAAGAGTTTTTTTCTTAATACTAGGATGCATTAAATTGATCAAAAGTAAATGCTGTTATTTTAAACTTTCTAGTCAAGTTTATCACGCTTTCCACAAAAATATTAAGCAGCACAACTGTTTTCAACTTAGATAATAATCAGAAATGTTTCTTGAGCAGCAAATCATCATATTAGAATGATTTCTGAAGGATCACGTGACACTGAAGACTGGAGTAATGATGCTGAAAATTCTGCTTTGTCATCACAGAAATAAATTCACAGGAATAAATGACATTTTAAAACATATTACAATATAAATAGTTATTTTAAATCGTAATATTTCACACTATTTTTTTGTGTTGCTGTATTTTTCATCAAATAAATGCAGCCTTGGTGAGACTTAAAAGTGACTTCTTTCAAAAACATGAAAAAAAGATTACAACCCCAAACTTTTGAGCATCTCACTAAAAAAATCTGAAGCTAAGACCAAAGACGTCATCTCACGCATGTGCATATAGAGCATCTTTTAAAAAATATCATGTGCAAATCTGTTTGGTTTGCCACAATAATATAATGGCTTTTAATTTCTCAGGAAGTATTGATATATTGTGATCTACTTCAGTTGATTAATCTGCACATCAAGTAATTCATTAGATTAAAATGTTTAATTGATTGACAACCCTAGTTTTTACAAACAGTCTACATAGAAATTAATGCTGCTTGTGTTTATAAATGGTCGCAAATGAACATTACTCATCCTGACAAATGGCAAGCTGAATGCAGTTTCCCATCTCTCAGGCAGCGTAACTTGAGATGTTTCTGCCTTGTTTACAGGCAGGTTCAGGTGTGGGGAAATTATCTCTGAGTCTGTGCTGATGTAAGCTAGTTAGGGTCTAACTCTGCGAGATTGGTGTCATGGTAAGATTGGTCTAGTTGGTTGCTTTTTTGTTTTTTTTTCTCCCTGCAAGGAAAATGTTAAGGCAGCATCATAATGTTCCACAGGTAAGGTTCCCCTTCACTGCCCGCTATGATGAGATGATTTAGAGTTTCTGCTATCAAATTTAATGAATTTGAATGAATGCAATGAATATAAAATGTTTAGCCACACAAGTTTCTAGTTTTCGGTCCGTGGGACTTTGGACCTATACGATTTCAGTGTGGGCGACAACAGCATATGGTGCATTCAAGTCATGCTGGAAAGATAGTATTTATCAGTTGAGCGCATATAAATGCCACCAAGTTGTAATTACAAGTGGGAAACTGGTGGGATTGGCATTTTAGGCCGAATTTCCAAGTTGGCAGTGTCTGTATTAATTGTAAATTTGCTAAAATTAATAAAATTATTGTATTTTTTTCATTTACAATTAAACAAACTGGCATGAATAAAATACTGTGGTATTGTACAATTATAATAGAATATGTAACAATTTAATTTAAAGCACCTGACATCGTAATAACGACTTCCCAACTCGAAAATACAAACTTGCCTGGAAGTCTTGAACGAAATAATACTTGAAATAATACTATTACTGCCATGCCATTTATAAAGCTGAATTTGGAAAAACACACTATGCCACTCTTAAAATTTATTACATATCTTCATGTATATTTTGCAGAAATTGTAAGATTAGTATGCTATTCTAAATTCAGATTTGGCTATGTTTGGAAATGGAAAACTATACTACCTACTGAATACTGTGTACACTGTAAAGTGTGTACTATTCTTTAAAAATAGTAAGTGAAACAGTAGACATTATTTTACAGTGAACTGTTCAAACAGTAGTATGCTAAACTGTTTTTATTCAAATTTGCGTAAAAAAAGATCAATGAAATGCCTCTGCAACTCTTTGTAAATCCTATAATCAGGTGCGTATAAGAATAAGTAAATAATCTAACTAAAATAGAGAAATCTGTATACTGCTATAGCTTGCAAAACTTATTTTAATACGTTTCAGCCATGCGACCTTCATGATGGTCACATGAAGGTCGCATGACTAAAACATCAAAATAAGATTTGCAAGCTTTAGCAATATGCGGGATTCCTTTATTTTTGTTAAATTATTTGTTAAAAATGTAAATAAAAATCATGCATCACAGTTGAAATGAAAGTGCAATGCATTGTGGGACACAATGTAATAGATCTGGCATATATCCAGGTATTTTAGAAAGTGTCCACATACTGTAGCAAGAGTGTGGTAGTACCCAAATGAAAAGCTGAATAGCTCCGCCCACAGAGAAATCTCAATGGCCCAAAATCCTGCTCCATAAAGTGGTATGTTAAACATTAAATAGGGTCTGATTTTGTTGCATTAAATGTAGGGTAGGCAATTTTCAGAGAGGCTAGCAATAGCGAGCTATAGCTTTGAAAGCATGAGATCACACCCTCCCTTCAGAGCGTCACCAAAACCACGCCTCTTCAAAACACATGAATGCTTACAGCAGGGAGCAAACAAAAGCGTCATGAGAGACACAGTTAAACTACCTCATGTCTCAAACTACATAACATTAAAATAATAATGCACATAAACAACTTAAAGAGCTCTGACCTGTACCACCTGACTTCTGCAGATTCAGTGTTGCCATTGAAACATAAATTCGAGTCACAAACCCTGAGTATAACATCACGGGTTTCCATCTCTTCCAAATTACAGTCATGGCGTAAACGCAGTATAAGCTCGTTGTTTTGGTTCAGGAGGATCTGTAAAAGACGGCTGCTGTTTCGGTGCTCGGTGACTGACGTCTGTCTAATAACTGCATAGCATGAAACACACTGATGGCGTGTGATGTGTGAAATACATACGTTGACAGGCAAGGTAGGACATCGGACTGAATGCAGTGATTGGACGAACATTTTATGGCCCTACGCCTTCCGCAGACGATATATATACATATAAATACATTTAGACCACTTAACTTAGTGATTTCTATCAGGAGGTGAAGAGACTTTCAACCAGCCTAACAGATAATGTTAAAGTTAATGCGGTCACATCAACAAATTTTGCAGGCAAAAAAGGTCTGTCAATAGTGTTGTGATGATATATGAGACTTTCAAACCGAGCAGCTTTCTGTTGATCAAAGTGGCCTGCAAAATCTTTGTGGGATAATGTCTCATTTTCTCACACAAAATTCCAGATCGTGTGGATTTTCATTTAAATTATGATTTCGCTGTGAAAACAATGGTAAATGTGACTGCATTTTTACTTTATGCTACAAACTTTTTCTAAATGATTAATTTAGGGAGGTTAATACAATTATTTGTATTAGTGCATATGGGGCTTTTCGTACATGTTGTGTGACTATGTGTTTGTTTTTTTGTAGCATGGCAGTTTTTATTTGTGCATATGAATTTGTTTTCATGCATGTTTGCGTACATGCATGTGAATATGTGTGTCTCTGTATGTGTGTGACAGCCTCATATGGTCCATCTGGCCTTTGCGTCTGTCATCTGGAGCGCCAGGTGTCAATGTGTCCCAGAACCCCTCTCTTTCTCGTCCTCCAGAGGCCCTGAACCGCATGTGTGTGTGTCTGTTTGCGTGTACAACCTTGCAGGAAGAGGCAAACACAGCCCCTGTGAAAGTCATTATGGACTAAGAGGGGTTGTGTGTAAATGTGTGTGACTGACCAATGACCAGCCCGGTTTCTTTGAGAATTACAGCCTTGAGGAGGTAGAGACTGAGGTGTTGGTGTGTGCAAAAGTTTAGAGGGCTTAGTTTGTGTGTGTGTTTGTGTTTATGTGTCTCTATGAAGTCAAAGGCCCAAAATACACTCGATGCAAGCGTGTGAATGCAAACGCTTCTAGCTAAGTTTTCACACTTTGTCATATTTCTAATCTATAATAAAACACAAATATGTTACCACAAGGAGTGCAATAGTGAGAATTTGCATAATCTGTCTTTTGTAGTGAGTTTTTGTCTTTTAGGTCAACTACTGTCATGACCGGCAACAGTTTAAATATAATCTTGCAAAGCAATTTAAAAATTTAAAATTTGTTTTACTTGAGTAGCTTTTGGAGATTGGTAACTCTTAATATGTCATTCAAACAGAATGTGTTTTTTAGGAGTGGCAGGGCAACACTGCGAGTTCAACGGTCAAACACATCCGTCTAGTGCATGTTTACATTGAAAATCAATGGAAAACCAGCGCAGTGGAATGCAAGAACGCGGTCAACTATTGTGTATAACTGTTTCAAAATAAAGCCATTTTACATTTTTAGATTATAGATAGATACGTAACAATTAAAGGGTTAGTTCACCCAAAAATTTAAATTCTGTCAGTAATTACTCACCCTCATGTTGTTCCAACCCCGTAAGACCTTCGTTCATCTTCGGAACACAAATTAAGATATTTTTGATTAAATCTGAGAGCTGGATCACTCCTCCATAGGCGTCTAAGACATTATAACTTACTGGCCCAGAAAATGCATTAAAGACATCGTTAATATAGTCCAAGTGACCACAGTGGCTCAATCTTAAGTTTATAAAGTGACGAGAATACTTTTTGTGCGCAAAAACAAACAAAAATAACAACTTTATTCCACTTTTCATTTCCTTCTCTCTGGGCCTCGAGTTTTTTCACATAATGTTTTAGCGCAGCGCGTCTGTGTTGTAAGTCACACGTAGGCTCACTATTGGCCGACGATGGTCATGTGTGTGATGCGTGTGACGTACAACACAGACGCGCTAGGCTTAAACACTACGTGAAAAGACTTGAGGCCCAGAGAGAAGGAAATGAAAAGTGGAATACAGTTGTCATTTTTGTTTGTTTTTGCACACAAAAAGTATTCTCGTCGCTTTAAAAACTTAAGATTGAGCCACTGTAGTCACTTGGACTATATTAACGATGTCTTTAATGCATTTTCTGGGCCAGCAAGTTATATTGTCCATAAGCCTGTGGAGGAGTGATCCAGCACTCAGATTTCATCAAAAATATCTTAATTTGTGTTCCGAAGATCAACGAAGATCTTACGGGGTTGGAACAACATGAGGGTGAATCATTACTGACAGAATTTTCATTTTTGGGTGAACTAACCCTTTAAGAGGAATAAACGCAGAATGTTTTTTTTTTTTTTTTTTTTGCATTATATAACATGAGAAGCAAGGCCGTGGAATAATTGAGCGGAGCGTTTCTGGTATGCTATGTCATGGGAAAGATGCTACAAAAGAGTGCAACGCTCAAACATGTTGGTCTAGCGCATGTTTACTACAAAAACAATGGAAAAGCAAGAATTTGCATACTTGCGTAGAGTACATTTCTTGGCTAAAGCCTTGTTCACACTGCTGCGTGTTGCTGACCTAGTTGCCCTAATAACGCGTATGAACATTACTACTGCTGAGATTACATCACATGATGACACTGAATCAGTTTTTTAGTTTGAAAATTTTTTATTTTGGAGGAAACAAATGCTAATTATAAGTTAGACCAGTGCAACATGCTTCATTTAAAAGATCAACAAGAAATGTCTTATGGCTGGTATTGTATGATTTTGGGCTGTTCCAGACAAAAGATGACCAATCGTGGTGATCTCTGTGGTCGTGGCTCCGAAACGGTGATCCTACGCAATCTCAGGGAACCGAGGTTACGTTAGTAACCTGAGACGTTCCCTTTCGAGAGGTTTCTCGTATTGCGTAAGGTAGCTTACGCTATGGGAACCCAATTGCCAAAGTACGATTCATCTTGCTCTATTTGTTTAGCACTAGCGCATGCTGATGATGTTTTACTCTTCTATACTAATTCGCGTTGTAGACTACGATTCAATAGATGTCGTCATCATCGTACAGTCTACATACATGTCGTACCCCAGTTTATTAAATCCATATTGTACAGTGTGATTTGTAATGATCTAGCAAGCATTATATGCAGCACATGATGTTAGGTTATTCTATCACTGGAAGCATAACTGGGGTTTTTATTGTCTTCTTGATTGTGGTTTGTGCTTTTTATGTGCGTGTTTCTAAAATGTTTTAGGCATATATTGATGGTGGGTTTGCGTATATTACTGTGTGTGTTTGTGTGCTTTTATTGACAGTGAGGTTGGTCTGGTTGAATACGGCATAGAGGACTTATGGAGTTTAAAGAGCCTTTATTGACAGGTCACAGTCAGTGGTGTGGGGGTCTATTGACTTCTTGATGCGCGTATGTGTGTGTGTGTGTTTGGTATGGATAGATGTGTTTTTATATGTAGGACCTTTTATGTGTTTTGAGCCAGCTTAGGCCTGTGCGTTTTGTGCAAATCTCATTCGATTTCTGGCCATTGATCTTACCTTGCATGTCATTGCTTGCATCTTTTGTTGATGTGTGTTTACTGCATGATGACACATCTCTCTCCATCTGTGTGGTGACCGGTATCTCGGAAAGTCCCTGATAGCTGGAAGTAGGAGGAGATTGAGTGGGCGGGGCCTCAGACATTGCCTGACAGGCCCCTCCCCCTTCCTCTAGAGGAATCTCAGTCTCACAGCCAGGCGACTAAAGTATTTTAGGAACAAGTGTGTGTCAGTGTCTGTGTATGTGTGTGAGAGGCAAAGACAGGCAGAATCACATTATATCAACATATATCTGTACCTGCTTACTTTTACATACATTTTCTCATCGGATATTTCTTTAGTGGTGTATCATAAGGCAAGTATCACTATTACTATTGTTCATTCTGTTTGTGCTGCAGACATTACTGATACCTAAAATCAAGTGACTTGTAGAAAGGATCATGCAACCTGCCTGAACACCCTAGCAACCACATAACTACAGACAGATACTTAAAAACATACTACAAACTCCATAGCAACTGCATAGCAACACCTTAGCATTGTGGCAATGACTTTTGCACAGACACCACTCACATTTTCATCAAAAACATTTAACAAAATGTCTACTGTATGTTTATTAGAGATAGGGTGATAAATGGTTTGACAAAATTTTTGATTAAATCTAGCAATACATTCCCACAAATCGGTAATAATTACCGATAAATACATAAATACACAATAAATGTAATTGCAGAAACGGCAACAAATACGGCAATAATAATTAATAATAATAACAATTATGATTAATAATAATAATAATTAATTATATAATTAATAATAATAATAGTAACAATATTAGCCTATTATTAATTATAAAATATTCATAATGCCTAATTTTATTTTATTCTCATAGTATAATGATAATTTTGCTATGAAAATAAAATAGAAGTTCAGTTCCGCTATATAGGTTAAAATCAAATGCATTGATAAAAAACAATATTGTCTATCTCTAGTGTTTATTGTGCCCTTGATCCTCTATTCTTACTTTCATTCCTGTGTATGTTTATGTGTTTGATGTTTAATATATTTTATGTGTTTGTGTTTGAGACACAGAGGAGATGATGGGTTAAAAAATAACCTTTGGAATTCATCTGGTGAGTGTTTGTGTGTGTGTGTGTGTGTGTGTGTAAGAGAAAGCGTGTCTGTCCATGCACTCACGCTCTGTCTGATTGGCCATGTGCATGGGCCGACAGCCCATCTGTGTTGGCTTGTCTGTGAGGTCGATGAGGGAAAAGGGGGTCTGGATGCGTGTGTGTGCGCATACAAACGCCAAAGCCCTGTCAGAGAGTAATGAGAGAGTGGGAGAGTGTGTTTGGGAAACAGAGAGAGGGACTAGGTCATGTAAGGTGAAGTCATTGCCTGTGCATGTTACTTCATGATGAAGGGAACGCTCCCCTCCCTCTTTTTCTCCCTCGGTCCTTCGTTCTTTCGTTCTGGACGTCTTCCCAGGAAACGCTGCCGTTGTCTCCACTCTCCCAAAGTCCCAAAGCCATAGACTACCCCTGCCCAGTCCCAAAGCAGGCTGGGAAAAAATCTGCCATTTGCACCACTGCGGTATTTCAGCCCTTTACGGTCTTAGCAAGTCTGGCTCCGAAGAAAGAGAGGGATTTGCAACAGAAACGGGAAACGGTCAAGAGATGAGGGTTGAGAGTACAGTTTAATGAGACATTTCCTATTTTCTTACTGTTCCATTGTTTATGTTTATGTTGAATTATCAGTGACTCATGCTGTTTTTCTTCCTTGTTTCCTTCCTCTGTCTTTCCTGTCTTTCCAAGAAGGTGATGCTGCCAACCGGAGCTCCTTTCCGATGGTTTCCGTAGGGCAGCTGGACCCTCCCCCCATGATTTCCATCCCATAATGAAGGACTCTCGATGGAAAGTGACGCTACTCCCACTCGGAACGCCGTGGCGCTTGTAAACACTGGGTGCACACAAACAAATAAAACAAATGAAGAGCGGAATGAAAGCACTATTTGAAAACGAACATGTCCTGAACCAAAAATAAACAGTGAATGGCGGATTGTCATTCCGTTTTTCTTTTTTCCTCTGTTCCATTTGAGGAACCATCTGAGTTCTACTTCAGAATCTTGCCCTTTATTGGATGCTCTGGAACTATTTGCCGCCAAATGGAAAACGGACAATCATTTTTATTTGTGTGTTTAGTGGTTTTGTTTGTCCATGTGTGGAGAAATGCCGTAATTTCGTTTAGAGAATGTAATCCCAAGGCTCTGTTTTAAAGCTTGTGATAATTAAGGAGCACTATTGTAATTTAGCACAGTGGTTCTTACTGACTGCCTCAATGTTACGATTGCCTTTTTCGTTTTGTTTTGTTTTTTGATATGTCAAACAGTTTTCAAGTTGCTCAATATTTGATACGAAGATGACCGTGAAAAACACTTTAATGTAGCATCCCTTACTTCAAACATGTTTGAAAGGTCCTTTTGGGTTTGTCGTTCTGGTTGTTTGTTTTTAAATGCTGAAGGCCGGCTGAGATTGGAGGGAAGGTGAAGCTGGTGGAACTACAACATTTAGACCAGCTATGCGTAGGACCCGCCTCCTTTTTCACGCATTTTCAAGCCTTATGGGATTGGTCAGATGGAAACCACAGTCCTAAGCATCTGGACTGCCAAAATTCAGGAAATTATTGATGTTTTATGATAACATTTCTGATTAGGATGTTTTATTGCTGAATTACCCTAAGTTCCAGAGCTCCTTTAAGTCCCTTTCACATGATTCATGTCATTGAATTCTCAGCAAGCGCTGCGTGAAATCGTTGTTCTGAGATGCTCAAAATTTAGACTATTTCAACTTTGACCCCGTTTGTCATTGAGTTTTCATAAGGTAGACAAGGATTACCAGAAAATTCACCTTTTGTATCATTGCGACACATTGAGCTGTATAACACAACGTCTAGAGCAACCAATCTTGTTCCTGGAGATCTACCTTCCTGCAAAGTTCAGCTCCAACCCTGATCAAGCACAACTGAACAAGCTAATTAAGATCTTCAGGAGCACGTGATAATTACAGACAGGTGTGTTGGATCAGAACTCTGAAGGTAGGTAGATCTCCCCTGGTCTTGAGCATTAAGAGAAACGTTTTGAGAACTCTTGTCCCACATTTTTTCTTGGATTTTTTTAAGCTCATATAAATGGTAGCTCTTTCATTTTCATTGCGTACGGTTCTCTGATTTCTTTCTACCCAGCAACCTCGTGAATCGGCCTTCTGTAATGTTATCTGTAACGCTTTTCATGTGAGTGTCAAAGTGCATGACGCTTGTGTTGAGACGTGCACTGAAGCCCTGACACGAGTCATGTGAAAGGGGCCTTGGGCTAACCACATAACATGGACACCATGTTGGATAAGTGACTTATTTTTAGCTGTAATTGTCATTTTGGTGTTTTTTTTTTCTTCTTCAATCTGAACAGGTCCACTCCAGCTCAAATACTGATCTAGACTGAGTTAAATGCACAGTACCAAAACAAATTCAAGACAAAATCCAACAGCACGCCATTCCCGTGCCGTATGGGGCCAAATTTATTGGTATGCGTAAATGAATGCATGTATTTGTGTCCAAAGCCAAACATTCTGAGGTCTTGGCAGTCCTCAATTTAATAAACCGAGGTGCAAATCAAACATTTATATAGTCCATGTCGAAATATGTCATTCTGTAGCATTTGCATGATGATGACCTTTTTAAATTAATGATTATTACTTGTCTTGAGCTTGAGATATTATCAAAGGGATAGTTCTCCCTTAGTTCTGTCATTAATTACTCAGACTCATGTTGTTCCAAACCTGTAAGACTTTCGTTCATCTTCGGAATACAAATGAAGATCTTTTTGATGAAATCTGAGAGTTGACAGCTACACAACTACCACTTTAACGCTTCAAAAAGTTCATAAAGAGTTTGCAAAACTAATCCAAATGAATTGAGAAATTTTCTGCAGAGACTTGTACGCTTTATATAATGAACAGATTGAATTTAGGCTTGACGCGCAAGAATGAACCTCATTGGTTCTTGCTTAAGCTCGTGCTGCGTAACATGAAAATGAATCTCATTGGTTCTCGCACGTCAAACGAACAATGATCTTCCATTTACCACAACTGATGTGCGAGTTGATGAATGTTTATATGTGAATAAAAGCCTAAATTAAATATGTTCATCATAAAAGCGATTGAGTCTCTTTCAGAAAATTTGGACTAAACCTCTCAATTCATTTGGATTAGTTTTACGAACTCTTTATGAACCTTTTTGAAGTGTCAAAATGGTAGTTGTGTAGCTTTTAATGGAGGGACAGAAAGCTCTCAGATTTCATCAAAAATATCTTCATTGTCTTCATTCCGATGATGAACAAAAGTCTTACGGGTTTGGAACGAGGGTGAGTAATTAATGACAGAATTTTCATTTTTGGGTGAACTATCCCTGTAAGCTCTTTAAAATGTGTTTATATGATCATTCATTTTCATTTTTGGTTGGTGTCCACAACTAAAGTCATGGATGGAAGAAGTCATGTGCGGTGAAATCAATGAGCACTCATAATTTTCCTCTGACTGAACCGTGCGCGAGTGTGTGTTAGTGTTGTGGGTGGGTTAAACCAGTGAACTGAGCGTGATATTTTTGTCCGTAGTGTAGGAGTGAATGAGAGTGTGAAAGCTTTTTTTCTCTCTGCAGGCCGCGTCTGTCTGTCTCACTCCTCGTGGCCATCAATCCGATGAGAGCGAGCGAGCCAGAGGGCCGCATATGGGAGAGAGCAAGCGCAGTGTGTGGGGGTTGCGTGGAGAGGAGGCTGAGCGTGTTTTGTTCTCCTCCAGGTGCACGGCCATCAGAAACGATTTGAACGCCACCCTGCCCCTCATGCGACGTGAACGCGAATCTCTATCCGAGCAAATCTGATTAATTAGCATGCAATTTAGCGTGCGTGTGCACGTATGAAACGATGGGCCACGATCGCAGAGCGGCCGAGGGACGCAGCAAAGCTTCCTTCAGTCTTATCAACATCACCCAGACCTTTCTGTGCTCACGTCTGCAGCTCTGTCCAAAACACACACACACACACACACACACAAACACACATTCGCAGCTAGGGCTCTGGCCTCTCACTCAAGCGACGGGGCGCGCGGAGAGAGAGAGAGCGCGCGGTAACCAGGGCGATGGTTGATAAGATATTCGCTCCCCCACGGTTCATTCGTTCCAGGGGAACAGGAGCACGGCGCTACTATGGTAACGGCAGAGCGAGATGTTGCGCTATAATTGGTGCAGTGCTGCGAGCAGCATAGCGGCACTTCCAGGTGCGCGTGTCAGCGCGCAGGAGCCACGATATTACACTCCCGCTGGGAGATGGCGGAAAAGCACAACGTGTCCGGTTCTCATCTCCTCTATCCTCCACCACCCCATTCTTATATCCTCTTTTATTTTAGTCACGAATTAATCGTTGCGTGGTTGTGTTTGATTAAATGAATTTTATTAGGCTATATTCCAAATTTTTGCCTAAAACCCTCTTAACCGTGCAAATTGGACGGTCTTTAAAAATGCAGTGGGGAAGAGCGGACCTTTTTTTTAGCCTTTTTAAAATCATTTTGATGATTCAAATCAATGTCGTTCTTCTTTGAAGTAGGCCCATTCTTCTTTCAATCTGAAACTTTTATATTTAGCCATTTAAACTTAATCGTATACAATAAGATCAACAGTCAAATACACAATCAAATTTGATCTCACTTTGACTTTACCAATATCACTTTGTAGATTCATTATTGGCTTTATTAGCATTACATTTAATCACTGAAACAGTTGGGTAAAATGAGCCACCCTTCGTTTTAGGCAACAATAATGTGACTGCATTAAGAGAGTGGTAAATGTTTTTTTTATGTCCACATATGTTTTACAAAAACATTACAGTTTAATTGGAGCTCTTACACAAGTTAGCCTTATCTTTTTCCCCAAAAAGATAAAGGCCTGAGATAAATAACTATTTAAGTATATGCATAAATATTTTTTTTGTGAACCTCAAGAGCAATGGCAGAGCCAGAGGGGTGTCCAGGATGCCACAGTTTTCCATTAAATGCATCATTTGTCGTTGTTAATGTATCTACATAATGACTTTATATAGCCTGGAAGAGTGTGTAGACATTTTTTAAAAAAATTCTTTCTCTCTATTTAATAAAGTATGTGCATATGGAGAGATATAATATATATTGTAATTTCTGTTTCCGTTTGCACAGTTTTTACAGTAAAACACATCGACGCAATTTTTTTTATTCTTGAAGTGAACTTTTTGCCTGTGTGATGATTAGATTCACTGTTTTGCACTGGCGCTTTGAACTTGAGAACGCGACACGTTTGGTGTTCGGCATATGGCACTTCATCCATAGCGCGCACAAATACTATTCTTGCGTTTGAAGTTGAACTGACAAATATTATACACATAAAAATATGGCAAAATAGCCATCTTGGCGAGAAACATCGTAAACACAGTCGGTTCTGTCTTAATCGAATGTAAACAGTTGAGAATGAAATCGGATGTGTGTCAATATACTGGATTCAACATACTGCATTGATCTTAAAGTGACAGCAGCCTAATATAGCCTATACATGTTGCCGTCTGTCGTCAAAGTTAATCAAAGAAACAAAAGAAAAGGAAAAATCACTCACTGATCTTGACTGAGTAACTTTTGTAGCTTTAACAAGGATTAATCTAATAATTTATACGGTGAAGACAATTATGTTTGATTAACCAATTTTGCTGTTGAGAAACTTCAAGCACTTAATTTAGCACTGTTCTCATTTTATTACTGACTGTTCACTTGTATTCAATAGTGTTTTAAGTTTATACTAGTTAGGCGTGTAGTTTTTGCTGTGGTATATAAATTGGAATTAATTTCGGTATCTTATTTATAGAATACAGTGTTACACATGGGTCAAAACAATGAAAACAAATAAGTATTACATATGATATTCTTTCAGTTTATGGACCCCCTAAAGTAGCCTTGGCCACCCCATGTTTAAAAGTCTAATTCCGCCACTGCTCAAGAGTTAAAGGTCATTAGGTACAAATTTCTATTTAATATAGGCTATGCCACATTATTGTATTCAGTATGTAGATAATGCAAGATCTTATAGAGGTGAATTTAATTGAGTGATTACTTGTTTTGCTGTAAACAACAACAATAACGTTGCACATGGATCCATGTTGGCGTTGGTTGCCATAGAAACAAATAATATTAGAGTCTGAGGACATAAATAGCCTAAGTACTCATTTTCCCGAAATTACGGTAATTCCAAAATGACGTGAACGCAGCATAATTGGGCCGTTTGCAGGCTTATCCAATAAGAATTTGGAGCCATTTTATGAATTTGAAGTATCAACCACTAATTCAGAAAAGAAGAAAAAAGCTCACACAGTCATTTTGAGTTCATTTTAAGCACAAAATTGTGTCTTTTCAAACATGCGTGTAATTTTGGCTCCATCTGCAAAAAATACCGACCTTTTTTTGAAGTGAAACCTCACATGGTGACAGTGCTTCCGCAGGCCAATCTACCAGAACGGAGACTCGGGAGAGGGCTATCACCACAGATGGAAAGAAAGATTTCTTTTTCCTCTCGTGGAGATTGCCCCCCCCCCACTCCCCTCCCCTTTGTCCAGGCAGTGTCTGGCTTTAATTGCGTATGGTGGCAGGGAAACGCTGCTGGCCACGGTCAGGTCTCTCTCAGAGAGGAAGCCATCTAATTCATCCCCCCTCCTCCTCTTCCACACCGCAAACACGCAAGCCGCTCAACTGACGTTGAGCTGAATCTCCTGCAACCTTTTCTCTATATTTTCACTCCTTTGTCAAACATGTGCAATACACAAGACAACATCTTCCATGCTTGCACACACAAAATAGTAAAATAATCGCAGACAGAATGTCAACATAAACTATTATATTCCTCTTTGGCCTGGTGGCCATTTGTCCAGAGATGCATTTTTATTTTTTGGGAAATCCACTGAATCTACACTGCAAACGAAATTTTTAACACATACTGAGAGTGTGTGTTGTTATGTGACGTGACAGAAGTAGATTGAAATAAAACTAGATCAGTCCCATTATAATCATGTTAGACTGATTAATGTCATTGTGCACTTGTAGTAACGACTACTTTGTTGAATATAATAGGTGCTAGTTTTATTGCCTCATGGCCTTTGGTCTCTGCGTGTTAACGGCTTTCATTGGTTGATTGATTTTTCCTAAACAAATGGCTTTGGTTTCATAATGAGGTATTAAAGGGATAATTGACCCAAAATGTCGACATTATTCACTCTCAAGTCATGCCAATTTTTAAAGTCAGTGGGGTCCAAATGACTTTTTTATGAGAACTATCCCTTTAAGAAAACACACCAGTTATTAATTTAAACTCACTTGTGCTCAATGTTGAAATCACACATCTTGTGATCCGTCTTTCATGATGATGTCATATGTCAAGCCTTGTGTATTGCGAAAGGTCCATCTCGCTCCTAATTGGACATGGCCGCTATCCGACAATCTCCACTAAACCAATCAATACACCACGTTTACTGACGGGAATTATGGCCCATTCGACAATTGCACTCTAACGCAGTGGGACGTGTACACACACAAATCTGCAAAAGTCTTGCTCTGCTTAACCACTGCATGTCAAAACTGGCGTGAAAACATTTCATATTCACATTAACATGAACTCAGAACACTTTTTGCAATGGGTTTGAGAGGTTATATTTGCTGTTGTTGTAATACGACATGAGCGTTCTTTCTCTCTCGCTCTGATGGTATGGTGCAGGGCAATGGGAGGTGAGAGGGGCGGTCAGGCACTTCCCAGGTCGGGGGGATGGGTGGTTGTGTGTGTGTGTGTGTGTGTGTGTGTGTGTGTGTGTGTGTGTGTGTGTGTGTACACAGTTTTCACCTCACTGCTCGAGTCACCAACAGAGCCTATTAAAGCCAGCGGCCTTCTCCAACAAAGAATGACTGCCAATTACAGCCGCCTGTCCTCTCTCTCTCACTCTCTCTCTCTCTATCTTTCCTCTCTGCCAGTTTCTCGCTTTCAGTGTCTTGCTTTTCCACTCCCGGGTCATCATGCCTCTCTCTGTCTATCTGTCTTTAACATTTATTTGCTACAACCCATCAACGTGATCTCTACATGCCTCTCTGCTGTCGGTGGCAGCAAGAAACAGATTTCCTCTTAAAACTAGATTTTAGAATGGTGCTTTCCCTGTAAAATGCTGCCACAATGCTAGGGTGGTTTTTAGCATGTTGATATGTGGTTGCTAGGGTGTTGCTAAGTGGTTTTATGATATTCCCACTATTCTGGTGTTCTGGATGGTAGTCAGGGTTCTGATATACAGTTGCTAAAGTGTTGTAAAAGATTTTTATCATGTTGCTGTGTGGTTGCTAAGGCGTTGCTACATGATTTCCACTGTGTCTCAAAGATGTTCCACCAGTTCTAGTATTCTGGCTGACGGGGCACTGCTATGCAGTTGCTAAGGTTTTCACTAGCTCCAGTGAAAAAAGCTAATCTCAAAGTCTCAAAGATAGCCCCCAAATTCTAGCTGGTTGCCAAGGTGTTGCTATGTGGTTGCTAAGGTGTTCTGAATGATTTTTTGGTATGTTGCTATGTGGGTGCAAGGTGGTTCAATACTAGCCCAAGTGAAAAAAGCAAACCACCAAGTCTCAGTGGTACCCCCCAAATTCTGTCTGGTTACCAGGTTGTTGCCATGCGGTTGCTGAGGTGTTTTGAGTGGTTGTTAGCATGTTATTATGCAGTTGTTCAGGTGTTATGAGCAATTTTAATGTATTGCTATGTGATTGCTAGGGTGCTATTGGTAGTTACTAAGTGGTTCCTCATTGGCACATGTGAAAAGGCTAAGTCTCTTTCCCCAATTCTGATGTTCTGGCTGGTTGCCAGGTCATTGCTATGTGGTTGCTAAGGTGTTCTCAGTGGTTCTTAACTCATTGCTGTGTGGTTGCTAGGGTATTGCTAGGTAGTTCCTTACAAGCCCAAGTTAATTAAGCAGAGTCTTAATGCTAGACCTCAAATTCTGGCTGGTTTCCAGGGAGTTGCTATGCCATTGCTGAGGTGTTTTGAATAGTTGTCAGCACCTTACTATGCGGTTGTTCTGAGTAATGTTTAATGTATTGCTAGGGTAATTTAGGTGATTGCTAGGTGGTTTCTTACTGGCACATAAGCTGGCTGTTCTGGCTGGTTGCCATGTTGTTGCTATGCAGTTGCTAATGTGTTCTGAGTATGTGGTTTCTATGGCGCTTCAGGTAGTTGAAACCAAAGTTGAAATACTTCTAGTTAACATGTTTTTCAAACCTTTTTCACGTAATATTATCAAAATATTAATGCTTGACATAGCAAACAACATTTATTAAATATATCTTCACGAAGTAATACAACACAACACAGCATAATACCCATCATTCAGGTATACGTTCTTAGCGGACAAAGCTATATGTCTATGCAATAGCAAGTCATATTGAAGGGATAGTTCACCCAAAAATTCATTACTCACCCAGGGTGAGTCACCCTCATGTTGTTCCAAACCCGTAAGACTTTCTGTCATCTATGGAACACAAATGATGATCTTTTTGATGAAATCTGAGAGCTTTCCGTCCCTCCATTGACAGTCTACGCAAATACCACTTTCAAGCCCCAGAAAGGTAGTAAAGACATCATTAAAGTAATCCATGTGATTCCTATGGTTTAACCTAAATTTTATGAAGTGGCCCAAGTACTTTCTTTGTGCAAAAAAAAAAAAACAATTTACCACTTTATTTTCATCTTTCATTTTTCTGAAGAGGAACGAATGTCTTATGGGTTAACGACATGAGGGTGAGTAATGAATGACAGAATTTTCATTTTTGGGTGAACTATCCCTTTAAGAATCTTTTCCTCAGCTTGAAATTGATAAACCAACGAGTTTAAGCTCGTATGAATTGCTGCAGGTGAAGTCTATGATTTGCTGGAGGGTCAAAATCTATCGGAGGATGTTTTATGCAGCTATGCAACTCTGAAGCAGAAGCTGATGTAGAACTCAGGTTGTGAGGGGTGGAGGAAGGTTAGCTGAGTCGTAGCCTATGGCTGTGAATCTATACAGCACACAAACAGTATTTTTCCCTCTCTCTCTCTTTCTGTTCACCTTTCCCTCGTCTATCTCACTCTGGATATTTCCCTCTCTCTCTCTTATATTCTGTTAGCTCTGCTGATGTGACAGGGCCCTGACAGCACAGGGAATTCAACCAGAGTCCAGAGAGAGAGAGCTGCCACTGCATGGTGATAAGATGGTGGACATAAACCCTCAGGCACTGTCTGTGTGTATGTGTGTGAGTGTGTGTGTGCGTGTGTGTGTGTGTGTGTGTGTGTGTGTTTGGAAGACGGTAGCGAGGGTATTTGACAAAGGAAGCAGTACCGTGGGGAATTGACCACTGCAGGCTACACGACACTTCCCAGTATCCTGTTCAATCTTTCTTTCACCCCCTTTTCAGTGTCACTGGGACATATTTTACTTTCCTGTTGTGATCTCACTGCCTCTCAATTGGTTTCATTTTTTCAGTATTTTTTTGTTTTGTGTTTACATAAAGCTAGTCGTATTTTTTTCTGAATTTGAAATAATTATTATCTTTTGAAAAGCCTCAGGCAACATGCCCACAAACCGCCCACAGTCCGTTCACTGACCGTCTGATGCATACTGCACACAATGGCTGTGTTCAGAATAACATACTGCCATACTACTCTAACTGGTTCTGCACTATATACACTATGCACATTGTGCATAGTATGCAGTTTTTCATATAACCTAATACATGTTCAGTATACAAACGGACAAACTGCATGGAAAATTATTTCCCACAATGCAATGCGTCAAATAGGAATTAACATCAGCTGAAATTTTTCCATAACTTTTTAAGTTTCTTGTAATCATTATTTGATCTGACTGCCGAAAGATAAAATATGCAATCAATTTCTAAGATAAGTGGAGGCTATCAGCAGAGGAATGCTGCTTTCACCCCATGTCGTATTTACCGTAAATAAAGCCCAGGATGCTAAGTTCTACAAGACTTTTTACAGTTCAGAATCGTTATGGTAGTTACGAAATGGTGTGGACGTACCTTAGGTCATGTGACAAACACAACAATGTAGCATAGTGCTGTTATAAAGATTAACTGTTGCTTAATACTATTTTCATATTGTGTTTTAAGAACAAGTGTTCTTGGGTAAATACTTGTGTAGTATTCTAATAGCTTACCTGAAAAAATTGCGCGTTTTGTGGCATATTTTCTGTATTTTGTATTTTATTTATCTACATTCGGTAATTGACTGGCACTGCTGCGGCACTACTATTGCAAAATTAACTATTAGGCAACAGATAAACAAGCCACTAATAAATGGCTTGCAAAAACAAACTGAGAGTGATTGGTTTTGCTGCATTTATACAGCAAACGCGTTACGTTCTGTTTGGAACTGTTCACGTCCTCAGACTTGGAATTTGCTCTGAGTCAGACTGAAGGTAAATTTAGCCAAAATCCGATTATTTGCTCATATGTGACTCAGATGTTTGTTTTCATGACAGTGTGAACGGCACAAACCACATGGAATCTGATCTTTTATGATTTGGTCCACTTCCATATGGTCCTAATACCTACATCCGATACAGGTCAGTTTGCAATGTGACTTCAGTCTGAACAGTCATTTCGAAATTCATGGCCATTTTTTTTTTTTTTTTTTTTTTTTACTCTGGAGGGATTCGTCGCAATTCTGCGCTCATGGGACTCACTTCAAAGATTTTACTAAGTTATCAAGACGGTTGCGAAACGTAGTCAGTGAAGGACAGTAATGTGTTAGAACTTATCTACAGTGACCACAAGCAAAACATGAGGGCCCGTATCATAAACGTTTAAAAACTGCTTTTTTCGCATCCTCTTCTGTTTTTTTTTTTTTTTTTTTTTTTTTTATATATATATATATATATATTGTCAGCGCATAAATTCGCTGGCTTCCTCGACAGATCACACTATAATTAAACGCGTAATCACTTACTTTAATGTCCTCCGTGTGTACTTCTTTATGACAGCATGCTACGTGATGTGTTTTTATTGTTCTTTTGCGCATGCGGGTCAGTCCAGGATCATGATCTGTTCACACTGGAACCTGATATTGGTCACATTTAAAACAACAATGTGAACAGCTATACAAAAAAAAGGTTAGTTGTTTTTCCTTTTATTTTCATTCTATGAGTTTATTTTATGTTATTTTACTCTTAAATTCAGTTCCATTAATCATATTTATTTTTAAATGAATTAAAATTCACAGTTCTAACTTCATTAAATTAGTTAGGGTTAGGGTAAGTGTGTGCACTTTTAAGTGTGCTGTGCTCTGTTCCCTTTTTTCCCCATTTTTCCTTGACTTCCCATTTTCCACGTGAGTGCTCCCCCTCAGTGGTTCCCGCACCTCTAATTCTGCTTTTCCGCAAATCTGTGTCACCTGCTGTCCTTGCTGGCTCGTGCCCGCTGCGACACCAGCTTGCCAACGTGCCAGCGGGCACTTCTGCCCGGCAGGATGGCAGGATGAGCGAGCGAACAAGGGAAAGGGAGGAGGAAAATGAGAAGAAGAGAGCAGTAGTGATTTTGTGGAGGAGGATGGACTGATATAGATAGCAGCATAGTGATGAAATATAAAATGAGGAAGGTGAGAGAGACAATTTAAAACTGGAAACTAAAGTAAGAGAGATGCACCTGGTAGTTAGGAAAGTTTTTAGGAAAGAGGAGAGAGAGAAACCACATGCTTGTGAGAGTGAGAACAGGTTAGTTACTGGCCATGGCAACAGAACCAAGGACACGTTTTCAAACAGGAGAGATAGACCATTCACAATGCACAGTGTGTGTGTGTGCTGGTCCGTGTGTAATACTGCATGAGCATGGCTAACTCAGATAGTTTCCTTCAGATGTCTGTGCCATTAAACCAAATGTGGTATTATTCAAGTAGTTATCTTCAGACATGTCAACCGTTTCACTAACCATAATAGTAGTTGACCTGAAAGAGAAAGCTGACCATAAGAGATGATGCTAAGTTTACATTAACACCTTCTACAGTGCCCCTTGCAGCAACACACACTCGCGATATGACACATTTGGAAATGCAGTGAAGCATAAAATCAAGTTAGTGTTCTATGCAGTATTTGTCTGAGCTTAGGGGTCGTTAAAAAAAAACATGCTTTAAATCTGTTGCGTTCTGTTGTGCTGTTTTTGAATGCAGTAACACACTGTGTATATGAACGGCCCATGAGGCCCAAAACATAGGCCTACTCTACGCAAGTGTGTGAAAGCAGCAGCTTTTAGCTACGAAAACTTAATTTTACTTGTCTTTGCATTCCAAAATTTATCCAAACACAATTCCAAATGCAATGCAAGTTCACACCGAATGCCTTAGTAAGTTCATCTGTGCTACTTTTCCATTGTTTTAATTTTCCACTTCTCCATTGTGTTAAATATGCGGTGGACAGACGGCTTTAACCATTGTGCTCGTGTCCCACGTCTATTACAGCATTTCACAGATGACACTATATCCAAAAAAGTTCAAATTCGATTAAAATACAATTGCTCAAGTTCAGTTACAAATTACAATAAAGTTCTTGTGTGTTTTTTTTTTCATTCCACTCGAGTTTTCAATGCAAAAACACTTTTTATGTGACTTGGCCCCTTAATTACATTCTCTGTGTTAATTGCATTCTGAAATGCGTCAGAGCACAATTCAAAACAAATTGCAAATGCACGTTGCATATTGATTAGCATTAGCTAAAATAAACTGCTAAGATCATTTTTATTCTTTCATGTCAACTGCTCTTGCAGTGGAGCGATACTTTAAATACAATTTTGCTGATCTGTTTTTTGAGCTTCTAAACAGTTATATCAAAGTCACTTTCAAGGAAAGTCTGTTCACTCTGCAGGCATATTTGCAACACCTTTGGGCAGCTATTTCGGGCATCCAAGACCAAGTCCTATCTATTTAAATGGGGTAATCCTGAAGTCATAATTAACTAACATTTCAAATTGGCAACAAAATCCAACAGGAACTGTCCTGTTGTCACATCCGCCAGCTGGAGTGCACATGATCTCCACTAGAGGGCACTCCTCCCAAATATTGTACTCTATTATCATCGACTACATTTCCCATAACCCACTGCCTGGACTCATTTTGCTTGATTACATTCAGCTGTGTCTCATTACCTTGTTAACTCTGCCTATATAAGCCCTGTATGTTCTGTCATTCTTTGCAAAGTCTTGTATGTTGTTACACTTTATTTCTGACCGTTATCCTGTTTTTTTTTTTCTTCTCTCCCCGTATTCCGGATTACCCTTTGTGCCTGTGTTTTCTGCCCTGTTGCTCATTTGGTTTGTTTGCCCGTGTGTTTGACTCATTGCTCTTTGTATGGATTACGATTTAGGACTGTCCCAATAAAGCTGTATTTTGATCTTCAACTCAATGTTGTATACATATGCTCAAATAATGTTAAAAAAGCTTACTTTTCAAGCTAGACCATCCAATGCATGTGCAATACTAAGAGCAAATCTCAGTTTTCTATGGGAACTGGCACTTCTGACGGCAGCTGCAGTGACACAATGATTTTTTTTTCACAATGAAAATTTACTTTTATTTAGAAGGCGAGACATATTCTGCCAAATTGCGTGTTGAAGCTTCTCTCATTCATAAGTGTTAGGAGTGCACCATCTTTGTTTATCTATAGTCTTTTGTTATATTTAGCTAGCTGAACAACAATAGGCTACAACCAGTTTAATGGCACAGACATGCAACTTTATCGCCCCCTAGAGTATGGAGGTTTGTTGCCTTTACACATAGTCCAATGCGGTCGTATAATTGCAATGTGTTGGCTGAGCATTCAAACCTGTGTTTCCTGTGTAGACTTGTCAGAGGAACAATCAGGAATTATCTCCTGGACTACTAAGATCCTCCTACATAACTACTCACCGATGAAAAAATATTTTCCCGGGCCACATGAATTTATGCGACGGGCCTGTGTTGGTTGTTCCTGTCAAAATAGACTATTAGTACAGTAAACTCTGCTGATCTGAACACTGCATGTTTGTGTTTATGTGTGTTGTGAGAGGAAGAGGAACAAAGAGAGAGAGCGTGACAGGAAGTAGAACGCAAGCAGACTGGAGCAGGCCGATAATGTGTAAGTGAGTAAACGAGAGAGAGAGAGTGAGTGTGTGAGTGCGTGTGTGTGTGTGTGTTACAATGAGAGAGACAGCGAGATGGAGACAGGCAGATGCAGTCTAGGGGAGATAAAATGGATTTGTCTCAGGAGATGCAGTCTAACCAGGATGAGTGTGTCACAGACAGCGAGTGTCGCTCCGTGTGTGTGTGTGTGTGTGTGTTTAAGATAGGGCGGGAGAATGTGCTTGCTGCCGCAGTAGAAACCTGACGTTAATGATTAAATAGTTTGTGAAGGTTTGCTTCATTAACACACCACCATGTGACTAATTCACTGAGCACCACTGACCCCAGTGTATGTGTGATCCTGCCACGCTGGATATCAAGACGTCACGGTCTGTGCGTATCCATGTGTGTTTGTGAAAGTCTACAAGGAACAAAAGATTTCTCCATCTACTTGGTTCTCAGTGTTCTAATACACTATTAAAAGGATAGTTCACCCAAAAATGAACATCCTGTCATCATTTACTCTCCCTCATGCCATTTCCTGTTTGGATAAATTGTGCTTTTAATGCAAAAAAAGCACTGGTTTTCTCGTGTGGTTGCAGAAAGCAGTGCGCCAGTTTGATTATGCAGAATGGGGATTTGAAAGCTGCATGCAAATGTTAAGATAATCAGAGAATATGGCTTAAATGTTGGTATGTTCGTCACAAAAATGTATTGTGTATCCACTTAGGCTGTTGATAATATTCTGGTTATTATCCCATATTATCATAGAATTAGAATGATTATTAAAATGTATAGATATAGTTATCATTATAGTTATCATGGTCTAAACATTAAATGAAAAAAAAATGTTTTGGTCTAATCTTTACATTCGGTTTTGAATACAATGATAGGATGGCCTACTTGTTTGCATTCATTATTATTGCAATGTTATGTGCTTTGATGTAATTGACGATGTTATTTAACGCCGTCTCGATGGTTGCAGAATCTGCTCTGTCATGTGTTTTGAAGGAGGCGTGGTTTTGGAGATGCTCTGAAGGGAGGGTGTGATCTCATGATTTCAAAGCTAGCTTGCTATTGCTAGCCTCTCTTAAACGTACAATATGTCATTTTTTTCGCCGCTAGGGGTCGCTAACCTCTTACAATAACAAAGGCGTAGTTTGATGACGCAACATTTGCTAAGAATTATGGATCTTGTCGTCAACGTCAAGCCGACCGATCTAATAATGTTTATGGATGACTGAATACATCGATGCTTTTATCATGACTTTGATATGAAGCAGTTCGGGATTGCTAAGAGACAGCTATCAGCTCCACACGCGACGCGAGTCCCGCGGATATAAAAGGAATACGGACATTTCATTCTACCAAACTACCCGCAGAATTACTACTCACAGGTCAGTTTATAGACAAATTCTGGACAAATGTTGGTGAGGTAACGCAGCGCTGTTTCACTTGGTCTAACATTACACTATCACACTAAACTGCATTTGAATGTGTTGAAATTTATGTTATTCTAGTTGCAAAATTACTTATAGACAGAAGATGTCTGTTGCAGGACTATCAAAATAAAGCGTTAGCAGATTTTAAAGGGATAGTTCACCCAAAATGAAAAAAAAAGGTCAACATTTACTCACCCGCAATTGTATCCAAACCTGTATGGATTTCTTTCTTATGCTGAACACAAAAGAAGTTATTGTGAAGAATGTCAGTAACCAAATAGTTGATGGACCCCATCTATGGAAGGCAATGGGGTCCATCTATTGTTTGGTTACCCATATTCTTCAAAATATATTTTTTTTGTGTTCAGCAGAAAAAAGAAATTCATACAGGTTTGGAACAACTTGAGGGTGAGTAAATGATGACCGAATTTTCCTTTTTGTGGTGAACTACTACCTCTTTTAAGTTTACCAGTACTCTAATGACTGGTAGTTGACATGTAGTTATGCATAGTTAATAAAACATATAAAGTGGACTATCGAAATAAAGGGTTTCCAGAAACATTCATATTAAAGATGCATTCTCTGAAAACAAGTCTAATGCAGTGTTTCTATGGATTTTTAGATATTTTAACTTGAAAATGAGAACTTGACAGCATGTGAGTAAATGATGACAGTAGTAATTATAGAACTATTAGAACTATTCCTTTTATAAACGTACAATGAAGCCTATGAGCAAACAATCCATATACAAGAGCATGACAAAGTCCGAAAATACAGGACTGATTCTCCGTACTCAATCTGTATTGCTCAAACTAAGCTAGCGTGACTCTGATCTCTATCAGCACTGCATCGGGCCTGTGGGCTGGGCTGGGCTGGGCTGGGATAGCGTCAGCCGTGGGTAGTGTTGTGTAAAGACGGGGCTGTGAGGGGCCATTGTTCTTCTCACCACAGTCCAGTGTGTTGCTGCCGTGCCGTCTGACGGTAAATAAGGGCCCGGCTTTATTGAATTGGCCTAAAGGCGAGCAAGAGAGATAGGGAGAGAGAGAGAAAGAGAGGGAAGGAGGGGGTTGTCTGATCCACCGTGTCTGACGCTGTCACCTCTGCAAGCTAACAAAGTTTACAGCTTTATCTCTAATCAGATTTCCGTCACATACTCATCAAACACACACTCATGCTGTGCTGTTGGTTGCTGATGGAGCTGGTTTCATTACAAAGAGGACAAAAACATCAGAAAGTCAACACTCATAACAATGTAGCCCCCCCTCCCCCCATAAATGTCAAATTGGGGCAAGTTGTCACATATTATGTCAGATTGTTAAAAATTGTTTTAAATATTTTTGAAATTTTGCTTTTTTTGTGTGCTGTTTTTGTGATTCATTATTGTTTTAATGTTACATTTGTGCTCCAAAGATATTAGGATAGTCTATAGTACATTTAAATATAAATAGAAACTTTTGGAAGATGAATTTCGTTTTAGTTTAGATTAGTATAAATAAAACTGTATTCTAAAAATCTGTTTAACATAAATTCAGTATTTTAGTGTCGGTAAAGAGCAAGTTTACATTGTGACAACATGCCCCACGATATTGGCTCACTGTGTTCACTGAACTATAGACAGAGTTTGTGCAAGAGTATAAGTTTGTCTATACAGAAATAGACTTTTAACAATAAATCTACCCTGAGAAATATTCACAGGAATAAAAAGTGTGACAACTAGCCCCAGTCTATCCTTTATATTAAGTGACATGTGTCAGGAAATGTTGGGATCTTTGATATGCTCTTAAAGAGACAGTTCACCAAAAATTAAAAAAAAATTCTGTTGTGGAACATAAAAGATAACATAAAAGAAAAAAAAAATCGGACCCATATTGTTGATTGATTTAATTAATCAATCAACAATACTATTGATCAGCATTACCAAACGTGGACGTTTTACACTAAACAAACACTGATGTACTATTTTATTTAATACTGTGAAGCTGCTTTGATACAATCTGTATTGTGAAAAGCGCTATATAAATAAAGTTGACTTGACTTGACTTGACCCCATTAACTTTCATTGTACGGACAAAAATATTTTTCTAAATATATTTTTTGTTGTTGTTACTGTGATTAAAAAATGTGATGTTTTTTACATCAGCTGGTTTTTGGGTTAAAGTATCAGAAAATTGATGGTTTTCTAAAGAACTAGATAGTCTTTTGTAGAACTTCAACATTTTCCCGTACTTTATATCATCGGGTTTTTTGGTTCTGCTTGAAAATGGAGCATTTACTTTTTAGAATGTTCAGTCAAAGTCCGATTCTATGAATAGAATCTGTATTACCAAATCAGTGACATATAGTGTTGTATTGTATTCATACCAGTATCTCTCTATATTTTGCACCATCCATCCTTCCTTCTATCTTAACAAGATGTCCAGTCCCTGCTGATAAAACACAGCCATACAATATGATGCAACTCCCACTATATTTCACCTTAGGCATGGTGCTTTTTTTTTGTGGCGAGGTTAGATTTATTTTACACCACATAAATTGCTTTGAATTTTCCCTAAAACGCCGTATATCTCGTTTTCATCTGACCACAAAATCGTTTCCCACATTGTAAGCGGGACGCTATTAAGCTTTTTGGCAAACTCTGAACGTGCTTTCACATGGTTCCTTTGAGTAATGGCTTCTTTTGTGCCAGCCTCCCATACAGGCTAGTGTCAGAGCGTTTGATATGCTTGACTGGTGCACCTTCAGTCTGTTCTCAGCTGATGAACTCTGTAACTCCTTCAAAGCGATCGTTGGCTCCTCCACGGTTTCTCTCACATGTGTCCCTCGTTGGCACAGGGACGTCCTTTTTTTCAGGACGGCAACTCGGTTGTTTGATGTGCTTGATAATTGAACAACAGAACCCACTGGGACATCCAACTATTGGGTATTGTCGAGTAGCCTTTTCCTAATTCATGCATTTGTTTTACTTCAGCGTCTTCAGAAGACTTTTAGCTTTCGTTTTTACATCCGGCCTTGGGATTTGCAACCTAAATAATGATTGCTTAACTGTGGGGATTTTTGTCTAGAAAATGTGGTAGTTATTTTAATGATTCTCAGGTAGACGGCATTCGTAAGGCAGTTGTGTCCTTGTTAGGAAAATTGTCTTTCATCGATGTAAACTTGGAGCTGATGCAATGCAGGGATTGAAAACTTAAAACAGTTTTTCTTTGTGTGTGTTTGTGTGTAGGATTTGTCTCATTAAATGAATTAATTTAAGAGTTTCAGAGATTGAATAAAAATACTAGATTGGACATTTTCTGGGTAGTTTTATCATTTTCTGGGGTCGGCATTGTACATTATAAGACATTATAATGTTTTTGAAAGAAGTTTCTTCTGCTCATCAAGGCTGCATTTATTTAATTAAATTAATATTTAACTAATATTGTGAAATACTATTACAATTTAAAATAGCTTTTTTCAGTGTTGAAAACAGTTGCGCTATTTAATATTTTGTGGAAACCATGATCATTTTTTTCAGGATTTTTTGATGAATAGAAAGTCCAAAAGAACAGCATTCATTTGAAATAGAAATATTTTGTGACCTTCCCAGCTTAATAGAAGTATAAGTATTATATATAAATAATTGGCCTGGCCCATACTGTTAAATGGCAGTGTATCTCTCCATGGCATTTTCCCCCCATAAATGTAAGTTTGGGTTATGTTGTCATATGTGTTTATGTTCTAATTTTATACAATTGATTTATGCCCAAAACATGTTTTTGCTGTGAATCTGTAATTAATGCATGCTTTTTTTTTTTGCTTTTTTTTTTTTTTGTGCATGGCTGTTTTACTGGTGGCATTTTGCTATAAAGACATTGAATACCCTGTAATACATTTTAAATACAGGTTTTTGTGGAAGACATATTTTGTTTTAACTAATATTTCATAATTAAAATAAATGAGTCATAATTGTTTTCTAATCAGTTTCAATAAACAATAGATTCACATTATGACAACAAGGCCAATGTTTGTCAGTATGCCTTGCTATTGGGTTAACGTGTGTTAAATGAACTGTACACTAATATCTGTTAATGTTCAATAGCTTTTTTGTAGCCAAGAAGTTAAGGTGTGTGTCTATAAAGAAATTGACTCTGCATATGGAAGCCTGTGAGATTTTTCACTTGTTTGATCATCCACAAAGCAGAAAAAAACATAAATCTTCACACTTTAAAAAGCCTCTTAATTTGATGCATTTGATGATTTAATTAATCATTCATCAAACTCTGCAGGATGTTTTATGCACAGCAATGGAATACTTAGCATTAATGGTTTGTTCAAATATCTAACCCTAACAATGAGTAATAGTTATAAATAGTTACATCACAGAGAGCTAAATTTAAATGTACAATTTGTAATTATGTAAAAATTAGTTAAGGATCAAAATACTTGGCATTTAATCGTTTCGTGGTGAAATTTTGCATGTATCACATGAAACCTTTTGCTCAACCCTGACTAATGCAGTGAGATTTGATACTTCGGCACTCTCCCACAGAGCAAAAAACGTGTTTGGGCGAACAAAAACGTCTCTGATGTACGGCACCGAGAAAGACGCAATTTCTGCCTGTGCTTCTCTTGCCTCCTGTGCACACATCCCAGCATGCACCGGGCCTGGCTGCCTGCTCTAGGGACTGCGTGACCACCATCAGTCACGGTTCCGCGTTGTGCGCAAACACACACACGTACGCACACACACAAATGCACACGCACACACATCTAAGCGCCTCTCCGTGAAATCCTACTCCCCTGAGCAAGGGTGAAATACAGGTCTAGCTTGCAGTGACCTCTCGGGTTTCCATGGATACGCCGCACTATAAATAAAACAGGGTTTTTCTTCTAGCGGTTTGGCAGATCTGTAGGGGCCTGCTGGTGGTACAGTTCCTTCCCTCTCTCTCTTTATCTGTTCGCTTGCACAGGTATCTCTCCTGTTTCGTTTCCTCAGCATCTTCCCCCCTCATGAATGGATACTCTGATCAAAACAACTGTGACGTAATGAGAAACAAAGAGTGTTGTTTATTGACAAGGCCGCATATTGTGTGTGTGCACTGTGCAGAGGCAGGTTGTGTTTTATAGTTTATGGTAGAGGTTCTCATCTCTATGGAATGACTCATGATGACGTCGTTTGAGTGTGTGTATGTGTGGAAAACAGCAAAAAATGTAGACAATAGGCACTTTCACAGCCTTTTTTGTAGATTTAACAGCACTTTTCTGTTTAGAGGTCACGAGTGAACAGAATTAGTTGTCAAAGAGCAGACATATCGTCTCTGGCAATTGACTGGCTTAGGAAATTGGCCGAAAAGTTGTATTAATAAAGAGCCCAACTGATGTGCAGTCACAAATTTTGCTTATATATAGCCTAAATTTATTGGCTGTTTTATAGTTCAACGCCTTTAAACTTCGAGTCGGCATGAATGTTGCGATAGTCTTTTCTTCCCTACTGTAACGTATATCAGAGTGAAATGGATTCTCTAACAAGACAAAATGTATAGGGCGGGATTGGAGTTTGTCCATATGAGAACTGATTGGATGGTTGCTGTTTGCTATTGGTGGATCTCATGTGAGTGACAGGTTGCCCCGCCCTCACGACGGTAAACACATCATCAGAGAAGAGAAGAGAGGGAGTAAAGATTATGGGGCACATATAATAAAAATAATGGATAAATCATTTATAATAAATACTGTAATATTCCGTAAAAAACAAGAATTGTCAATTTAGATTTGAGATGATAATATATAAATATGAATTAAATTTAAAATATAAATTGAAATAAAAAATATTGTACTAACTATTATGAATAGTATGACTTAATGATTAATTTTACATTTTGGTTTGCATCCATAAAGTTCCTATTTAAAAAAAAAGAATATTGTCAAATAATATTTAGTACTATTTTTATTTATAAAATATTAATATTTATTTTAAAATAAATTATTTATTCAGTGGATCAGGGTTTCCCAAGAATGAAAAGCTAATTTATTTTATCATACAAATGTAAAATGAAAATAAATATTTTTAAAATAATATTTTAATTATTATTTTGTGTCTTTATATATAGGCTATATAATTTTTTTATTTTTTCTGATGGCAGATTTTGGTTTTCCTCCATCAAGTTCCTATTTAAAAAGAGAATATCATCTTTAATTTGTAAAGTATTTAATTTAATTTAGTGGATTATTGAAGAATATGTATTGGTTATGTAAAATATAAATAGTTTTGGCTTGAATTTTCAGCAAAAATAACTTGTATTGTAATATATCCTGTTATTGTGATATACAGTTGTGGTCAGAATTAATGACACCCCTGGTAAATATGATACAAAATGGAATGGTTGTAAAAAAACTAATTTGCATATCCTTTTGATCTTCCATTCAAAAAATTAGCAAAAATCGAACCTTTCATTGAAGTAAAAGAATTGAAAGTGGGGGGGAAATCACATTATGAAATAAATGTTTTTCTCCAAAACACTTTGGCCACAATTATAGGCACCCCTAGAATTTTTTACAAGTAAAATATCTCTGAAGTATATTCCCATTAATATTTACCTTTTTTAGCACACCAGGGTGACTAGGAACATGAAATTGTCCAGCTATGACTTCTTGTTTCACAGGAGTTTAAATATGAGGATGCAGAAAGGCCAAATTCCCTTAATCATCCATCACAATGAATAAAACCAAGAATATAGTTCTGATGTGCAGCAAAAGATTGTTGAGCATCACAAAATAGAAAGTGGCTGTAAGAAAATATCTAAAGAATTGAAAATCCACATTTTGACCATCAGGGCAATAATTAAGAAGTTATAATCAACTAAAGATGTGACGAATCTGCCAGGAAGTGGACGTGTGTCTATATTGCCTTAATGGACGGTGAGGAGGAAAGTTTGAGTGGCCAAAGACTCTTCAATAATCACAGATGGAGAATTGCAGAGATTAGTTGAGTCTTGAAGGTCAGAACACTTAAAAATAGATATATCAAACAACCCCTACATCCCCACATGTTGTTTGGGAGGGGTTCAAGAAAAATCCTCGCTCCTCCAAAACTAAACTCCAGCATATTCAGGTGTCAGACACGACTGGAACTTCAAAAGGGACCGGATTCTATGGTCGGATGAAACAAAAAAAGAGCTTTTTGGCAGCAAACCCACCAGATGTGTTTGGTGCAAACAGGGATGAAGAGTCCCCCATGCCTACGGTTAAATACACTGCTGGATCTTAAATGTTGTGGGCCTATTTTTTTGCTGGAGGTTCTGGACATCTTGTTCAGATATGGTATCATGGATTCTATCAAATATCAACAGATAAAAAATCAAAACCTGACGCCTTCTGCTAGAAATCTTTAATGGGCCGTGATTGGATCTTCCATCAGGACAACGGTCCAAAACAAACATCAAAATCAACACAGAAATGTGTAACTGAGGACAAAATGAAGCTTCTGCCATGACTGCAGTCCCCTTAACTGAACCCTATAGAAAATGAGTGGGGTGAACTGAAGAGAAGAAGCACCAACATCTGAAGGATCTAGAGAGAGATTCTGTGAAGGAATGGTCTCTGATCTCTTGTCAGGTGTTCTCCAAACGCATCAGGCATTATAGGAGAAGACTCAGAGCTGTTAGTCATAGTCTCCAGTCATGATTCACTCTTAAAGACCCCAGGATTAGCACAGTTTTCTTCCTGGTTAATGTATTCCCTATCTAAAACAGGAAGCTGGTTCTGAACATATTGAAGGGCTCATCCTTTTTTTAAATAGACAAAAATTGGTCACTGTCATTTTGTGGGCATCAGCAGGAAACCAAAATACAGAACAGCTGAAAATGCTTTTTTCTGTCTCTCTGACAGGTCACAGTGTTTGTTATTAATTACACATTATTTTGTGTATGACATCATAATTGGACCTCAAAGACCCAGTCGGGTATATATTGAGCGTATGAGAAGAAAATGTTTTTTTGTTTCCGATGACGCATTTCAATAGTTGAATTGAACCCTATGGAGAAGCTTTAGATTAGAAGAGTGATTCTGGTGAATACGGCTATATTCACATTGCAGTTCAGTTCTGTTAGGAGAGAGAAATACACTAGTGACAGTAAAAGAGTGACTATCGCTTTATGTAACCGAAGTGACAGAATTGTCATAACTGTATTTATATTGCCATAAATAAATTAATAAAAAAAATATAAAAATGAGCATTAATAAAGAATGATAACATAAATAGGTCGATTTTAAATATATTTTATTAAAGGTCAAACAGAGCAAACACTTTTAAAAACTGATATTCTGTTGATTATATAATTTATAGATTATATATTTTGATATGTGCTGCATAAACAGAGCTGTACCAAAATTATTTATTTAAAATGCTGAAAAAATGCTAGAAAATATACACAAAAATGCAGCTGAAAGTTGTGCTGTTTAACATTTTTTGTGGAAACCATGACATTTTTCAGGATTAAAATATTTATTTATCATTTATAGAAAACTTTTGTAACACTATAAATGTCTTTACTGTCACTTTTCATCTATTTAATGTTTCCTTGCTGAATAAAAGTATTAATAAACCTACTTCTAAAAACTCTTACTGACTCAAATCTTAAATCAATTTTAAATAAAATCTTCACAGTGGTATTGTATATCTGCTAAAGCATTATTCTGTTCGGTAAACTAGAATATGACATGAAAAGCTCTATTATAGACCAAAAGCTACAAAACTCCAATTTTGTCTGTATCAAAGGGGCGGGATTATGTCTGATTGACGTGGTCTTGTGATTGGTTTTCAACATGTCGGACATGTGATGAATGTGTTTGAAATAGTCTAATAGACCTGTCTGCAGGGGATTTCTGGGTTTGTGCTATATGCTGATGGTGTTGTCAGGTGCAGTTTTTCACTCACCAGAGACTCAAGACCAGATTAGGGTCAAAGTTTATTTTTTTTATTTTTCTAAAGAAATTAACACTTATATTCAGCAAAGATATCTATAATGTTACAAAACACAAAAGAAGATATTTTGAAGAATATGGGTAACCAAAAAGTTGGACCCCATTGACATATAGTATTAAAAAAACAATCAACTGTTTGGTTACTTGTATTCATCCAAATGTCTTCTTTTGTGTTTAGCAGAAGAAAGAAACTCATACAGGTTTGGAACACCTTGAGGGAGAGTAAATGATGACCGAATTTTTGGGTGAACTATCCCTTTAAATAGGCCTATATCTTTGAGTGTATATATGAGTGCTTCAAATCAAAGTTTAAAATGTTTTGATTCAACTTAAGCTGATTGGAACAATATATGTTCTAAGAATGTTTTCCTTTCTAACATTCCCATTAAGTTATGAAAAAAGTTTTTTCTGAATATCCTCTTTTTAAACGTTTTAGAAATGTTTAAAAACGTTCTTAGTTATGCGAACGTTAAGGAAACATTTCATTATATCATTCTGCAGACATGATGAGAATGTTACTTTTGAATGTTCTCTGAACATACTAAAACAAGTAGGCCTATCATTTATAAAATGTTAGAAAAACGTCCAACTAAAACGTAAAAAAAAAAAAAAAAAAAAACGTTCCATGAATGATAGACTAGCCTAAATAATAATAAAAATTGCAAATGTTTTAAGAACAATAAGACCAGATAACTTTGAACGAACATTCTATTAATGTTACTGGAAGAACTTTTGTTCATAAGTTTCAGAAAATCTTGCCAGAACGTTAGCTAAAGTTCTGAGAGTGTTCCCTGTTAGCTGGTGAATTATTAAAGAATTGTTCAAATCCCTAATGCTAAAACGCTGTTGCTCACCATCAGCCTACTCTCTAATGGTGTTTGTGCTATAACCAGTCCCAGCTAATTAGTTTGCAATGGTTTCGGTGTTGGTGATATTACAGGTTGTGTTTAGTGTGGATCTCCAGTAGCCTATGTGTGTGTGGGCAGTAAAGAGTTAAGAGCGTTGGAGCTGTCGCAGTCCCTTCGGCCCTCGGCCTCCTGCCCTCGCTCTGATTAATCATGGAGGGAAAAACGCAGTAGACCGTTCACTGCAAGACACGCACGCACGGACACGCACACGCAGCTCCACGTATAGAGACGCGCGCACACACAGAAGGGATTGTTTTCGCCAAACGGATTCGGTCACACACACACACACACACACACACACACACACACACACACACTGGCGCTTTCGCTGCAGACCGTTTCGCTCTTGCCTGAGGGGGTGAGCCTGTGTGTGTGTGTGTGTGTGTGTAGCCCTGTCACATGTTGCAGCGACACACACACACACACACACACACACACACACACAAAGCTCTCTCTCTCGCCAGGGGTCACTGGAGCCGAGGTTCAGCCTACACCGCTAGACCGCCACAACACACACACACTCTCTCTCTCTCTCTCTCTCTCTCTCTCTCTCTCTCTCTCTCTCTCTCTCTCTCTCTCTCTCTCTCTCTCTCGCTTTTTTTCTCCCTGGGTGACAGTGGTGGAGGTGGTGATGGGCTTCTCTCTCTTCCCGCGCACAACAGAGTCTTTTTTATCTCCCTTCAGAGAATCCCACTGCAGCAGGGAATTGCGCGCGCGTGTGTGTGTGTGCGCGCGCATGTGTGTTTAAAAGGTTTACGATGCCTGAGTACCCCTGTCCTCCTCGCGCACAGAGAAACCCCCCACCTTCCTCCACGAAGCTTCTTCAGAGCATCTGAGTGTAACGGCAAAACAGTCGTGGTCTTTGTAGACGAGAGAGAGAGAGAGAGAGAGAGAGAGAGAGAGAGAGAGAGAGAGAGAGAGAGAGAGAGAGAGAGAGAGAGAGAGAGAGAGAGAGAGAGAGAGAGAGAGAGAGAGAGAGAGAGAGAGAGAGAGAGGAATATCAATTCCTCTCATGTAAAAAATTCTAGACCGGTTTGGTCACTACAGAGACGACAGACATAAAATATCGACTGGAGTTACAGAGCAGCTTCCCAAAACTCTGCAGCGCCTCGCGCACAGCAGTGATACTGTTTATGAAATATTAATCTGTTCTCTCGCCATTCGCACGTCAGAGGTATATAGTAGGTAGGTTATAGCCATCATTAGTTGAGTTTGAAAACACACATTTAGCTCAGGCGGGGGAAAAAATCTGAAGGTTTATCATCATTGCATCAGCATTGATTTTAGTATCATTTGATAGGCCTTTACTGTTCATTTTTGTGTGAGTGATGTTTGTTCAGGCTAAATTAGTCACGCAACCCACAAAATAACATTCACAACCCGTTTTACTTCACTTTAAGCAGAATATTCAATTCAAAAGTTATTTTTCCCATGGGGAATTGATTGAATCATGAAAAGTGGGCGTTTCAGACCTGAATGCGTGTTTGTAGTCGATGTGTGTATGACTAAACTCCCCTCGGTCAAGCGGAGGTGACGTCAACCAAAAAGCTGAGACGTTTCGGAATAAACAGGCCAGGATTCAGGATTCTTTGATGAATATATATATATATATAATTTTTTTTTTTTTTATATATATTTTATATTGATATATTTGATGAATATATTATAGATATCGTTACTGTCACTTTTGATCAATTTACTGCCTCATTGCTTTATATAATTATTTTATTTCTTTGAAAAAGCATCTTACTGAACTTTTCTCCCCTCAGAACTACAACATAATATGATTATTAGACATGGATTTTTTAATTATTTAGCCTTTTTTTTCTCCTTCATATTTTTATACCGGCCTATGTGAACAGAATGTAATGAGAATTGTGTTGAATTGGAAAACAAAAACTTATTACAATTAGATAAAAATATACCTATTTATATGTGTATGGTTATAAGTATGATTTTATTGATTTAGTATTTTTTATTGTATATACATTTCTATTTTATATAGGCTGTATGTAATGAGAATTGTGCTAAATTGAAAGATGAGAAGGTATATATTTTTATTAAATATATTAAATAAAAATGTTCACTTTTATTTGATGTGAGCCAGACTCAAACTCACATTGCATGTGGAACACTGCTAAATGACTACAGCTCCAACAGAAGGATTCACTCAGTACTGCTGTTCCTTTAAAGTCATCCTGAAGAAAAATCACCTGTAAACCAGTTAAATTATGAGATTGAGTGACCCATCTTCTCTACATCATCTTTATTTTCCCTCCATCTCCCTCCCTCTATTTCCATGCACCTCCATGTCTGTCTTTTCCCAGCCCTGATCCTTCCGAGGAAGCGAGGAATGGAAGGAGATAAGGGAGAGGTCAGTAACTCTGCTGCATGAGCTCATTTGAGACGAGGGTCAGCATGACGACCCGGCGCTGCCGTCTGTCTCGACCGCTCGAACTATCCCAGCTGCTGTTTCTGGAATGATTGACTGGCTCCATCATGAACCAGATGCCACACCAAACATGTGGCGATAATATGGAAAGACATTTTGAAGGTTGATTGACTGTCGATTATCTGTTTGTTGCTTTAAACTGGTGTTGTATGTGTTTAATATAAATTATGATTAAAGTAAACTCCAAGTCTTATCTATCTATCTATCTATCTATCTATCTATCTATCTATCTATCTATCTATCTATCTATCTATCTATCTATCTATCTATCTATCTATCTATCTATCTATCTATCTATCTATCTATCTATCTATCTATCTATCTATCTATCTATCTATCTATCTATCTATCTATCTATCTATCTATCTATCTATCCACATCTCTATCTATCTATCCACATCTCTATCTATCTATCCACATCTCTATCTATCTATCTATCTATCTATCTATCTATCTATCTATCTATCTATCTATCTATCTATCTATCTATCTATCTATCTATCTATCTATCTATCTATCTATCTATCTATCTATCTATCTATCTATCTATCTATCTATCTATCTATCTATCTATCCATCCACATCTCTATCTATCTATCTATCTATCTATCTATCTATCTATCTATCTATCTATCTATCTATCTATCTATCTATCTATCTATCTATCTATCTATCTATCTATCTATCTATCTATCTATCTATCTATCTATCTATCTATCTATCTATCTATCTATCTATCTATCTATCTGTCCATCTGTCCATCCACATATCTATCTATCTATCTATCTATCTATCTATCTATCTATCTATCTATCTATCTATCTATCTATCTATCTATCTATCTATCTATCTATCTATCTATCTATCTATCTATCTATCTATCTATCTATCTGTCCATCCACATCTCTATCTATCTATCTATCCATCCATCCGTCCGTCCGTCCGTCCGTCCGTCCGTCCATCCATCCATCCATCCTTCTCTGCAGAGGACATTAGAGGGCCTAGAACAGCATTCCTGTTTAAATTAGCATTCAGTTCTCAAAACCAGTTAAAACCATTTTATTTTATACAATATAACACCGTTATTTACAGCCAGAAAAAAACAGATGAGCCATCATCTATAAAAACATTAACTTTGGTCTTTCTCCACTTTAGGAAACAAAGTTTATATAAAAAAACATAAAATAAACATTATCATGTAAAGGCAGAACAAATTCTCCCCTGTAAACAATGTGAAAACTGAAGAGTACTGGTGCGAGCTGGGTCATAAAGAGCATCTGATTTCTGTTCAGCGTCTGTCTCCAGCTGCATCCACACCTGGATCTGCTCATACGCGCAGGTATGTGCAAGTTCTTCTCGTTTTTTAGTCCATTTTGCAGGTTTTTGAATACACAAGAATGTTTTTCAGGTGTGCAGGGTGGCAGTGTTGTGTTTATCGGACGGAGGGGGAGGTCAGTAGGTGAGCTGGCTTGCAGGGGATCGGTGGTTTGACACATGGGGCACTTGTGGTGTTGAAGTTCTTCCTGAGCTGAGCCACACGACTGCCATACGTCAGGCTGCTATCATTTTCTTTCACCACTCCTTTACAGAGACAGAAAGAGAAGAAAGATTGCATCATTAGACATGGAAACAAAACTTATTCTGTTGAAAAACCTAGTGAGCTGCCTTGCTGTCTACATGGGCAGCATGCACAATGTTAGCATGTTGCTAAGCTAAAAACATGATACATTAAGTGTGAGAAAATACACAGCAGGATAGATTTAATATGGGTAGAATTAGATTGCTTCTACTGAGCTGTTATTTTATCAACACACAAACACACACATATGTATAGTTTATAATAATAATATACAGTTTAGAGTCCAATTCTCACTGTTAACTATAGCTGCTTATTAGCATACATATTACTAGGATATTGGCTGTTTATTAGTACTTGTAAAGCACATATTAAATCCTTATTCTGTGTGACCATATTCTATATGTCTAATCCTACCCAATACCTAAACTTAACAACTACCTAACTAACTATTAATAAGCAGTAATTAGGAGGTTATTGAGGCAAAGTCGTAGTTAATAGTGAGAGTTGGACCCTAAACTAAAGTGTGACCTATATTATATATAAATATATAATTAAGATTGTTAAAGATAACTTTTTTATTTTTGTAAATTACGTATGGGTGTATATATATACAGTATACACACACATATATTATATAAACAACTGTCATGTTAGATGTGATTAATCGCTCCGTGCAGGAGCGCGGCTATGATCTAGTTCAGAGCCACAAGGACCTCGCGAGAGGTCAAGACTAAGGAAATAATCAAGCAGAAATTCATGATTACGAGACTTTGACTGTCTGTAAATCACTGCTGACTTTAAAAAGCTGTTAGACCCCTGACACAAGCCCGCCGGGGATTATAATACATCCACAGCTGTCTCTCTCTCGATCCTCCTTTCCACCCACTCAAGGCAGGTCTAGAGGTCACAAGAGGGAGAAGCAAGGAGAGTGACAGCAGGCAAAAGAGAAAAAAAGTGAGAGGAAGAAAGTAAAGGACGAAGAGAGTACAAATAACATGAGCGTGAGGAAGAGGGTAAAGGCTATGGGAGTGATGACTCAATTTGAATGTGTTAAACGGGGTGAGACAGGTGGTCGGGGAATAGGTGAAGGGGTGATTGAGGTAGAAGTAGGTAGAAACACAGAGATGGAGGAGGACGCTCGTGGGGACCGTGGTTGACTTCAGAGACAGATGCCGTGGAGAGCTAGACTCAGAGGAGAGGCCAGGGGAAAACTGTATTTTTAGACTTTCCCTGAGGGGTCTAAGCCTGGAGTTCCACTCCCTTCACGCTTTTCCTGTGAGACCAACTCTCTGCCAGAACTTTTTTTCTACCTCTGCAATGACATGGGGGTCTTTACTATGCCCTCTACATGCAGTTTTTTTTCCTTGTATTCATGTGATGCAACCTTTATTTCTAAGTTGCAAGCAACGACGCAGCACCACAAGACCGTTCCCATAATGACTGAAAATGACTGATCTAACCAGGTGCAATGTGGCAAAGTCATCATCAGCAATAAATACACTGTTCCAGATTATCTAAAATAAATCCAAATAACCTATTCCAATCTGAGAACACATGCACAAGACATTTTAGAGACATTCACACTCACGTTTATGCACTTTAAAAGTTTGAATAAAAAAGTAATTTGTCTTTAAAATGTCAGTCAAGTGAAATGTTTGCAGTTGCCACTCTGACATTTGAGGATATACAAATTACTGAACAAAAGTTTTTCAATTATCTCAACAGCTTTAAAACTACTGATTTTTATAAAATGAATTTATATGAAAGGTTTCAAATCTAAAATTATGCCATTTAGTTTAATGTTTTTATTAAGACACCATTTTAAATAGTTTTCTTAGTCTTTTCATTTGTTCGGACAGTTGCACCACCTGACATTTTGGAGGTTTAAGATAAGAAAACTTATCTAAACTTACTAAAAATGATTTCAATACATTTTATAGAATAATGGGATATATGTCATGAATTTATCAAATTAGGAAATATATATATATATATATATACATAATATTTATACTATGTCTACATATTTAAATATTTAATATAAATATGCATATTTTAAAATGTTCTGGTATCTGATGCTTTTATTTAATCGCTTCAAGCAGCATTTTCATGTTTCACACTGCATTGGCAAAAGCTGTCACAGGTTGAAAATAAACAGCTTCTGGTCGCTGTAAACTTAAATCTTAAAGGGATAGAAATAAAATGGAAATAAAAGCTTTTAAATAAAAGATTTAAATTAAATCTTTTCATCATATAAAGCGATCGAGTCTCTAAAGTTTGGACTAAAGCGCTCAATATGGATTAGTTTTACAATCTCTTAACTTTTTGAAGCGTCAAAGTGGTAGTTGCGTAGCTGTCAATGGAGGGACAGAAATCTCTAATTTCATCAAAAAAGATCTTCATATTTTGTTTCGAAGATGAACAAATTCATCTTTGGGATGACATGAGGGTGAGTAATTACAGAATTTTCATTTTTGGGTGAACTATCCCTTTAAATGAATGATTTTCGGGCACTTGGAAAAATGTATGACGTCGATGCCGTGACGCAAGCGGTAGGCTATACGTGCAAACACTAGATCGCTCTCACCCAACGGCTCTGGTTATAACTAGACAGCTGTGCTGATTATAAGGGAGCAGTCTAGTTTTGTCACGTCTCTCTCTTTCCCTCTCATGAGTTGAGCCGTGGTTCCTGTTGATGTTTCTCTGGCCGTTCCCTGCAGCCGTGACCCCCTGACTGCGTTTGCTGTCGCCATGGAAACGTAGGATAAGTGCAAATTCCCGCTCCAGCGCACACGTATGCGCGCGCGCGCACGCACAGTCAGCTTGAGCCATACACAAACCCACACTGAATTCATCATGCATCCACTTTAACAACAACAACAACAACAAAAAAAAACTTACTATGCAATATTATTTAAGGTGACAACACGAACAACACCTGACCAACATCTGACCTCCCAAGCTGAAAGTCAGGTAACAGTTACAGGTACGTTAATATGTTGGAATCCTGTAAACTCGTGTTTGTTTTCTGTTTCTAAAGAAGTTTGGTTGTAGTTTTTGTGTTGGTCTGTAAACAAAGCAGCATTTTAGTACGCAAACACCAGCGCAAAGTTGCCTGTTTTTGAATATAAGCCGCAGCTGGTAAACAAAGGAAAGTGCTGCAGTGACTGGTGTGTCCTGCAGGTGGCGCACGCGGGTCTTGGCTTACAGGCTCGCTGTTGGTTGTGCTAATGATGGAGTCCACTAGGTGGCGCTTGCTGTTCGTACTTTACATTGACTACAACATGAAAGTCCCTTTTTTAAATGTAGATCGTTCATTCCCAGGTTATCTTTTCATTTTCTGATATATATATATATATATATATATATATATATATATATATATATATATATATATATATATATATATATATATATAAAATGTGTATAATGTTTATAGTTTAAGTTTGGAAACTTTCTTTTTTAATGTTTTTGAAAGAAGTCTCTTCTGCTCATCAAGGCTGCATTTATTTAATTAAAATACAGAAGAAAAAAAACTAATATTTTGAAATATTATTAAAATTTTAAATAATGGTTTTCTATTTTAATATACTATAAAATATAATTTATTTCTGTAATGTGAATCTGAATTTTCAGCATCATTAATCCAGTCTTCTGTGGCATGATCCTAAAAAAAAAATCATTCTAATATGCCAGTTTGATGCTCTGTTATTATCAATGTTGGAAACAGCTGCTTGCTTAATATTATTTTGGAACCTGTGATACTTTTTTCAGGATTCATTGATGAATAAAAAGTTAAAAAGAACTGCATTTATTTATGATATCAATTTAACACATCCTTGGAAAATAAAAGTATTCATTTCTTTAAAAAAAAAAGAAAGAAAAAAAATCACTGACGCATATGTGTGTGTGTGTCTTATTACTTTTAAAAATATTGTATATTAGTTTACATTTTATAAATGGTGTTTATTCAGTGTTCATAGAAAGTTCATAGACATGTCTTAAATATTGGTCACAAACCTCATAGAAAATGCATTAAACAACGAAAAATTACAATCTTTATAGAAAATAAATAGGCCTAGATAATAAAATAAGTCAAATAAGTTTAGTTTGACCTCCTGGGAATCGAAAAGCAATATCCTAACCTATCCATCCATTGCGATTGTTATTATATCAGATGCAGATAAATAATAATAATGTTGTGCTGTGCTTCCAGTTTGGCTTGTTCTACGGTGTTTTTGTGGTTGATTGTTGAAATAATAGCGTGCATTAATTCACAGACTCTTCTTCAGTGCTCTTACCTTTGTCTGGTGTGGGTGTGTCCAGGGGGCGTGTCTGGTTGCTGATTGACAGCTGCTCTTTCATTGCTCTGTGCAGTCGAATCTCTCTCAGTCTGTCTGCTACTGTTGTCTCGCTGTTGCTCATGTGTGATCTGTAAAGGCCCGTGTCCTCCTCCGCACTGCCTGAGTCTGAGTCGTCTGTTTGGCCCCTGCTGTCGTCAGCTGACTGATCGGAGCCGCTGTCCTGCTTGGACTCATCTGAGACCGTCGGAGAATCGCTGAGCTCCTCTGCTTTCTGGGGCAGATTGAATGAAACTCATTTGTAAACACTTATAAAATCGGAGTTGACAAATTCAGAGACACAAACAGAGGAGAAGGAGTGTTGTTGTGTGTGTGTGTGTGTGTGTGTGTGTGTGTGTGTATTCCCTCTGGCACTGTGGCACTGATGCCATCTGATACCGTTTAATTCTCTGCCCAGGCTCTAAACCATCTGCTCAGGGGAGCTTGGCCAGTCCAACTACACACACCCATCCTCTTATTATTATTGCTGCTCTTATTATTAATATCACACACACACACATACACGTATATGTGCATCTTCTCACATTTATGCACATTCATATGTCAAATCACATTAGTGCTCACTCATTTGAACACATACCGTTCATTCACACTCACGTCACACACGTTGTGCTATCATAGTTGGGGACTTTCCACTGATGTCTATTGTGTCAAGCTAATGCTATTCATGTCCTTATTCTAACCCTGTGCTTCTCATCTGGTGCTTTGTGACCCAAAATTCTGAAACCAGTTTTTTGGAGGGCCCTTAGAAGTGTGTAATGGACATTACAGGTCATGCAAATTTATAAGGAGCCAAATTAGACGGATGTCAACAGGGACAGGTTGTGACATGATCCTCAAAAATCTCAAAAACACACAGAGTAAAAAAAAATCCGACTCATTAAATAGGCTACAATAAATCTGATTTTTTTTTAAATGGTCAGTTTTACTATTCAGTATGGAGGCTTGTATCTGCCACAGAATAAATAATAAAAAAGTGAATTGCGACTTATCTCACAATTCTGACTCTTTTTTTCTCAGAACTGTGTGATTAAAAACTCAACGAATTAGTAAGTCAGAATTGTGAGATATAAACTCGCAATTCAGAGAAAAACATCAGTCTTTTTTTCTCAGAATTGGACTTTATAACTTGCAATTGCAAGTTTAGGCCCATATCTCACAATTTTGAGAAAAAAGTCAGAATTGTGGGATAAAAATTCGCAAATAACTTTTACATGTTTTTGTTTTTTTATTCAGTTGAGAAGCACTGTCCTAACAGTAGGCCTACCCCAACTTTTTTTACTTTTATAAATACATTATTTATACACACACACACACACACACACACACACACACACACACACACACACACACACACACACACACACACACACACACACACACACACACACCTTGAGCAGTAGCTGGATCCCTGGTTCTGTGCTGATTTGTTGTGCTCTGTTGGGTTTGGTCAAGCTGCTCTTCACAGATTCTGCTTTTGCTCTGTGAACAAAGAAAAACACATTTAGCTCTCTGATTTGAATATTTGTATTGCTATTAATTACAACAATAGAACATTTACAGAACCTGTAAAAGATCTGTCAGGTGTATACAGAACATTTTAGAAGTTACCTTAATGGGATCATTGTTTTGGATTTAGTTTTTATTAATTAGGTTTGTTATAATCCACTTTTATTTTAATTAAACAAGCAGCTCGAAACATGCTTTGTCAGTGAAATAACTTGTTGGACATGAAAGTATTTAAGACATCTCTCCATATAAAACCTTTTTTAGGATCCTTAAAAATTTAGTCAAGAACCCTATGGGTCTATATACTGTATATCTAACAGTGATAATATCATTTTTTGTAGACTAGGGCCTATTTTACCTGCCGTTTGTTAGTTTGTGTGTACTTCTTCCTGCTGATATTATTGAGGTTTATAGCTCTTTGAAATACTTGACTCTGATTGGTCTGTTGTGGTATTCATAATCCCTTCAATAGTATATTTGTGCCTGCTGATATTCTTGCGGTAGAGGGCGTTGTACCTGTTGATATTGTTAGGGTTGGCTGCTGTCTTGTCCCTCAGCTCAGACAGGATGAGTTTTGGAGATTTGAGCTCATCCGATTCTCCGATAATACACACATGCACGTCGCCGTCACTGCCCAGCCGCCAGCTCACACTTTTACAAGGGCCTGAGGACAAAATGATGTACATGTCAAGAAAATCAATATATCTGAGAAGCAGTAAATAAATGAGCAATTGAGCTACAAAGACTAAAAGATGCACAACAGTTCACATTTAGTCCCTTTATTGCTTTTTGAACACACATATGGGTATTTTTGAGGTTTAATAGTTTGTAATCTTCTTTTCTCAACCCAAAGGCCCAAGGTTTGGAATGACCAGCGTAAAGCATATTTCTTTTAAAATCGTATTTTGCCACAATATTGTTTTTTTGGGGGGGAACACTAACAGATGGCTTTCTACAGGCATTGATGCTAACCAGCCAAACCCTGATCCCTTGATTTCCATGATTACAGTGTGTAGCGTGTCCGTTTCACAGACAGAGGGCGCTGTGACATTGAGTGAAATTGATCCTGTATACTGTAGGTCATCCACTCCGGTTTAGAAGTGTGTTAATGTCATTCAGTGTGTAGATGCAAATGCCAGTGTTCGTCATGATTGTATTATCACCTTACAGACACTTGCACCAACTCACAAAAGCTCTGACTCTTTCCCAGTCACCCTCATCATTATTTCAGTGTGATTTAACCTTCTCAGATTGCACGAAATGTTTGAAGGCATGAAATGAAGTGTGATCAACTGAAATGTGGTGCTTACGTAATACTGCAGGCACACAAAGAGGATCCTTGTGCGGATCATATGGGACCGTAGTCAACTAACTAACATAATCTAAAAGTACATTGTAATACCACAGAGATCGCTGTGGGAATTGGAGAGAACAATGTCAAGAATTTCCAAGCGTGAACAGTTTGTTCCAGCAGGGGACGATCTGTTTTTCCTTTCTTTTGCATGTACGCAAGAGAACCTAACACCCTTCAGCTTCTTCAGAAAGGGTTACGTAAAGAACCAGTTCTCCAGGTTGACAGTCTAAGACGAGGCAGATCAGATGCTTCACATCCATACAAGGATGGATTTAGAGAAGGTTTCTGTTAGAAATCTCAGAAATGTTCAGTATGTGCAGCTGAAACTATGCAAGTTAGATAATATAAAACTGGCACACATCTTTAGGACGTGTTTTTGCGTGCTAATGGTTAGATCTGTCTCTGTGTGTGTTTATTTGTGTGTTTGTGTTGCTTGTAGCCTAGGTTGCTACATGTGTTCACCCATGCCGCTCAAAACAAGGTGTTTGTATTTGAGAGGTGATGTAACAGGATGATGATAAATATGTTTTCTTGAGGAGTGTTTCTTCACTTTTGCCCAGGGCTTAATGCGGCCAGAGAGATTAGAGCTGCACACCTAGTAAAAGGAACATAACCCATCAATAATTGAGCTTTTGTATGTAATAAAACGTACAAATAAAAGTCAATACGCCCTCCAACATTTGAGGAGAAGAGATGGTTATAGCTTGGAAGCTCTTTCTGATCTCTTTCTTTTCTTTGTCTCTTGTTGTCATCATTTATCCTCAAGCCGTTCCAAACCTGTATGTCAAATGTCTCAGTGTTTACAATCTTTTGTTCCACAGAAGAAAGAAACTCATACAGGTTTGGAACGACTTGACGGCGAGTAAATGATCACATGACAGATTTACATTTTTGTGTAAATTGTCCATTTAAACTGCTTAAAAAAGGCACAAATGAGATTCTTGTTGACAGGGGGCCTCAGAAAACTCCTAAAGGGGCCTCAAGATGGTATGAAATCATTTAAAATAAGACAAAACAAGCATTAAGTTAACTAAGTTAAGTTAAATCAAGATATGTTTATTTGAAATCCTCTTTGATGAACCAGAATTTCCAGAGTTTTGAAAAACCTAGATATAAGGAAGCCTAATTATTAAAAGTGTGATTTCAAGATTGGGAAAAGTTATATAAATAATGAGATCCTCTAACTTTATAACTCTAACTAAAATTAGACTAAAGGAACTGTCACATTAGATTTTATGTTCCTTTCACTTCCAATAATGCATATGTGTATGTGAGATCGTAAATGCAAGCATATGCTCATACAAAAACTCAGGTTTGATGAACTCTGAACTTGCACTGCAGAAATACATCCAACCAATTGATGATCTACATTTCACAGATTGACTTAATTGATTAAAACCAAACAGGGAGGAAATGGTTTAAGGTGTCGCTATAGTAGATTGTGTATGTCCTGGAGTGTGACATCACATCCTGTTGCTAATATTCATTGACATGTATGAGATGTCTGAAGTATTTCCATAGGCTTAAGTCTAGAACACACCTCTAAATCTCCATTTGCTCTCCATTTAATCTCAGTGCTGTCTACGAGGTCTCATTGTGGGCAGCGAAAGAGTCTCAGGTACAAAGTTCCAGCAATAGCTCATAGTTTTGTGTGTTTGTGTACAGAAAGAACTGCCAACAGAAACTTCAACAGCATTATTTATCTCGACTACCGCTGACGCAGAGCTGACACGCAGTATCAGCTGAGACGACTGAAACCAGCCACAAAGTGTTGAGCGAGAGAAAGAGAGACACAGCTGCGTTTCACAATGCTGCCATTGACATGAACTGTGAACCCTGCCATGTGCGTCCGCGGAGGGAAAAGCTAAAGAGCACAGAGAGAGATTTGACTGTGTTCATGTCACACTGGAGTAAATTAATGAGAGTGCGGCTCGCTTTTGTGCAGAGGCTAAACACACATCACAAAGGCCTTGTGTCACATGTAGCCCATGTGACGTGGCGAGATGAGAAACTGAAGCCGGAGGAGAAAACCAGAGCTATTGATAGGAACGCTTTCGAGGACATTAACGTCCCCAAGCAAATGTTCTTTTAACTGTCCATTCCTGTTGGGTTGGATTCCATCGTCATCGACACGTGAACGTGGATGTTTTTTTCCCAGCCCGAGATCTTGGCTTCAAGTTCTCACAGATGTTACAAGCATCTGATGTTTATCTGATGTATATTTATGCAGAGTTACGCAAATTTTTGTTGTCAAGAGTTTTTCCTCAGAAAAAAAGGTACAAAAGCTGCCACTGTGGCGGTACCTTTTCAAAAGGTACACCTTTGTACCTAAAGAGTGCATATTAGTCCCTCAAAGGTACATATTGGTACCAAAAGTGTACATATTAGTACCTAAATGGTACATATTAGTACCCTTTTGAAGGGTACTGCCCCAGTGACAGCTTTTGCACCTTTTTTTCTGAGAGTATTTGCTAACCATATTATTGGCCTCTATTTTTACTCTCTTCTCTATTCCAGGTTGCTCTGTTTTCGCATGTCTTCCGTTTCCCGAAAACATTCCATTCCCAAATGTCTTGTAAAACACATCCTCAGGCTTTAAAGCGTTAGAAAGCCCTCAAATGTTTAGAGGAATTTACGTCGACCGGTCCCCTGAGGCATTGCAGGGGTTAGAGCCTAAAAAAGGCTCAGCTACTTGAATGCTGATGCTGTGGAGATAAACAGTGAGGAGTGAGTGTTGTGTTGAGGTGCAAGGCCAGTGTTGAAAAGCTGGAATTTGTCTCCGGTTTCGCCCCTGCAGCTGCAGGATGTCTTTGCGGTTATGTTATGTGACTCTTTTGGGTCACTTCATTTCCTTTGGCCTTAAAAATATGTGATCACCTCAAATTACTTTACATCATTTTGCATAGGTGTTGATTTTCCTGTTAGACAGTGAGGGCGTGTTTGCTGTACTTGCGTAAAAGGCTAAGTAGAGATTTAATGAAAGTGATTCGTTTTCTGATTGGCTAGGTTCACACAGCAAGGGGTGATCTCACTAAATCAGGCTCTAAACGTGTTGAAATGCACTGTCGGTACACCATTTTGTTTTGAAAGTAATTAATACTTTTATTCAGTGACAGTGAAGACATTTATAATGCTACAGAAGATTTCTATTTCAAATAAATGTTGTTATTTTGAGCTTTCTATTCAACATAGAATTCTACAAAAATGAAGCAGCACTGTTTTCAACATTAATTCTTGAAACTTATTTAAAAAACATCGAGGGTAGTGTAAATCATTGTAATTTGTTTCAGCACCACTTTCTATGTAAATTAAGCTCTTTATTAGGTGGCTATTTCACCAAACTCAGTGTTGTTAGCTTGATTTCAACTTTGTGCTAATTCTGTTAAAGCAAGGACAGTGGATGGTGAATACATATTTAAAAAGACACCTTTATGGAAATTTTCTACGGCTCTGTTAATGGTGCACATTAACTTAATTTCACTCTGAAAATATATAATATCTATAAATTATATAATCTACAGAATATCACATTTTAAAAGTGTTTGCTCTTTTTGAGCTTTCTGACAGGATAAAACAATTGGAGACGTGTCATTTTAATAGAATATATTTTATTATTAACCCTAACCTAAAAAATATAAAGGTAAAAACTGTATGTGGACTATTATACAAAATATTGAAAATCAATCTAGATACCTTAGATGTACTGGCTGCTATCAGTAATAAAATGGGAAAATCAAATGAAGATATAATTGGAGGAGGAAGATTGGGAAGCTCATTATTAATGATCATTATTAATTATTATTATTGTTAGTTATTATTATAAAATTAAACAATGTAATAAAAATATTAAAAATGTTGTTATGTAAAGCGATTGTCTCTTTAATACCTGAGCCTGATCAGTGTATTTCTCTCTCCTAACAGAACTGAACTGTGTGAATATAGCCGTAAGAATCACTCTTCAAAAGCTTCTCCATAGGGTTCAATTCAACTATTGAAATGCGTCATCGGAACAACAAGAAATATTTTTGCCTCATACGCTCAATATATAACTGACTGGGTCTGTGAGGTCAAATTATGATCTCATACACAAAAGAATGCGTAATTAATAACAAACACTCTGACCTGTCACCTGTCTTTTTTTTCTTCTTTTTTTTTTGAAGGTCAAATTAGGTAATGCCTTGGCCTCTGAATCCGTTCAGGTATATATTGAGCATTTGATGCGGAAACTTTTCTTTTTGTTTTCCGATGACGCATTTAATTTTTGAGCAGTTTGAGACACTCAGATCTTATCTGAAGCTCTAGAGAAGTCATACTTGAGATTACTACTCTCTCTTAATCTCACTACTATCTTGGAGAAACTATTTTTACAGCGATTCTCATTGTGTTTTTCTTCCCTGTGGGGTTTAAAGAAGATATTTTGGTTAAAATGTTCCTCTGAGCAGCTGTAAGTTTTTAATGTTTTTTTTTTCAGGTTTGTGATCCAGACTGCTGCTGAATAGCAGTCTGTTTTATACCAGATCTCTGTGTGTTTTTCCTTTCTCTTGTTGACTTTAGCTAAATGCACATCTATATTTCTCTCCATCATTCACTTTATTTAGTTGTTTCTCATTGAATAGCTCCATCTCTGTTGCTACAGCATTTCAGTCCTTAAGACTCTCTCTTCTTTATTTCTCTCTGTGAGTATTAATCCTACTTCTCTACCATTTCTCAAACAAAGAGCCTCTCTGTATTCAAAACCAATCATGCACCAGGTCAGACATGTTTAATACCTGAACTGTGTGTGTGAACACCAGTGTATTTCTCTCTCCTAACAGAACTGAACTGCTGTGTGAATGTAGCCGTATTCAACAGAATCACTCTTCTAAATGGTTCAGTTTAACTATTGAAACGTGTTGTAGGCATTAAAGAAAACTTATTTAGTTTCATATTTATGTTTTAATATTATAACTTTGGTTTAATTTAATCTATGTTGAATATGAAAGATTGATATGTTGGGAGACATGGAGTGGGTCAGACATGATTTTTGAAGTTTTGTTTTGCGTAGAAAGCCTTTTTTTGTGTAGAAAGTACGTTTTGTGTACATTTTAGATACATTTGTTTCATCAACTAATTGTCTGGATTTAACAAATAAGAAGCTAACCAAGAACTCAGAGTAAAGGCCGAAACAAAACACGTCATCGGAACAAAAGAAAGATTACCGCCTCATACGCCCAATATATATATATATATATATATATATATATATATATCCATCTGGGTCTGTGAGGTCCAATATGATGCCACACACAAAAGAATGTGTTACTAACAACAAACACTGTCAAAGTCACACAAAAGCATATTCAGCTGTTCTGTAAATAGTTTTTGTCTCCTCACAGAATGACAGATGTGGCAGTATTTTTAGAAAGGGTGTAAGTTCATACCTTTCTTTTGCCGGAGCTTTTCTTTTTTTATCCCCTCCTTGCCATCCTTCTCTTCCCGCTCCTTCCAGCGCCTGACTTGCTCCTCTCTCATTTTGAAGAACAGGATCTTCTTCTGTTCGTCATTCAGGGCCTCCAGTACATCAGGGTCTATGTACATGTCAGCTAGTATTTGCTGCAGCATGTTGGTTATGTGTGTTGTAGGCTTTTGAATAAGTGTGCTGGTATACAAAATCGCTAGCTGAAGAGTCCAGCTTCTTTTTTTGCAATTCTTATCGCCCTTTCCTCAAACAAAAGCTCCCTCTATCTTTCAGAGATTGGCATTTTAGATCCTCCTGCCGAGTTCGTTCTTGTCCCACACTCTGGCCATGTGATTCCAGTCTGAAAGAGAGGGAGAGAAATGGGAGGAGGTAACGAAAAGAAAGATCCATTACAGCATCTGTTGCCATTTTTTGTTCAGCCCCTCTTTATGGGCAACTCTTTATATCTCTGCATTAATTCATCCTGATTTCATTAGTAAAACAATTAAGCTTCCCACTCTAATTTCCTGTTTCTGAAGCGAGCAGAGAGCAGTTTTATTTCTCTTTAGTCAGGCTTAATGGAGCTCTCAGATGTTGCTGTTTTGTTTTGAGAGTTTTTTTCTCGAAAGATCATGATAATAAATTCATATTGATCCACAGGAAAGAAAAATCCCAAATGAGATCTTTGAATATCTCAGTTATTAAGCAGCAATGTGGAAAATTATTTTTTGCCTCTTGCTCAGTTTAATTAATTAAATGAGCTAAAGTTTTTTTTTACATTTTGTCTTAATTGAATTGTTCAATCAACCTAGTATGCAATTAATTTGTGTTAAAACTAGATGAACTAACTAGGCAGTAGATCTGTAGTTCCCAGCATGCTTTGCAAGGGACTGAATTAGGAGAGTAAATTTAGGGATTAAAGTGTTATTTTATGTATTTTTCAGTTAAGGGAAAGATTTTGTCATGTTAGTGTTTAATGTTCGGTTATGTTAGATGTTTAGAGGAGTTTCTGTAATGTTTTTGAATTTTGTGGTTATCATTATGCTGATGAGTGGCTGTCAACACTCACGCCAGTCTTATCTTATTTGTTCATTATATAGCTACATTGTGTATAATAATGAATAAAACTGATTGTTTGAACATAAGAAAATTAAGTCTCAGTAAATTAATATACACATCAAGTTGTAGTTTTAGTTAAAAGTTAAAGTTTTAGTTAAGTTAAACATGCTAGAGTAGCCTATTAAACCAATAACGTAAACCAACTAAATTGTGTTGACCCAACTAAACTAAATTAAATTGTGTGTAAAAACTTTCTTTAATGACATTAAGTAATGAATTAATTTTTGAGTGTATCTAGATTCTCGTTTTGTCCCAGCAGTATCTTTTAAACCTCAATTCATACAAAATGACTTGAATATGCCTCTGTAATGATGAATAAGTTTTTAATTCCACCAAAGCATTTATATACCAAATCAATGTCAGTGTGTGTGGCAAGACCAACATGCAAGTTTTGTTATGTGACAGGAAAATCATAAAACAAAGTAAACCCCTATAAAATAAATCACCTATTTTTTTTTTTTTTTTTTTTTTTGAGGATCAAATGAAGTAACCCTGAGAAAAAAATGTCGGTATTGATGATTTAAAAATGAATAAAATAAAAATAAAAATGTTTGACTGAGTCATTTTGACGTGTTTGTCATTTTGTAAAACAAGCAGAAGTCAGTGACTGATCATAATTGAATTGTGAACCCATTTAGTGTTGAATCTAGGAGTGTCTTCTGAACTGAGCGGTGCAGTTTGAGACACGGTTGAGATCTTATCTGAAGCTCTAGTGGTCATACTTGAGATTACTACTCTCTATTAATCTCACTGCTGTCTATGAGAAGTGCTTCACATATTACAGCGATTCTCATTGTGCTTTTCTTCCCTGGTGGGGGTTCCTCTGAGCAGCTGTGGGTTTAGATGTTTTAGGGTTTGTGATCCAGAATAGCAGTCTGTTTTATGCCAGATCTCTGTGTGTTTTTCCTTTCTCTGTTGACTTTAGCTAAATGCACATCTATATTTCTCTCCATCATTCACTTTATTTAGTTGTTTCTCATTCAGCAGCTCCATCTATGTTGCTGTTTACACAGATTATACAACATTTCAGTCCTTAAAACTCTCTCTCTCTCTTTATTTCTCTCTGCCAGAAATTAATCCTACTTCATTGCTCAAACAAAGAGCCTCTCTGTATTCAAAACCAATCATGCACCAGGTCAGACATGTTTCCACACCAAACAACTAACAAAGCCATTCAAAACAGACAAAGAAGCAATCAATTAATAAACATCTGTGCTTTTTAATTAGAGTGATATGGAGCAAGCACAGCAACTTTGAGTTTACTCAAGCAAAACCAGCAATCTGAGCATGAAAGGTTAGAAAGCAGCTGAAATAACATGTTAAAACTGTGATGATGCATCAGAGAAGACTTTGAATTTGGCAATGTTAAGGATAGACTAAAGACACAGCCAGAGACTGAGACGTTTACACAAAGACTCACGACACAAAAGACTCTGGAAGTTGGCAAAAGAGCAACTAAAAGAAACAAAGCAAGAGAGAAAGCAGCCGTTAGACAGATCAGGAGCTCTGTAACTCTGCCAAAAACTGTCTGATCTGTTCCTCAGGAGCACATGAAAAAGAGAGAGATGAGACGGAGAGATCGAGAGAACGAGACAATGAAAAAGCTGTGGACAAAGTCGAGACAGTGCTGATGAAGAAAGAGAGAAAAGTGAACTAGTACTCACATTCTGAGCTGGAGGAGTGTGCAGTGGAGTTCTGTGAGTGAAACAGGCAGCAGCATGTGTGTGTGTGCGTGTGTGTGTGAGAGTGTGTTTCTTTCTCTCGCCTGCTTTTGTATTTGAGTGCACTCACGGTGTGACATCATAGCATTCTTTTTCCCTCCCTCTCTCTTCCTCACTCCAGCTCTCCTTCCTTGTCTCCTCCCTCTCTCTCTGTTTCAGTGTGCTTCATTGGCATAACAAAAACAGCTACGTTTGAATTGCCAAATCACCAGACTGTTAGACTGATGTTGATACTGAGAATGGTAACAATTTACAGAGTATAGTTCAGTTGGTTAACCATTGCATTACGTATCATGAACTATGAAAAACAATCTTTAATTTTAATTAATAAATATACATATGAAGAGTTCAGATGCAAAAGCCTTTAAGTGCCATCTGAAATTTTCTTCTAGAATGATCATTTTTATCAAACTTTTATATTTCAGTAATTTCCCTTAAATGACAATTAATAGGTCATTTTCATTGCCATTTAAGTGAAATTACTGAAATTAAATATACGAGCTTGATAAAAATGATCATTCTAGAAGAAAATTTCAGATGGCACTTAGAGGCTTTTGCATCTGAACTCTTCATTATGTTAAGTGAAATTCTGTAAATTATAAAATTACATTTACAGAATTTCACTTGGGCCATTTGAAAAATTTAGATGTTATCGGTCACTTGAAATTTTTGATTTGGGAGGGTTAGAAATTTTTTACAGTGTAAAAATAAGCACTTATTTAGTTTAAAATATATGATTCATGTATTAAATATATTAATAATATTATGAATATTTACAAAAAAACCATGAATCTGTTTAAATCATATGACATATTTTGGCATTTTTATGAATAGGCACATTTGTTCACGGTCAAAAAAAAAAAAGTCTTGCTATTTATGGGTGATTTTCATCTTAAGTTTTTCATTATGTGGGCGTCAGCAGACGTAAATGAGTATTTACAGAACAGTCAAATATGCTTTTGTGTCTCTGACAGCAGGTCACTGTGTTTTTACTACATACTTTTGTGTGTGACATCATTGAACGTTGACTACGCAGAACCCAGTTAGCTATATTTTGACAGTTTGACGCAAAAACTTTTTTTTTTTCCCATGACGCATTTCAGTAGTTGAATTGAAGTCCGAGTGTCTTCTGAACACTGATTGTAGAGAGCGGCGCAGTTTGAGACACTGTTGAGATCTTATCTGAAGCTCTAGTGGAGTCACACCTGAGATTACTACTCTCTATTTAATGATTGATATATTACAGTGATTCTCATTGTGATTCATCTTTCCAGCGGGGGTTTTCTTCCAACTAAAAAATAATAAAAATGATATTAATGATTCAAAAGTGCATGATAATATATGGATAATATAATATATAAAATAATGATGAAGTATTTTAGCATTTCCCCCTAATGTTTACACTTGACATTTGTAGGGTTTTTAAGTATAAGAAAAGGGTATAAAGGTTTTTTTCATATATGTGTGAAATGTATCATGGTGTATTCTGTGCCAGACAATAGAGATGCAATAAATGAGTCAGAAAACAATGAGGTTCACACATCACAAAACCTAATGACTGGCCATCTCTATAGTGCTGTGACTGAATAGAGCTTTGAAAGTGACGGGGGTTGAGCTGTGAGGGCGAGAGATGTGAATCAAAGGCTGTTCAGTTAGTGCAGGATCTTCACTGTGGATAGTGTGGATGGATCCATTGAAACATTGAAAGATTTCCTTGACCTCTAGTGCAAACAGAATACATCATGACAAATTTAGGCGAAGGTGATTTCCCATCATGCCTCGCAGGTCAAGGTTAACTCAACAAGGAAACAAGCCTCAGATTCTGACTTTTGTTCTTTAACAGTCATGAGTTAAACATGTTACACACCCACAATGAAGGGAGTTTACTATCTGGAAGGGATTGTTCACCCAAAATTGAGATTGACTTACCGGTCATCTTCCAAACCTGTATGACTTCATTTCTTCTGTGCAACACGCCAGAAGATACTTTGAGAAATGTGATTTTTATTTATTTATCTATCACAATTGAAGTCAAAGGGGTCCATTGTTGTTTGGTAGGCTACTCATCTTTTTTTCTAAATGAGTTTCTTTTGAAACAGTGAGTAAATGACAACAGAACTTTCATTTTTGAGTGACCTATCCCACCTCAACATTAATATTATTTAATAAATTAAACAAATTTATTTAAAAAAAATTATTTTTCTTTTTTCAAAATTCATTTAGAAGGAGATCTACACATTGAAATTGAAGTCACCTGATGTTTGTTTTCCCACAAACATGCTTTATGAATTTCCCAAATGTCTTGAGTAATGAATCATGGGGTGTGTGCAATGCTTGCTGAAAAACAGGAAGTGTGTGTCTGGTTATGTGTACTGACCTGTTTACTCTTTACTCTTCCCTTACTCATGCGCTGTGGTCATGTGACTCTCTTTTGCCACTCTTTTTGAAATGGACTTCACTGCATGGCTCCATGTGAGTATGCATACACAACAATGGAGCACAGGTAGGGTTCACATCGTATATGTAAATAAACACACACACTCACACAACCAACATATTTGACTTTCAAAGCAATCCCACACAATGGGAATGTTTGAACACAAGAGATTTTCATTGGATCTGTTGCTGCTCCTGGAGTTTTGAGGGATGAACATTTCCGATTCATCTTTGTTCAAACTCACCCATGAATGAAATCATATCTTAGTTAGTTATTTGAACACAGTAGTGTTAATGTTAAATGTCGCCGTCTCTTGCTTGTGTATTTTCATAAATGCAAATGCATTTCACTTTTGAAATACACTCAAAAACTCACAAAACCTGTCAAGGTCACATTTAACCACAGAATATAAAGAATTTAATTATATTAACAGCAAGAATTTAGCATTTTTATTACAATAAAGCATATTTTCCCTCTAAATATCGTTAAAAAAGCTCATTCTCTGTATTGTATTTCTAAATATTTTTTTTTAAATATTTTATTTAGGCTATAATGATACATTTTTAAGTTTAGATAATTATTGTATTTGTTGTACTGCCTTAATTTATGATTTTATGATTAGATTAAAAACATGTATTTATTTATTTATTTTACTGAAGCTTGCTGTATGGTAATGTGAATCTAATGAGAATCACCACGGAGAATAATTACTGCTAATTATTGTGGTAATTATATATTTAAAAATAAAATCCAGATCCATTATGTTCTTGAGAACCTGCTTAATTATCATGAAAATGATGTTGTCTTGCAAAAACTTTATGATCCTTTTTATTTCTCTCTCTTTAATGTCAGGGTAAAATGTGACCTGAACATGTTTTTGTGACATTCACCTGCATAAATAAAACCGCTGAAGGCATAATGAACTGCTGCCGTCTGTTTTTAGGACAACAGTGATGGTCTGTGTGTTTTCATGTGGAATTACACTGGTGCTAGTTCAGCAGTTATATCTGTACAACAACAGTTCACAGAGAGCCCGTATCACGAGACAGAGAGTGATATTGCTGTGAAACTGTTGCTCCGGGGTCAGAGGAATGGGAGATGTTCAGAAAATGTGGTCCTTTTCCCTAATCAAAATCAACTATTTGTTCTGTGCAGTGGCACCAGACTCAGATTGTTTCAGTTTCATGTCGAGGTTCAATGCCTGGTATTTTCCCACTGTCAGGGAAATTTCATTTCTTTCCTTCTTTCTGTCTCTCGCTCAGACTGAGAACTGGCCTGACCCGTAGTGAAAACAAACATGTCAGAATGTGGCATATAGGATGGTTTCTGGGTCAAATCCTTACCACGATGCATAGAAGGATAAATATGTTGGCTTTTCTGAATTCAGATATGGGTTAGTCTAGGCTAGGGGTTAAACATCTGGGCTGGCAACAACCCTACAACTGATCTTCAGCGTTGTCGAAAAGCATATTATCTCAGATTTCTCTTGGGGGACTGTCTCTGAAATAATAATTGGTATAAGTGTTAGCTAAATGACTAATTAGTATTTAGAACTGGAAATGTAGGGCAATTTATGATTAGTTGCAATAGTATTCCCACCCTATCAATAATTTATAGTTGGAGCAATATACAGTTACAGTTTCTACATAGCCATCGTGTAATTCACTAATGAACATCGCCCCCTTGTGGTGCATGAGATTTTAGTTTTAGTTGGAAGCAGGCAAGTGCTACCAAACTCACCAAACTGGAGCCTCTGTTTTGTTGATGTGAACTATAAACATTTCTCTTATCAGAAATATCGCTGACTCGAGTGTGATTTACATGTTTGTTTTTTCAGCTGGATGTAATCTCTGTAAGGTGCTAACATAGAAACTCTTCTCATTTCTTCTGCATTGATGTTCGGAAAAGACTGAGTTGGTTATGAATGAATGAAATGAATTATGAATTACAAATGAATTACTGAAATGCAGTACCTTTATGCTTCACCATCAACCCTTTATGTCTCACATCAGAGGGTAATACAACTAACTATTGTTTCAAATGATCATTTCAATCTAACAATGAAGCTTAAGTCTCAATGTGTGTTTTTACAGTGACATCACTTCCTGTCAAGCTTCTGCATTTTAATGCATTCACCTGGGAATTATGCTTGCATGTTTGCACCATACTCTACCAAATAATAACATTATTTTTTCTTTGTTATAATAAAGTACATTTAATTAGGATAATTAAATAAATAATAATATATTTATTATGTTTAAAATATATTTTTTAAAATATATAAATAAAGTTTTAAATATATTTGTTAATAATTAAATATTAATAACATTAAACAAATTCCATTTTCTTTAAGTTCAATTGCTGCCATAAAGTGTTAGGTAAAATCAAAGTGATTTCAAAGTTGCAACCAGTGTTATTACTGTAATTTAATTACTTTTTCTAAAGTACAGTAAGAGATTACTCTTAATTTTTCAGTTACTTCTGATGTAATTACCTTAAATACTGTATAGACTATAGAACAATTCTAAAACAATAGTGGATTTAACATAAAAATGTAACGTCTAATGCTAAAATGTATGTTTTCAATGTAACCTCCTCCAGTTAAATACTTTGGTCAGTGTCCTTGTATTGTCTATCATTGTATTGTTCAACTGGTCAATGTTGATATGGGATTTAGAAAGTAATAAGAAACCAAATATTTTTTAGAGAGAGTAATTATACAGTAATCTGATTATACAGTTGTAATAGCTAGTATTACATAAAACATTAGCCTAACGTTTCTTTGAATTAGCCACATTATTGATTTGTGATTTTTGATTAATTTTTGAATATATATTTTTTTATCTCTCTTAGAAATATGATATTCTATGTATTATTGAATGTATACATTATTTGATTTGTGTATTTTGACTTGTGTATTTTGAATTGGATACTTTATTTCATTGAATATATAGCCTACATTATTGATTTGTGTATGACTTGTATCCTTTATTAATATTTATGATTTTGTTGAATTGTATATCAATATCCATTTAGTTTTTTCTTCTTTTCCTACACTATTATTATATTGTGTTTGATTTAACTTTATGTTTAGCTTTATGTCTCTATGTATTCTTTGATCTTTCTCTCTTCCTTGCACAGCGCGACCAGGTGACTGTTATATGACTAATTAATTGCTGAGACTTGAGATTGTGTTTGTTACTCACACCCTGACGAAGGCTTGTAAGCCGCAACGCGTAGGTGTGTACTTGTCACCAGTTTTTAAATGAAAAAGCTATGATGAAATATTGGCTTCTTAACTTTTTTCATCACTATTCGAGTGCTTTGGAATATCTTTATTTTTTGTAATATCTAGTAATTTATTACTTTTTTAAAGTAACTTACCCAATGCTGGTTGCAACTTGCAGCGTTATGTAACTTTGCTCTTTATTTGTCCATTTTAAATAAATAAATAAATTGTGAAAAAACTCATAAAAACAGATGTTGTTGTTGTTATAATGATGAATTTATTTTTTACAGTGTGCATCATGGCAAATGTTTGAAGCAGATTTGGTGACGGAGTGTGAGCGTATGGAGGTCAGAGATCAGATGTCCATGCCAGGCCAGTCGTGGACGGCGTACACCCAGCCTGTGGGATTTTGGGTAAGCATGTGGAGTGTTTGTGTGTGTTTTAGGGATTGGTATGAACTTTAAACCCTATATACACCCCTCCTCCACTGCATCATAGTGCCAACCTGACAGCCCGTGCACTCCAGAGAGCTATATCCGGACATGTGCGAGTGTGTGTGAGTAGCTCCTTCAACCACCAGCTGGCAAGGTCACGATTCACCAGTTAATCTCTCCCTCTGTCTTTCTGTCTGTTTGCTCTCCCTCCCTCCCTCTGTTTCTTTCTGTGCATGTTTGTATTAGTCTGCAGTTTCACTGGAACCAGAGTTCATGTCTGCTTTGTTCCAGTCGGTGTCCTCCAACAGTTTTCTCTCTGAGTGATAAGCAAGCCCTGAAGGAATCTGCTGACCTTCATAATTTCTGCTGTGTTTTTAGAGGATCGTCTGCTGAATTCTGCACATGCTCATCAGTAGATGCTTAATCAATAAGACAAAATATGCACTGAACACACTAGCAGGGATGTGCTGAACTTTGTGAATGATTTTTGTGCTAATCTGTTGAGCTTGGTTTCAACATAATGGGATTGTCATTATTATTGTATAGTTATCCTGGCTAATTATTGCAGTTATTGTATATACACAAGCTTTTAAAGCTTTGGGTTCTGTAGGGTTTTGTGCTCACCAAGGCTGCAATTATTTGATCCAATATTTCGTCATATTATTACAATGTAGGAATTACTTATCATCACTCCAGTTTTCAGTGTCACATGATTCTTCATAAATCATTTTATATGCTGATTTGCTGCTCAGGAAATATTTGTTATGATCAATGTTGAAAACAGGTTTGCTGCTTAATAATTTGTGGGAGCTGTGATACATTATTTTTAGGATTCTTTGATGAATAGAAAGTTCAGAAGGACATGATTTATTTGAAATACATGGAATGGAAGTCTTTACTGTCAATTTAGAAACTAACTTACTAGAAAAGCTAATTTTTCAAACTTTAAATGCTGTTTAAAAGGTTTGGATTTCAAAACGCCTTGATGATTGAAGGCTGTATAGATCGACACAGAGAGAGATATTAATAACTTTTGTGGATCACGGTAGAAGAATACTTCATTTCCCAGAATGCTTTATCTGTGTTTTCTTTGCATGGCTGTTTAATAGATTCCTTTCCCTGTCATTAAAATTTAAATTCTAATTCGACCTGCGGGGTGTGGCCGGTTCTATTACAATTCAAATCCAACTCATGAATTAAAATGCAGCCAGTTTTGAATTGTGAATTTTGCACAATCCTGTTACTCAAGTCCACCCGCTATGACTTGAGTAATTGCTTTAGCAAGAGCTGCTAATTGCATTATCTCATAACCTGGGCTAAGCACTATAATATCAATTCATCCCAGTCAGTAATGAGTGTTTGTATTTGTGTGTGTGTGTGTGTGTGTGTGTGATAATGGATGTGTTAATAACCAAACAAACCCTCAGCCATCTTTCTCTCTCACACATCAGGAGTGTGTGGTAATTAAATAGATAAGTCTGCATGTCAGCTTTGCTTCTTGTCTCTCTTGATGCTAACCCGTGCTGACTAGCTCATTATTGGACAGCCATAATTGCGTCCCGCCGTCTGGTCGGCACCGGGAGTCGCATGAACATTATTTTTATTTCTCATCTCCGTCGGGTATTTTGTTGTTCTTGTCAATTTTCCACATGAGAGGTAGAATCTGACATCTTTATGCACTCAGTGTTTTGTGACAGCATGTTGCAATACTGTATAAATGTCACAATGTGCTAACCAACGTTCTACAGTAGCATGCACTGTCTCTCTTTTTATTTTCTCTCTCACTTGCACACATGGGCATTGCATGTGTAAGCATGTCTGTGGCAGAGATCTTAAACAGTTGAGCCAATTTTGCACATATTTTAGCGCAAACTAAGTAAATGTAATAGAACTAAGCACTAAATGAGCTAAAATATAGATGCTTTGTACTGCCATTGTTCTTTTGAGCCAAACATGTCTTTATATGTAAATTAGGCTCATTATAGAATGCACCTTATTCATAAATGATTGCTGCAATAACCATTGTGCTATTATTGTTATGTTAAGATTTGTGAAAATGTTTTTGAAAGAAGTCTCACTTGCAAAGGATGCATTTGTTTGATCAAAAACACATTGTGACATTAATACAATTTAAAATAACTGTTTTCTTTGTGTATAATATATTTTAAAATGCAATTTATTCCAGTGATGCAAAGCTGAATTTTCAGCATCATTGCTCCAGTCTTCAGTGTCACATGATCCTTCAGAAATCATTCCAATATGCTGATTTAGTGCTTTACATTTAGTGATTTACTACTATTTAATATAATGCTACTTAATATTTACTGAGATACAATTTTTCAAGATTCTTTAAAGAATAATAAAAGAACAGCAATTATCTGAAGTAAAAACATTTGTAACATTTTAAATGTCTTTATTGACACTTTTAATCATTTTTTTGCATTCTTGCTGAATTAAAGTATTAATTTCTTTAAAGAAAAAAACGAACTTTTGAATGGTGTGGTGGTGTATATTTCCTATTGATCACGGCAGCAGTTGTTCATAAGATTTCTGCATTTTACAGGTATCTGAATCACAGACAAACCCGGTTGTGCAAATAAAGGGCGGCAACGGTGGCTCGATTCCTGGAACACAGAAGAAGCAGACATCCACACAGACACAAAGCCATGAAGGTACTGTAGATGCTGTATCTTTCTTCTGTTTCAGCACTGTCAGCAGTCAGGGTGATGCACACGTGCACAAAGGCATTTGTGCAGTCCTGAACACACTCTTACACACAAGGAAATCACATGGAACAAAGCAGAGCAGTGAGTGATCAGATGGTATTGTATTTGCCTAATGGAAGTGTAGAGATTGCAGCAGTGGCGGTGAGATAAACGCTCTGGCCCTTTGTTGGGTCGCTTCGCTCTATTACTGCTAAGCACTCTGACATTTAAGTATGACATTTCTGTCATCAGACGTCCTGGCAGTTATTTGCAGCAGATCAAGGAGGGTTTTTAAACCTATCAAATGCAAAGTTTCTCATCCAAAACTCATTAAGTGTTTAATGAAATAAACTGCCTTAAATACCTTTAAGACGAAAGGGAAGGCAGAGCATATCTATCATACTTAATAATGCTTGCCAAGGCTCTATTAACTATTGCTCATTTTTTAAGGCTTAGAGTTTTTTTCAGATATATGATACCTCAAATCATGTGGGTGTTGGGTGTCCACTCAACACATCTGACTTGTGGTGTAGCCTGTAGCCAGTTTAGCCTGGTTTTCCCAAGTTTAATTTTTTTTTCTTCTTTCGTTTCTATCACCTGATGGCTTCTGGGTTCCTTTGGCTTGCTTAGGTTAAAAGGCATTTAATATTCAGTAATATTATCAATATAACTACACTGACACTATTGGGTGAGAAAAAAAACTTAAACTGAATTGACCTGGATGATGACACTATTGTCTCCACGAATTTTAAAGCTCATTAGTTGAATTGAACTCATTTAATAATTGATGATTTTACACAGTTATTGAACTGAACTGAATCAACACTGAACTGACTTGAGCTGACTGATGACACTATTGTCTGCTTTACAGCAGAATTTGAATGTGTCTTATATTTGATAAGGTTTGCATTAGGGCTGTCAAACGATTAAGCGCGATTAATCGCATCCAAAATAAAAGTTTGTTTTACATAATACATGTGTGTGTACAGTGTATAATTATTTTCTATGAATAAATACACACACATGCATGTATATATTTAAGAAATATTTGCATGTATATACTGTGTATATATGTTTATATTATATATAATTTATATTATATATAAATATTTTATATATAAATAACACATTTTCTTAAATATATATATGCATGTGTGTGTATTTATATATAGAAAATAATTATACTCCGTACACACACATGTATTATGTAAACACAAACTTTTATTTTGGATGCGATTAATCGCGATTAATCGTTTGACAGCCCTAGTTTGCATCATTGATTGGTACTTTCCTGTTTATTACTGTATCTGCATTGTATAAAATACTACATTGAGTTACAGCCTGAATTTTAAGCTGTACATTTAAGCTATAACATGCTAAATAAATAAAGGTGACTTGATTTGTCTGTTACTTTTAAAAGCAGATGATTAAACAGCATTGCACCTGCGACTTTTGCACAGGTGTAAGCACCACTCACATTTTCTCCTGTTAATGTAAAAAATTAGGCCGTTTTCACACTTGGCTTGTTTGGAGCATTTGTTTCAGTATATTTGATTAATGTATGAACACTTGGATCCGCACCAAAACAATCAGTACCACCTGAGGAAGGTGGTCTCAGACCATTTGAAAACAAACTCTGGAGTGGTTTGGTTGAGGTGAGAAAGCAATCTGACCCAATGGATCAACAAACCAAGCGGTATCATAATTGGAAATGTGTTATATAAAAAGCATCAGTGTCTGATTCTCTGAGTTTTTGTGGTTGAGAACCAAAGAGCTGTCACGACAGCTACAGATAAAGCCACAATAAGCCCACGGAGCCAACTTGTCAATCCATCTTGATGGATGACGCAGAGGAACATAAATAGCTGAACTCTGACCAATAAGAGGACAGTTTTACTCATGCGACTTGCATAAACACATTTTGGTACGCTTTGAAATGTTGCCCTGTGAAAGCAAACCGAACCAAGATGAAAATGCAACATTGTAACAAATAAAGTCCCTGTTTCGGAACAAAGCAAATGATCTACAGGTCTGAAAAAGTCTTTAATGGGTTTATTTAGCTGGAGATCTTACATTAGACTATAAAGCTCAGATGTGCACACACATTTTTAGCAGTACTGCAGATATTATGGTCTTGTCAGGCTTTTCAAATGTCAAGGGATGACTTGTTCCTGTTCACTGGGCTGACACTGCACAGCTGAACCAAAACCTTCCCTCCATAAACCAGCCAAAATGCCAGCGCACCCCAGCAACCGTTCACCTTCAGCTTCTCAAAATCTCCCATAAATGTGGGCTCACATTTAAAGTTCCTCACCAAAATTTTGCAGGCAAAAGACAGTGGGATTGCATGTGACAAAGTACGATGAATGATACAGGAATAATGATGACAAAATAAACATCCAAAGCTATTCAGCCTTTTTTATGGATCATTTTATAATATGGAAGTCTATAGTATTATACAAGTAGATACCGCCAGAATGATCGCCTCGTCCACTGTGGGACGTCAGTTTTGCTTTGTTACTAAGTTCCGAGTCTCCACGCATGCAGAGGTCACTGCCTAACCAAGAGGCATGCTATTGGCCGGCCATGCAAACTTGTGTGTAAAAGTTTACCAAACTTGAACCCATAACAAAATTAGGCACAATTTTTCATTGCACCAATTCGCATTGAAATGCCTGGATTTCGCTGAGCAACAGTAAATGTGACCTTAAATGATGATGTATGCACTTCATGTCAGATTTAAGCCATTATTCACTGAAAATCGATAGGCTTTAGCTCTAGAACCATTGACCTTTTAAATATACTGTATGCTAATGTTTGAATATACACAGAATTAGATTTTACAGCCTCAACAGAGTGGATTTTCTGTGCATAACTACTTTAATATCAGACAATTCCTCACAGAAAAGATATGACTTTGGAAGACTTGGAATATATATATATATATATATATATATATATATATATATATACTGTATATATATATATATATATATATATATTCCATTTATATATTCCATTTATAATTTTATAAAACATGTTTATTTTAATTAAATGCTGTCATTTTTAACTTTCTAGTCATCAAAGTATCCTGAATAAAATGTATAGAAAACTAAAAATATTAGGATTATGATTTCTGAAGGATCATGTGACACTGAAGACTGGAGTAAATGACTTTTTTAAAAATTCAAATAGAAAATGGTTATTTTAAATTGTAACAATATTAGTTTTTTTTTTCATCAAATAAATGCAGCTCTTATTAATGCTCCTTTTATGTTTCACAGAAGAAAGAAAGTCATACAGAACATTGTGAAGGTGAGTAAATGACAGATTTCTAACACCCTCTCTATTCATTTTAACTCCGTAGTGCCACATACTGTAACTACATTCATCATTCTATCCATGTTGTACCCTTCTTTCCCTTTCTCCCGCTGACTCAGCTTCTTTTAACCGTCTTCCTTACCTGGCCGTCCCCATGGAGTTTACCCACAATGCCTTGCGCCTGCACTACAGCTCCTCCCCCCTTCCCCAATCTAGACTAACCAGTTCTCTGAACACCCCCAGACACCTTTACATTCACCCCACTATCTCGCAGGCTCTTTCTGTCTGTGCGTGTTTCTGTTTGGACAGTCCTGCTGGCCTCCAGCCAGTGTGTATTGTGTGGTGAAAAAACAGCCCATTGGGAACAGCGGACCAGGGTTCAGGAAGGGCCTCTGGGAAACCGGCTGCGTCTCTTTCATTTTCATCCCTGGACTGAAGACCCACAAATGACCAATCAGATTCAGTCCATGCTGTCCCCTGGCTCTTACTGTCTCCGCTTGCTAAGTATCCCCGAGGCCAGTCTCTCCCTCCTCTTCCCACGTCTCCATCTCCGTCACACTCTATTTTCTCCCTCTGTCCATCCATCAATCATTTCTTTCCATCACGCTCTCCATTCGTCATCCATCCATCAGTGAACGTACCCACCCACCCGTCCCTCTCAGCCACTATATCTTCATTTTCTTGAGAGAATAGTTCATCAAAAAAATGAAAATGATTTACTACCGGTATTTATGGTAACACTTTACAGTAAGGTTTAATTTGCTAATATTAGTATTAGTTAGCATGAACTAACAATAAACAACCCTTGTACAGCATTTATTATTTATTAATAATGTCAATCTATCTATCTATCTATCTATCTATCTATCTATCTATCTATCTATCTATCTATCTATCTATCTATCTATCTATCTATCTATCTATCTATCTATCTATCTATCTATCTATCTATCTATCTATCTATCTATCTATCTATCTATCTATCTATCTATCTATCTATCTATCTATCTATCTATCTATCTATCTATCTATCTATCTATCTATCTATCTATCTATCTATCTATCTAAGCTCCATAACACCTTTCTTCCATTCTCACTCTTCCCCCAAAAAACACCTCGGATTGTGTCTCCTCTCATCCCCCTCATTTACTGCGACATTCCCAACAGACACTCCATCAGGAATCCTCTTGCTGTCGAGCCGGGATGTCCCACCCACCCCCAACCTGCCTCCACCGGATCCCATGGGATGAAGGGATGGAGGAGGAAGTGGGTGGAGGTCTAATGAATAAGTGATTAAGATTGACAGTGTCTGGGGGTCTGCTGTTGTGGTCTTCCTGATCCCAGGCCACAATTTTCATTTTCTCTCGCTCAACTAAACAAGCAGAGCCCATAAACCCACCCTCAGGTCCCTGAAGTATCATTAGCCCAGGTGAATGGCGTGTTTTTCTTTTTTTCACCAGTCTTTCTCTCTAATACCAGTTTCCTTTCCAGTTTCTCCTTGGATGAACATCAGGATGACAGTGTGGGTGTCTCATTTTTATGCTCTGGTGCAAAACACAAACAGGAGAGACCTGCCCATTCAGAAAATCTCATACGGCTTTATTCAAATCTGACAGCTCTCAGTCACCAGATTTCGAGTTAGTGATATTTCGAGCACTATTGATTTTCTTCTGTCTTAAAAATTGCACACAGATATGTCATCCTTAATAGCCTCACATAATCATGCTCATTACAGTATATTTACAGGCGTATTGTTATCATAAGGATATATAAGATAACTATGCCTAACGCACTTTAACCATCACTATTTTGCAGTATAGCATGGCCTTGCATAACTTATTGCTTAATTAAGGACATCACAGGTCAAAAAATACAATGTATAGATGCATTAATACTCTTTTCAAGTGCAGACCATCAATGTTGCCTCCTCTTAGTGTCACCGATAGAATATCAGACGTTTTCTACACATTGCAATATAGGGTTTTAAAACGCCATTATAGGCAACCGTCTTGATTTTTGGAGAAGCGAAAGCACAACATAATATTCAAATGTCATAGGACTGTAATGCCACATCTACATATGATTGTATCTCAGTTACTGTAAGGGTTTGAGTCAATTAGTAAATTCCAGTTACATGCTTATTCAAAACTTTTTATGAATATCCCAGTATCATCATATATTTGTGAAGGTTGTTTCGTAAACTAGTGAACAGGATGGAATATAACTGTGGCATACATTCAGGCAATAATCAACTATATAATGGAGGTATATTTTGACTAGAGGGTGAGAATTTTTGGCAAATTATAATTAAAAAACATCCATTTGTTGAGAAAATAAATGAACAATATTTATTAAAAAAGGGGACATTTGGCTCAGAAAGTGCAAACTTCCATTTCAACATATTAGCTCACATGATGGATATACAAAATACTCAAATCATAATGTAATGTTTATAATGTACATAATGTTTGCGACACAGGGGTCCCAAAAATTTCCACATGGCTCCCATATTTTATGAAAAAATTTAAGTTTAAAGGAAAATGTCCTGGCAGAAAATGACCGGTATCATTTCCACTTTTACAGATTTTTTTTCTTACAGTGTAGTGTTTTTTTGGTTGTTGTTTTTTTCTTCTTCAAGATTGTCCTAAACTTCTTGAATTAGGTCCCAATTCAAAGGTATGCCTAAAATATTGCCTGACTAAAAAAAAAGACATTTTATTTGAGGAACATTCAGGATTTTAAATGAACTACTGTATTTTTAGTTCAAGTATTTTATTATTAATTGTTGTATTGAGACAAGTGTCAGGAAAACAGACAAGAATGTTATGATATAATACCAGATGCTTTTTTACATTTGATTTATACAAAAATAATTGAATGGTGGTATTCAACACTGGGGACATACAGTCCTAGGGCAGTTATTTACATATTTCTCAAGAATTTTCTTAGATATTCAGATGATATTAAACAAATGATTCTTAATCATAAAAATATTAAACTATGTTTAATAGATTTCATTTTAATTTAAGCATTTTAATATCTCTCAAGGGAGAGTGAAAACATGTAAGATCAACTGCTCATACACAAATGCCCTAAATGTTAGAGAAGTGAAACCAACCTTATTTTATGCAAATGTCTGCTTTTTTCTTGTCAAATCGATTTTGAATTGACATGATGGCTTATATAAGACGAATGAGTCTGAATATTCTCTTTAAACCCCCCAGTGCTCATGAATTGTGCTGTATAATGTATTATTGATGTGTAAAGTCTGTGAGCAACAGTCTGAACTGCTGCTCGTACAGCGCGTCGCGGGGGCACGAGACAGCCGCAGCTCGCGCGCTCACACACACACACACACACACACAGCCGAGCTCTCACGCGCAGCCGGTCGTTCTGTCGGTAGCGGTGCGCTGTGGAAACGGCAGGTGTCAGACTCGGTTCTAACAAGCCTTTTGCAGAGCTTCCTCCTTAAAAACAGCATATAGATCAGCTCGGATGATATAGACAGACAAGACGTGCGCGCGCTGCCACAATTGCTTCATTTGCTTCATTTGCTGTGCGGATTTGTATTACATTTTTGGCGGTGAGTATATTATATCTTATATATCCTACCTGGACGCTCATAATTGGGTTATCGCGTGCATCACAAACGGTTTCGCATTTTATGCTCATGTCAATGCTTTTGCTCTTTGATGCACATGTAAAGCTTGCATGTTAAGTTGCATTCATTTGATGTGCCGGCAGTTATTTTCTCTATAGTATGCATGAAATGCAACGTGTTCTCATGTTATATGCGTGGCCTGGGTGTTTTTAAATGCTAGAGAAAGAGAGAGAGACCCCTTCTGTTTTATATGGAGGACGAGGTGCTCTTGAAAAGCTTCTGGGCTCTATTTTGGAAGGAAGAAAGCACCAGCCGAAGCCTTTTGAGAGAGCGCAGTGTCTCCCAGCCATCCAGTTGTCATGGTTACTGCACTGGGAGGCTGGGGATAATATGGCTGCGATTCAGGCTCTCTGTATATGTGTGTGTGTGTGTGTGTGTGTGTGTGTGTGTGTGTGTGTGTGTTTTACTCCACGATGCCTTAAACACAAGGACCCACTGTATGTGTTAGATACAGCCTGTATTTAGTTGTGAGTTGTGATGCTTTGAACGGGTGCATATCTGCCCAAGTTATTTGTAATACGCAGCTTTATGCATGGTTGCCAATGATGATGCATCTTAAATGCATGCAGTTTTATGTCAGACGATGCAATGCAATTGCAATGCTTAGTGGTCCATTGTTAACCCAACTATCATAATGTACTCGTCACTTGGAATATAGGCGTCAGACAACCAGACAACCTAGTGCCAGACGAGACACAAGACGCCCTAAATGATCACTTGTTCTCTCCCTACCTGTTAAAAGGTGTGTGTGTAAGCGTCAGCCTGGAGCTGGTGAGCGGATGCGTTTAATGAGATTTATATCCCTGGGATGATTAAAGTGAAGACGTTGTAAGTGATACGGTGACATGATACAATAGGACGTCTGACCTTGACAGCAGTGGAAGTGACAGAACGAGGTGATTTAAATCACATTTACACACGGCTCAGTTGTTCATACTCGTTTACTTGGTGGTCTCCTTCACAGGACCCCTGACGTGTCAGGAAAGAGGGGGGGAAATCCTGTCTACACTTGAAGCCTCTATTTTGATGTCCCGTAGCCCGTTACGCATGGGAAGGCAGCATTACGCAGTCGGCTGTATGTGGGTAAGGTAGACGGCATCGATATATTTAGCGCACTGCAGCTCCCGAGTGAGTTAAATACCGCGTGCTGATCATTTGTAATGGTCAGTCTTTGTGTGTGTGTGTGTGTGCTTGCGCGCGCGCGGCGGTGTCATCTCGCGTCTGAAGAGGGTTAGTGGGTCATGCAGACGTCCAGTATCCAGACTGCATAGAGATGGAGAAGGAGATGAAGTGTGTGTTTGGCTTTCTTTTGTGTTAATAGTCCCAGACAGGTAAATTGGATAGGTCAGACTGTGTTGGCTGCATGGATAGTGTTTCATTTAAACCTCATAATTGTGAGAATGCCTCTTATTGTTGGACTAGACTTACTGTGTGCGCGTGCGTTTTTATCACTGAATCATATTAATATACTTTAGATTAAAAAGGTTTTATAAGAGTCCCTGACTGAGTAATGCACCATATACTCAATCCTTAATATGAACATGACATTCCAATTATATATGTACATGCATACATAGATAGATAGATAAACATAGAGATATATAGATATATACAGATAGATAGATAGATAGATATTCAAACAACAAATGACAAAGAAATCACTCTCTGCTCTTGACTGAATCACTTTTGTGAGTTTAATAAGGATTCATCTTTATTTAATTTAATTGGTGAAGATTATATACAGTGTTATTTTACATTTAATTACTTTGTTCAGTTCATACTGTTAGACCTACCTGGAAAACCTGAAAATCACTGTTTAATTTATTTATATCTTTGCTCTATTTTATTTATTTGTGCTGTTTGCTTAGTTTGATTATTTGTCCTTATATTCTTTTATTTTTATTTGACAGAAGTCCTTTTTTCCTGACCATAGCAAATACCGAACCGTACCGATGATACAAACGAACCCGTGAGTAATTTGAACCGTTACTCCCCTAATATAATATATATATATAAATTATATTAATTTGTGACACCACAGAATAATTTAAAATTACTAGTGAAAGGCAATTATAGATAACCATATTAATTAACCAAAACATGGCATGAATCAGTTTGATTACATGAGATTACACCAATGAATGTAATTTTTTAAAAGGGTCAGAACAGGTCTATGACAATAACAATAATCTTTTTTTTTCTTTCTTTTTTTTCAAAGTTCAGCTCCCTGTTCTCCCCTCTGCCTCTTAGCACGTATTGTCAGGCCACTACTGTGTGTCCAACTCACAATCTCAGGAAATCGTGCCTTATTTTAATCCAATCAATAAATATGTGAGATTAAAGTACCGCAGTTGTCAAAAGCTACCAACATGCATAAACAAGCGAATTTCACCACAAAATATCACAAGACAGCCAAAAGGTGGAGGCAGATCTTTCTGAAAGCTTGTTGAAGGCTTGTTGGGGTGGCAGTGATTGAGTAGAGGAGTTGATTTGAAGATAAGGCCCTTCTTTAAGTTTATCAGTGACTGTGTGTGTGTTTGTAGCCACATGAGTGCCGGTGTGTATAGTGTAAAGAGTGAAGGTGACAGACAGATCCAGTTAAAGTAATTAAACAGAATTGATCGCCCTGAAGACCCTACTGTTCTGCTGACAGTACTGGAGGTCTTTCAGTCAATGAGGCACACACACACACACACACACACACACACACACACACACACACACACACACACACACACACACACACGTACACACACACACGTACACACGTACACACGTACACACACGTACACTATGAGACACTGTAGAACTCTATATAAAGCTAATAATGATGCCCAAACCCTTAACGCTACCCCCTAAAAGTCAATATTTACTTTATTTATGAATATTTTTCCACTTGAGGACATCCATGATTGTTAATGCCAACAATAAGGACGGCCTGTTGGCCCGGGACAGGTGTGGGAGCACATTTAGGGTTGACAGAATGGTTACTTGGTCTTTTGGGTCAATACTGTGTTTTTATATTCATTATATTCATTATATATATATATGTATTTTTAGATTCATTAATCTTGTACATCCTAATGTTTGTTTTTGATTGATATATTATAACTTATTTTAACTTTTGCTGATTTATAGACCATTTAATCAAAATAGCAAAAAATGCTGGTTATTGTTTTTGTTAGGAATTGTGTTAAACCAGTCATATGCTGTTGTTTTCCAGCAAAAGTGGGTTTTTGAATGTAGTTTTTTGAATGAAAAAAATATTTTAATGAATTTAATAAAAAAAATGTATGAAAAATCTCTTGCAAATACAAAAATGCATTGCTAAAAATAAAAAGCAAAGAATTTTTTTTTTGCATGTAGGGGCATGAAAAAAATTAAATAAATGCTGCCTGCACTGAATAGATACATATTAAGATATATTGAAAGATTATAGACATATTTTGAGCCACCTTTCACCTTTCATTTGGGGGTCATTAAGACTTTTTAAATGTTTTTGAAATGTAAATAAATATATACAATTTCTTATCAATATTGAAATTGAAATATTTTTGTGGAAAGATAAAAAAAATAGATTTATTTGAAATAGAAATCTTTAGTAAAATTATAACTGTCATTTTTGAATCTATTGATTACCTGCCTTTCACTTTTTACATTTTTGTTTAAAACTGTTGTCACAAATTAATATATCTATTTATTATATCTATTAATTTGTAAGGTAACCATATTAATTAACCAAAATAATATTTATAGGACCTAAGGTATAAACTATATACAGTTACTGTTTATAAATCTCATGTGGCAGGTGTGTAAAAACATTCCAATAGGTCAGCAAAGAAAAAAAATAAATAAATTTGCCAGCCCTGTTGTATAGAGATATAGGCAAATATTGACACATACAAACATACGTCACACTCATACACCCCCAGTGAGTGACTGGTCATGTAGTTAAGTAGGCGTGTGCTGCTGCTGCTGTAGGAATTATGGGTATCTGGCAGTTACAGATCGCTGAGGCTCTCAGAAATAGTTTGTGTGACAACAGGGTACTTTACAGCAGCTGAGCCTGAGTGTGTGTTTGTGTATGTGTATGATGGACTCGTGCATGTGAGTCTTGATGTGAAAAGATCATCTGCAGCTGGGATGGACTTTGGGTACTGAGCACCCATGCAGAATGTCAAACATTAACCACATGTGTTTGAATGAGGAGCAGAGGTCAAAGGTAACTTTCTGAAAGCGTCTTTTGCTAAATGTCACATCAAAATGTTCCGTGTGGTGTCAGACAGTGTGTTCTTACATCCCCATGTTGCAAGCGTTTAGGGTAGGGTATAGACCTTTTTGGAAAGATAATGGGGTAAAGATTACAATGATGTAGAAAACTACTCACAAATTCATGCACCGGTGACCTAATTCAAATGAAATAATGTGTAACTGCTCAGATGATTTGGTGTGTATTCTGTCTGAACAGCACTGAATATAGAATATAGACATAAAGAGATTTAATTTGTTGCCTAATGTAATGGCAGTTTGGGCTATAGAGCTTTGATGTAATGGAAACCAGGGTTTTACTGCGGTTTGTTTCGATCGGATGTTCGGCATTAGAAAGCTTTAAATGGCACCGCCTGAGTCAGAGCTGCAGAAGAAAGCGGTTGAGCTCTTCACATTTAACTCTTAGACTGTTCCTCTGCCAGAGACACGGATTTTCTGTACATGTGTGCTGTTTATATTCCAGCCTGTGTTTGTATGTCTGTCCAGTTGGCTTCATCTGGTAAATGAGTATTAAACTAAGCAGAGCCTCATAGCAAAGGCTCTGAATACGAATTTAAAATCACGCTTTAATGAACTTGATATGCAGAAACAACTACACAATATTGTTCAAAAGTTTGGGATCCTTTTATTCAGATATTTATTCAGCAAGGATGCATTAAATTGATCAAACGGGACAGTAAAGACATTTATAATGTTACGAAGGATTTCTATTTCGATTAAAAGATTTATCTTGTTTTCCTCAAAATATTAAGCAGCAAATCAGAATATTATACTGATTTCTGAAAGATCATGTGACACTGAAGACTGGAGTAATGATGCTGAAAATTCAGCTTGGCATCACTGGAATAAATTACATTTAAAAAAAATATATGAAAATGGGAAACTGTTATTTTAAATTGTAATAACATTTCACCATATCACAGTTTTTGTTGTATTTTTGATCAAATAAGCGCAGCCTTGGTGAGACTTTCAAAATAGTGGGGGAAAATGTTTTTACGAACCCCAAACTTTTGAACGGTAGTTTAGTAAACTATTTTTATGCTGATTCCCCAGAAAAAGAGCATCAGACTACAAATGGTTTACAAAGTTACAATAAATATTGTAATCGTCTGTTCGTTGAGCATTCTGAGCAGCACAAAAGAGGTATTGTCTCAACCAATGATGTGAGATTTGGGCGGGGCTATTTGTTTGATCGACCAATGAGAGATGGAGGGAGTGTTCTGAAAAGCTGTATGAAATATTTGGTCATTATTTTACAGTTCTTTTGGTTTTCTCGAGTGGCAGGGAAACTACAAGTTTCAGTTTCAGTCCACACAAATTTAAAAATAGACCCTTTTTCCTTTCTAACAACACATTCTTGATATTATGCCAGATTCCTTTGGCCACATTATTACAAATGCAAATTCTAATCTTTTATCAAAATGTAATAACTTTCTCCACTTCTACACTCATGGGTCGTTGTGCGTGTGTAACGTGACAAATTAATGAAAGGCTTCAAAGAGAAATCATTTGTTTCTCATAATTTATCTTTGGCTGCATTATAATGATTTTTTTAATTTAGAGTATGATCAAAGATTGCGTATCTGGACGTGCTCAGGGACTTTGCTATTGAAAATATAGTTTAATTGAACTTAAAATTAACAAAATGACATGAATAAAGATTAGTTCATTTTGCTGAACAAGATTCAAGTTAGAAAATGATCCGATCTTCCCATGTTTGGCTGATGCTATTCTGTTATGTTACTGTAATGCCCTCTTTTCAAAACGCAATTAACATCTAATGTATAAAGTCAATCTTTGTCCATTTGTATTCACTGAATATCCTGTTGTATGTAACATTACAGAAGTCAAACGGGTTGGTGAATGCCGACGTTAATCATGCCGTAATGTGCCACTGAACATCTGTCCTGTCCAGCGCTGCTGCCACCCACCGAGTTTAGGGAAGATTCCCCATAGCAGCTGTTATAAATCAGAGCAGAATTTAAAATTAGACTCAGACTGACCCTTAAATTCCCCCTCAGTAGATGAGAGTTTGATCCTTCTGGTCTGTGTTGTACTGTAGTGAGCATGTGAAACATCAGTGGAGCTTGAGGTTTGCTGAGTCAAAGCTAATGCGTTCTCTAAGGTCTGCACGTCTGCAGGGCTGATAAAACACGAAGATGACAGCAGATAATGGAGTCTGAATCGCCGTTTAAACTTTTAAGATTTTGCCAGTGCCACCTGACTGCTTCTGTCTTCAGAATGCTTAATGTCACCTATAATGTGCAGCGAGCTGTGGTCTTACTCGCTGGCCTGACACATTTGAAAATTCATAAATAAAATCTCTTTCATATCTCAGTTGTTTCTCCAAGACAGCTTTGAGATTAAATAGAAAGCAAAATTAGGCTTTTGCTTAAGTCTCTTGCTTCTCAGATATTTTTTCCTGACAAAAGACCCCTGTAATCTCACAGGTCTCTTGTAGAGTTTCAGATTTCAAAATGTACAATTAAAGACTTATATTTATTAAAGTTAAATACTTATTTATCATCAAATTCTTTTAAAGTGCCCCAATTATGCTATTTTAAAGTTTCCTAATGTTGTTTTGGAGTCTCCTACAACAGTTTTACATGCATCAAAGGTCAAAAAACTGTTTCATTTCATAATATACATTTGCACATCACCACATTTTTCAATGATTCTCAAATGACTCGTCAGATGAATCAATCTCTCTAAATCCCTCCTTTCCGCGAACTACTCTGCTCTGATTGGCCAGACGGCTCAGTCTGTTGTGATTGGTGTACCGCGTACAGCGCGCGTGTCAAAAACAAAAACGCCCATTGTCATAACAACGTTAGCTCTGCGTGTCCTGAGGCTTCCTACAACCGTAAACTAGGCTAAACATAGTAGCGAACAATGACGGCGACCATATCAATCCGAGCGCGAGTCCTATGATAAAACACTGGAATAACTAGTCATTCAACCCAAACCTCAATCGCAAGGACGACTCGAGCAGGACGTTTCTCAGAGATACGCAACTAATTTTAGGTACATTATGAGATGTTGCAACTGTAATTCCTCACCATCAGCATTAACAAGTGCATGTCCATCAATAAACTGATTATTTACTATAATCGGTTTATTGATGGACATGCACCTGTTAATGCTGATGGTGAGGAATTTTACTTATTTATTTACCGAGTATTTTTCTAATTTATTGTGGTGAGCATGGAAACTGTATCAAACAGTGCATAAGTTACATTAGCCGAGCTCCAAAGTGAATGACTGATGTACTGTTAAATAAAAGTTGGTAAAGCAAATATTGCTCCATGCTTAATCTTTCCTAAAAGTAGTGAAAACGACAATCGGCATTAATAGACAGTTTTAGGTATTAGTGGCCCACAGCTGATTAGCAGAAGTATTTCAGTAAGACAGTAATAATGTGAGTTAACCAGTTTGCAGGAGACCAACACAATATAAGACTTAAAACTAAATATTTTGAACACCATCTTTCAAGAACAAGCGGTTTGCGAATCCTGCATTGAACTCCGAGATTTGAGAAGCCGTCAGTAAAATAAAGGGAACACAGCAAATGTTTAGGATTATACTGCTGTGGAATCGTGATAAAGATGAATTTTAACCACTAATTCTTCACATGCTCGTCACATACTGGCTTTACCTTCACATTGTAGAGCACAGCTTCTTCTCGACATGAGGTTGAAGTTTTCCCTGGTGTCTACGCGCAATATGCTAATGTTTCGTCTTGACGTCACAACGAAATGGCTTATGACTCGTTTGAAAAACGATTCATTTCATTGACTCAGAGTCGACTCTTACTTTTGAAAGACAATAACTCTATATACGGTGCACTTTCAGATTTAAAACTTTGCAGGATGTTTTCATTCACTTAGAGCTGTTACACACTACGTACATGAAAGGTCATTTTTAAAATTCCATTATAGGGGCCCTTTAAGGCCAAAATGATTTATCCACTTTCATTTGTCATGTCCTAACCAGGTGTGACTGACAAGCAGTTTGTCTGTCCATAGCCTGGAACATTTGTCTGACAGGAGATGGTGTGATTTTTGACCAATGCCTTCAGTAGGCAGGTCTACACCGAGTGACAACATATAAATAAAAATGAAACAATTTACAGAATGTCATGTCAATTTATTGCATCATGCCTGGTGAAGGGGCAGTTTTATATTCTTACATGAACAACTTGAACTGTCTCATTTGTTTATATGTAGATTATTTATAATCATAATGCATTACTGTATTTTCTCAGTAGGTCACTATCCTCTATTATTCAGGGCTCAGCTTTATCTGACATCTCATTGCTCTGCCTTATCTTCCTCTGTAATAGGTGTGAACTTTGGCCCTCTCCCTTGTTCCTGACCCTGACCTTGTGACCCCAGGCTGCCTGGACATCGTGATTGAGGAGGCCACCATGAGTCAGGAGGGGCAGCATGACCCCCTCCGCACAGACAGCCCACCTCCAGATACACCCCCAGCACCTGAGGGAGAAGAGGATGCTGACGGCTCTAAGGCTAAAGATCTGGAGCCCTGTAATGGAACAAAGACAGAGGAGGAGCATCAAGGTGAAGCAGAAGACAGAGAAACAGAGAATAAGCGAAATACACTGTCGAGGGAAAAGGAGGATGAGACGGTGACATTAGAAGAGGAAGGTAGAAACGGTGAGATTGAGGGCAGCTGCGTGGATCCTGTAACAGAAAACGGTAACGGGGACACCCGTGAAGGTGAAGACACACAGTCTCTGCCGTCTCAGATCCCAGAAAAGGACTCAGCCAAGCCCCTGTGTTCTCTGAGGTTAGTAAAATAAGAATGACTTTTACATTCACTTTAACAATTTGATTTCAGTCAGACTGAAGCAATAATTCATCTTTAAAAAATGTAATGTCACTTTAGTCCAACTGAAATTGTGCTGGTCTGCATATTCTCCTTAAGACAGAGGTAGTGCATGTACATAACACAACCATTCAAAATTTGATTCAGCATTGATCAAAAGTGACAGTAAATACTTTTTTATAAAAGATTTCAGTATAAAAAAAGCTTTTCTTTTGAACTTTTTATTGAAGAGAGAATGGATCATGGTTTCCACAAAAACATTAAACAGCACAACTGTTTTCAAAATTAATAATTATTTTTTTGAGCATCAAATCAGCATATTAGAATGATTTCTGAAGGATCATGTGACCCTGAAGAATGGAGTAATGATGCTGTTGCATCACAGGAATAAATTACTTTTTTATTCAAATAGAAAATTGTAAAAAATAGTTCACAATATTACTGTTTACTTGGACACCTATACTTGAACAGACAGATGAAGACTGTAGCTTAATTATAACTGCACTAGTAAACATACTTAATAATGCATATCTGCAACATTTACAGTCAAAAGTAGATTGTTGATTTGCAATTCAGTAAATTCGTTTTCCTGTCACTCCATTTCTTTTTTCATTTCTACTTCCTGTGTGATGTGCCTCATGAGATTCAAACAAAAGCGCTAAACAAATAAAATTGACTTCCAAAACACATCCTAATGAAAACAATCTGGCTGGATTCTGAACAGACCCCGAAATGATCATTATAACCCCATGAAAGAGCAGACATCCATTGTTTTACAACAAATTTCACAATGCCAGGCTTGTTATGTCGTACAAAATGTTTTGAATGTGAAACACGTGTATTACAGAGTTTAGCTGCGGTTTTTCAGTGGCAGGCTTCACAAATGATGTGGCATGCATGTTACAAAGAGGATGGGGAGATATTTCGGGCACCATACGTGGCAGGGGAGCTGTCCTGAATGAAGCTCCCCTCTGCTGGGACTCCTCCGCTGCAGTCATGATGAAGAACTGTGACGGCAGCCTGAATAAAGATAGGAGAATGTACCGCGCATGCCAGCCAGGCTAAGAGCCTTTGTATACCGTTTAAAGCCAGACCTCTGTAGCCAGGTGTGTCTGTGTGATTTGATTTTTACCTCTAGGTTTGGGAATGCTTTAACCGGCGTCTTTGTCACTGCAGGTTTGAGAACGGGACCGAAGATGACAGCGAAGGGCAGGAGGACGAGGAGGGGATCCCGGAAGAGTCTTTAGCGCAGGGGAACCTAGATGCCTTCAGCTCCACATTTGAGCTCTCCGTAGAGGAAGCGGATGCTGAGGTAGAGGACGAAGAAGAAAAGGAGGAAAGAGAGACTCGAAATCAGGACAGTTTCAGCTCTACGTTTGAGAGCATAGTTGAGCAGGTCGCCAAGACCACAGCTGTGGAGGAGGAAGAGGACGACGGAGAGGAAGAGTACGACAGGACGAAAGAGAGCCAGGACGGCTTCAGCTCCACGTTCGAGCGCATCGTCGAGTCTGAGCTTCTGAGAGGCGGGACTTGCTACAGCAGTTTGGATTCTCTGGACGTGCTGTCGCTCACCGATGAGACGGACAGCTGCGTCAGCTTCGAGGCGCCGCTCACCCCTCTCATCCAGCAGAGGGCCCTAATGGGCCCTGAAACTCCAGAACTGGAGCTGGAGACCGTGCAGGAAGGGGCTGAGGGCGAGGCAGATCTGGGGACAGAGACGGCAAGGGATGAAGCCAGCTCTGCAAGTCCACTACGGACCACTATACCAGGAAGCAGGTCGGAAAATGTCTTGAGCCAGCCGGCACAATGGAGCATCCCTAATGGATTCCACATTGAGCTGTCTGGGAATGGAGAGAGTGGAGGAACAATGCCAAACTCTATCAGGTAAGGATGCAACTAAATCTCCTGCTTGACCTGTCCAGTAGATGGCATGCAGCACTAGTTAATAACCTGCTCTCAAACTAGTGAGCAACAAGTTTCATGCTATTTTTCATCTGGAATGGAGTCAAGATCCACAGCCAATGACTGCTTGCTAGTTGTTAGTCTGATGAGGCATACGTACTGTCAGAACTGCGTAGATATGAGCACCCTAGGCTGAATGGAAAAATTGGCAACTACCTACATTTTTTGCAAAACTCCAAAAACGTACCAATACAAACTATTCACTGCAGTTTCCTGATGAAATGAACACTGTAGTAGAAAAACACCAACAACGTATGATTATGATTATGATTATGATTACAGGGCAGATTATCAATTAATAAAGACTTATTTCCTCACGGTTTCTTGCACAATGTTAATACTGTGACCTCAAAACACTTAGGGCCTGATTTATTAAAAGCTTGTGCCAGTGCAAACCCTCTTTTGGCGTTAAAAAAACTACTATCAGAATTTACTAAAGACAAACAGTGAAAAATTAGTGCTGAAAAGTCGTGGACAGTTATTTTTTGTGGCTGACCTTGTTGCATATGCATTTGTAGGAGTTTTCCTTTCAGATGCAAAATTTATGGGAAAATAAAACATGCAAGGTGATTTACTAAGGTTTGCGCTAGTACATTTTCTGGTATTTGCGCCATTATTTACCACCCCAAAAAAGCATTTCTTAAACCAGACGCTAATTTACCCTGCTCTTGGTAGATTGCGTTGGTCATTATGGAATGGACTCCTCCCATCTGCACTTTTTTGGAATTGCGCTCTCATGCTAATTTGCCCCGTTTAGTAAATCTGGCCCTTAGTGCATGATTTGTTAAACTAATACATTTTGACATTGCATAAACAGCTCCATATGTTTGGCTTTTCTGATGTAGTAAACTTGCTCAGTTGCCCATAAAGAGCTTAGAAACCCGTGAAATGCAGTTTACGATAAAAGAGCAAGCTAAAATGGCAGTTTAGTGTAGGGTTAGTGTAGGCAGTAAGATGTTTTCAAACGCAAAAGAGCATACATATTTTGACGCCACTCACTATAAATTTAATTTCCAAACTGCCGCGATACGTACAACAACCGACATAATAAAATATTGACAATTCACACCAGATTCATCTGTTTCAGATAAAACTTTGGAGAGTGTGGTGAAACGTGCAAGCAGCATCATAATATCATATTGCAGAAATGTCGTCATAGGCACATTTTTCCAATGAGCCATTTAGAAGGGGTAGCCTATCATGTCTGTTTTGAAGAGAGTATCACACTGCGACCTAGCAGACTGGAAACTTCTTTATATTTCACGGATCTGAGCCAGAATCTAAGAGGAAAGATTTCCACCTCTGGGAGCCAGTGAAGGATTGTCTAGTATAGCTGCCGTCTCTCTCTCTCCCTCTCTCTCTGCATCCATCTGGACTGGACGCAGCAGCAGATGTTGTCGTTTTTTTTCCTCCCCAGTTTTAAATGACTAGCAGCTTCCTGCCCCCCAGTCTGCCTGAATGAGGCATTGTTTTTAGGGAGTGACATCATCGCCTTTGGCTTTCCTCTTTCACGACGGGAGCCTTGCTCTAGTTTTCAGTCACACTGTGCTTTTTCCAAGTGCCACTTGGCAACACGTCAATTTGAGTCCTTCTGGATCAATGCAGTTGGTTTTCGTTCACTGACAGGGTCAAAAGCTACATTTGATGTAGCTTTCGTGTCCAGTTGACCTCTATATTGCACTCTATTCATTAAAACTCTTAACTCCTTCTCTTAGCATTAGAGGCTAACTTTATTAGCATGTGGTCTACCTAAGACTGGTAACGCTACACTAGCCCCATGTGTTCTTCATTAGCAGTTCTTTGGAGTTGCATGTTCTTAAATGTGGTTGATAAACTCATCGCAGCGATTGAGTGCTGTTGTCTACAACAGCTAACAGAAGGAAAAGAACATATGCTGTAATTAGCAAAGCCTCATGAGCATAATGCTAGCTAGCTAGTTTAAAGCACTGTCTGTTTTGATGATTAGTTCACATTATTTGAATTGAGGTAGCTAAAAGTATGCAGAATTTCAATTCAAATTTGAAATATAGTTAATTGAAAACCAAAGAATTTTATATAACTCAAAGTAAATCAAGCAAACAAACAAACTGAATGGTGACTGGAAAATAAACCTTGAAAGGATTTATATATCGTGGATGAAATATGTGAACTTTTGAAACAGTAAGTTGGTGTTCTTATTTAAATAGACAATTACATTTAGCTTGCTGATTCACTGATTGCCATTGCTATTTAAAGGGCGGGGACATTCAAGAGAGTATTTTATTGGACAAAAAAATGGCAAGATTGATCAATATCTGTTTTACACTTTTAAGTGTTTACTAGCATTTCAGACCTCACTACCGTGAACATAGTCTCAGCCTCAGACGTCCTGTCCATGGACTGTTGGCTGAATGTCTAATGCATAAGGCACACAAAATGGAAAACACTTCAGGAGTTTCAAAGTCGTCATTGATTGGTTGAATTCTACAGGATTTCCAGGAGACGTTTGTGTCGTATTCTTTAATGGTCTGGCTGGTTGAGCGAGTATTAGGGTCAAATAAACGCTGTATTTTCAAAAGTATGTGAAGTTTGCGCCGCCATTGTTGCCGTAAACTTACACGTTCTTGAATTAATAATTTATTAGATGCACACCGGTCTGTTATTGTAGGGACATCGACTTTACATTTTCACACCCCTACCCTAAACATGACACGGAAAAAAATAGTGGTTGCTTTACATGTCGGTCAGACGGCCTCTGGGTGGTCCTTGGCTGCTATGGAGTCCAGACCTTCTGCCATCAGTCTACACGAGACTACCGTGACCATAACCATCAAAGACATTGAAGGGCACATGTCCACCTCAATATTCAGATTAGCAGTCAACTGATTTTTCAACTGAGTTTTCAATTCTTAAATAATTTTATTCAGTCGTTCTAATCCTGAATATGTAGTTACACAGATGATTAAAACTCGGTGTTGACTAAAAGCCGTAATACTTTGATTTTGATTGAGTTTTTAAACTATATTCATGTTAGATTAGTGTTTTTTTTTTTAATGAAAAACCCTGTTTGCCCCTAAAACTAGGATAATGCTTAGAGTGCACTGGAGAGGAAATGCAAGTGAGTCCACAAATCCTTCAGTTTGTGTTTTTCACCCACCAATCGAGTCCCGACCCTGCCTCTTTCACCACCCCCACGCCTTTCTAAAGCTCATTTATTACTTCTTTATCAGACACTCACAATCTCCTTTATTTTTCGCTGTCACACACACGCACACACACACACACACACACACACACACACACACACACACACACACACACACACACACACACACACACACACACACACACACACACAAACAAACTTCCTGTCTGCTTCCGCTCCATCCTGGTTGTGTGTGTAGGAGCAGCGGGTGAGTGCTGTCTAGCTGATGATTATCCCTACAGGATGCATGAGAGCTGCGCACACACACACACACACACACACACACACACACACACACACACACACAATATCTCTCTCTCTCTCTCTCTCTCTCTCTCTCTCTCTGACATCTACACACTGGATGAGATAAACATTGCACAAACACACACACTCTTGCATACTTTCATACAACAAAGAGAAAGGATTACTGTTGAAATCCTTTGTCTTTCTCCAACCACACAGCCCTTTTCTTTAGGTATTCTGTTTGTGTGAAATCAATATTATTTACTCAATTGCTCTTGCAGGTATTGACCATCCCTTGATAATTTCGTTTGTACTCTGACTGTTATACCCTTTCTGAAATTTGCCTTTAGCCAGCATGAAATATAGATCTGCTATTGGTGAAATATCAAGCTAAGTTTTAATCCATACACTGCAAAAATCGCTCTCTTAGTCACTAACTTTGTCTTGTTTTCCAGTATCTAAACACCCAAACAGGAGTAAATTACCTAAGAAGTGAAAGTGCATAAGATATTTATTTATTTATTAATGTAACAATTTTATACATACATCCACACACACACACACACACACACACACACACACACACACTCAACGGCCACTTTATTACACCTCTTCAACTGCTCGCAAATTTAATCAGCCAATCACATGGCAGCAGCTCAATGCATGTAGGCATGTAGACATGGTCAAGACGATCCGCTGAAGTTCAAACTGAGCATCAGAATCGGGAAGAAAGGTGATTTAAGTGACTTTGAACGTGGCATGAATGTTGGTGCCAGACGGGCTGGTCTGAGTATTTCAGAAACTGCTGATCCACTGGGATTCTCACACACAACCATCTCTAGGGTTTACAGAGAATGGTCCGAAAAAGAGAAAATATCTAAAGAGCGGCAGTTCTGTGGGTGAAAATGCTTTGTGTATGCCAGAGGTCAGAGGAGAATGGCCAGACTGATTCGAGCTGATAGAAAGGCAACAGTAACTCAAATAACCACTCGTTACAACCGAGATCTGCAGAAGAGCATCTCTGAATGCTCAACACGTCAAACCTTGAAGCAGATGAACAACAGCAGCAGAAGAACACACACGGTGCCACTGTCAGCTAAGAACAGCAAACTGAGGCAATTCACATGGGCTCACCAAAACTGGATAATGATGATTGTAAAAACATTGCCTGGTCTGATGAGTCTGGTTTCTGCTGTGACATTCAGATGGCAGGGTCAGAATTTGACGTAAACAACATGAATGGATGGATTCATCCTGCCTTGTATAAGCGGTTCAGGCTGCTGGTGGTGTAATGGTGTGGAGATATTTTCTTGGCACACTTTGAGGCCCTTAGTAGTACCAATTGAGCATCATTTAAACACCAGTATTGTTGCTGACCATGTCCATCCATTTATGACCACAGCGTACCCATCTTCTGATGTCTACATCCAGCAGGATAATGCGCCATGTCACAAAGCTCAAATCATCTTAAACTGGTTTCTTGAACATGACAATGACTTCACTAAACTCAAATGGCCTCCACAGTCACATATCTCAGTCCAGTAGAGCAGCTTTGGGATGTGCTGGAACAGGAGATTCACATCATGGATGTGCAGCCGACAAATCTGCAGCAACTGATGCTATCATGACCATATGGACCAAAATCTCTGAGGAATATTTCCATCGCCTTGTTGAATATATGCCAGTAAGAATCCAACCCAGTACTAGCAAGGTATACCCAATAAAGTGGCTGGTGAGTGTACATATTAATGGACAAAATGTACTTTCAAATCTGCAAAATTTGTTATGTTTTATAATATACTTTAAAATTATGTTATAAAAATTATTTTTCACTTGTCTTACAGTCAACATGCAATCAAAATGGACCCTGTTTATTTGTTAATGCATGTTCCTGGTCTTATTCGGCACAATTTATTGGTGCAAATTATTTCAAATAAAAAATATTTGTCTTCATAACACTGTTTCGAGATGCAATAATGGTCCTCCTTTGGAACGAATTGGGCTGGCTAGTTATAAGGTGTGTTGCGGTTTCATGTTGACCTAAAGCATAAACCTCAATAAATGAATTATTTTATTCCTTATTTCCATTTTATTTATTTTGCTTTGTGGGTAGTAGGCAGCAATCTTTTCTGTAATTATTGACCATTTCAGCATTAGCTGAATATAAATCTATTACTTCTCTTAGCTGCAAACTTTATGGAGCATAAATCATAAAACCTCTGCAGGTGGTCAGATAGCTTGCGAGCTAGGAAAGAGCTGGCTAGAGCAGAAAGCCTCTTTAGCTCCATGTGTGGACCCGCTAACAGAACTGCAAAGCTCCCTGAGCACAGATGAGTTGAGATGAAACTGAGCTGACTCTGAGACTCTGCTGAGCTATTAGAAGTGCAGAAGTAAAGCTCATCCGTAGAGAGAATAATCTCTTGTGCCATGGAGACATCAGCAACGGATGATAGGGAGACAGAGAAAATGTTATTACTAAGGATGTGTGTGTGTGTGTGTGTGTGTGTGTGTCCACACATATGTGTGTCAGAATAAATCATGAGGGGTCTTTGTCATTCGCACTGTGCCATGCTGTTAAATCCTCGCAGGTCTGTCTCACAGAGAAGTCTGTCTTTACTGGGTTTAAACCCAGTCTATATTTAGCTTCATCATGTCTCTGTCTGACACTTCAGTACTGCTGTGAGTTGCTCAGCAGCTTAAAGTGACTGCAAGAATGGAGAAGAAATGTATAAAGGAATAGTTCAGACACATATAAAAATGTCATCATTTATCACTCTCTTGTTGTTCCATATGATGTCCCTAGAAGACTTACTTTCTTCTGTGCAGCACAAAAGGTGTTTTTTTTAAAGAATATCCTGGCTTTTATTACTAATAATGAGAGAAAATGAGGACTGGGGCTGTCAAGCTTTTAAAAAAAGACACAATGGCACCATACATTTATAAATGTACTACAGCAGATGTCTTGATTTTTAGTGAATTACTTAAATTTTAGTCTTTTTCTTACACAAAACTATCGTATGGCTTCTGGAGGCTCTTGCACAAATCATATGAATGACTTTTATGATATCCTTTTTTTTTTTTTTTTCGTTTTGGAGCTTTTAAGTGCCCTGGGAAGGATTATGAATGCTACAGTTAAATTGTAGTTTAGATCAGGAGTATTCCAGTGAACTTTCAATAGGTCCAGTCTCTTCATTTCCTTCCCATTAAAGTCAGAGGAATCGTAATCATAACTGATTATTTTCAGATGCCATTATGTTTGGCTATGAAATGAAAAAAGCCATGTGCATGTCATGAATATTTATTGTTCATTTTCAAGTTGGCAGCCATAATACCTTGTGACGGGAAGAAATAATAAATCTTATAGTCTAAACAGTCGGTTTTGTTATTGCTAAGTAAAATGAAAACTATTAAAAATCATTTTCAGTAATTGAAATAAAGCTAAAATCAAATATAAATATTAGATTCAGAAAACTTAAATAAGAATTAGACGTTTTGAAATAAAAATGAATGTAAGCTACAGTATATGTATATTGTTGTATACAGTATACAGTATATTGATGTATTGTTCTAATTTATTACTGTGAAGCTGCTTTGATACAACCTGTGTTGTGAAAAGCGCTATATAAATAAACTTGACTTGACTTGACTTGACTATATAGAAAATAGTAAAAATGGCAAATGCACATAACAAAATGACTAAAACGTAAAAATTAAAACAAAAAATGACTATAAAGCGAATTAAAAATCTTAATAAATAATTATTAGTGCTATTAAGTCGAGTAATCGTGATTAATCACAACTAATATAAAAGTTTGTTAATTTTTGTGTGTGCGTGTGTGTGCGTGCGCGCGTGTGTGTGTGTGTGTGTGTGTGTGTGTGTGTGTGTGTGTGTGTGTGTGTGTGTGTGTGTGTGATAAAAGAGAGCCAGAAATATTTGCATACCGCAAGTTTCAAAAGGTGAGGTAGCCTAAGATAAGTAGCCTAAGTGATCCAAAAAAGTATAGAAATTAAAATGCATTTAGTTTACTCATAGAAAGCTATTTAGGTTAAAAGTTTCTGAGAAACAAAGAGTGAAGATTCTGAAGCTGGAGCTCATATGTGACCTTTAGTTATCAAATTTAGAGAGACAGGGAGTGAGCAAGAGAGGGATGATTATTAGTTTTGATGGTGGCCCGGCGTCAGCTGTGATGATCATTGCAAACAATTATGATGGTCATTCAGCTGAATGATCTGATGTTTGTTGATGAGGGGACAAACATGTTGTGACTGCAGGTTACTGAAGCATGCCAATACCACAGATAGCAGACTACACTCACACACACTAACAAGGCCCTTTACTGTCTCATACATAACAGCGCTTGGCCTCACATCCTGATCCTCAAGAGATAACTGCAAATTTGAAAAGATAAAAAGGGTTACGGATGGAGGAGCATTTTGTCATAAAGTGGTCTGTGTGTGAGTGTGTTGGACGTTATCTGTATCCATTCTGCCAGTCTGAATGTTAGTCACTGCTGAATGGAAATGTTGTTGCACATTGCATGATCCAGTTTGTTGTGAGCTCAAAGTCTGTGTGCTTTGGTATGTTTTTGACTTGGAATAATTTATATTTTTCATGTGCTTAAGTTAGTCTCCGGAGTACATTCATAATTTAGTTTCTAAGTAAACTAACAGGGATCTCTCAGCATGCCAAACCGCTTTAAAATGTATTTCTCAAAACTGTTTTTAAAGTTTATGAGTTATTTAGCTACCATTTGAGTATTTTACTTGTTTTTTAGTCAGTGTAGTTACAAATTGCACATTTTGAAAAAAACGATTTGCTTATGACTAGGCCTATTTATTTGTTATAAGTTGCAAACAGTTTTTAACTTCTAGTCAGATTTCTGTAACAAAGTTGCCATTTTAATTTATCATAAACCATGCATTCAAAGGAAGAATAATATTGTTCCGAGTATACGAAATGGCTGCTAATAACTGTTGCAATATTTCTTGTATTAAACTATTTGTTATTATTATTATTTTATTCGTTTTTGTTGCTATTTGTTATGTTTTGAAGAATACATGTTAACATTTTGCCATCAGTGAGCGTGAGGGATGAAGAGAGGCAGAACTCTAATAATAGACGCGCTCGCGCTCGCGGCCTGGTGCTCCCGGGCTCGGGTCCAGATCACTACTTCAGCATCGGAAATATGGAAATGTGGCTCGGGCAGGACTCATTGAGTAATTCAATCCATCCAGAGCGACTCTCTCCGCCCCCTTCCCTTGTGTCCGACTTTGAGGAACTTCACACTGGGAAGCCGTTTACGCCGGAGCCAAACGCGCGCGCAGATTCACTTTGAATTAGTCGCGTCAAAACCTTTATTTATCGAAGAATATAAACGGCATGCGGCGACCCACGTCTCCAGAACGCCCCTTTTAGCAGCAGCTGCGTCGAAATCTTTTTCCATTTGGGAAAAACCTGATTACTCAATGCGCAAAGCGCCCGAAGGCGAATGGAGTTGAAGGGATTTTTCTCGCTCCGCGCGGGATTGATGCCTGATCTCCAGTGAAAGATGTGGAAAGATGAATATGAGGTGCATTTCGACTTTCTTCTGGGACTTCTGTAAGTTCTTCTCTAGTTCTTGTTACTTATACAGCGGATTTCACTTTAAAAGACCTGCAACAGACTTATGAACTTCCTCTTAACTTATGTCTTATGTCTATGTATTCTTTTTGGTCTGATAAATGAGTTTATTTATTGGCAGTAGCCTACTGAAGTGAAAGATCCTGGGCTTTTCTTTAATTATGTAATCTATATACACAGAGGTGGGACTATGTTTGGACTTTATACAGTTTTCTGGTTTGGGACATCTTGCCCTTTGGTCTTTTGTGGACACATCTAATGGTTGTTTCTTCTCTGGCTATGGCACACTTGCAATAGGGTGACCGGGACTAGTTGTTACATATTTTTACTCAGTATTTCTCAGTGTAGTTTTTGTTTTAAGTCAGTTTTCCATTTTCACCAACATCTCAACAATTATTGTCTAGGAAAAAAGTACAGTTCATTTAACATGTTGACTTTTTGTGACAAGATGCCCCACATGTGGGACCTGCCATTAGCCACTAGCCATTAGCGGTTTTTCAACAACAATGGTAAAACAATTGCTAAAATTTAGGATTTGACCATACAAATAGACCTGCATCAGTATTGTTTTGGTCAAAAAATATTATAATGAATAATTTGCTTAACATTTCAACTTGTAAAACCCGTAACAACTTGTCAGAATAAAAATGTGATGACCTGCCTTAACCTGCGATTTATGGGACTGACATTTTGTACATGCCTTCATTATATAGTTGAGTTGTCTGAACGTATGCCAGTGTGGTTTTATTGTACACTTGTACAACTTATGTAAAAATATGATGATATTGGACTTTAAGTTTATAGAGAAAAGAACTGACACACAGTACTGCAATTTAAAGCAGTTTTGAGCTAGATATTTGATGCCGACATACAAAATCACTGATAATAAAAAGCATTCCCTGTGTGACAACAACTAGTCCCGGTCTCCCCCAAACTTAGATATTAAACTCTCATCTCTTCCATCATCTAATGGTTTTCGATAAATACATAGCCTGAGGGTCCTTATAGTGTGAGTGAGTGTTTGGTAACCTAAATCCCTTTGTAACCAAAATGTTTTCATTTTACGTTCTGATGCGTGATGCATTTCTGTCCAAACATGCTGGTTTAATGTATTTCAGTTAGAGAACACATATAAAGGGGAATTTGTGTTTTTGGCTGACTGACAAGGAGGTAGCAACTCCTTCACACCTCACTCTGGTCGTCCAACACACCCTCTCCGACGGCATCAGAGTGGGTAGAGAGAGAGACGCTGGCATGTGAGTCATAGACAAGCAGTCTCATGTTTAATCTCCTGCCTGGCTCAGCAGCCGCACAGGTCCATACAGAGACACGGCTGCTGGGTTCCTGTAGGATCACTGTATATCAGTGCTGCCACATTAAGCCCTGCTACAGTCACTTATAATGTCTAGAGCTGGTGTTAGCAGGGCATCAGGCTGTCATTTTTTTTTTTAACTAGCGAAATGTGGAAGTTCTTTGTAGTGTCTAGGAATTGAAAAACCCTTACAGAATGCTCTGGTGGTACACTGATGAAATCGGATGAAATGTTGTGGTACTTTGATATATTCCGTCTTAGCCACCAATGTCACATTTACACTGGTACTTAATCATTACCATTTTCCAACCATTTCCAAGTATTTTTTTAAAATAAAAGTAAATTATTTATTTAAATGTCATACAAACATTTATTTTCATGTTAGCTATGATAGCTCAGCTGCCCCTGTAATCTTATACGTCATTGGCAAACTTAAGTTCTTTTAAAAATCAATAATTCTATAACTGTGCAATCTATCATTATTATTGATCACAGCGGTCCTGTGGCAGATGGAGACGTATTGCTTTCCGATGGGGTTTGTTCAGCCATTATGTACACACAGGACTAAAATACAAACGGCCAGCTGTTTTGACACCTGATTGCTGAAAGTGTATGTCAGGAGCGTTGAAGCAGTCATGGGAGTCTGCCGATTTAATTCACACCTGTCTCTGAGCAGACGCCGGTGCTCACATAGGTGTGAGTCATATTTGTGATGATTCAGTTAGTGTTTTGACTCACAGGAAGAGGGAAGGAGACGATTGTAAAACCTGAACTCAGATGATCTTTCCTCATGTCTTCATATTTTACTGATGGATACATTTAACAACACAGATCAATCAATCATGTGATCAATAATTTAGCGGATACCATGTGTGTACACTTAAAAAGAAAGGTTCCAAAAGGAGGTTTTTGCTGTGATGCCATTAAATAACCATTTTTGGTTCCTTAAAGAACCTTCCAGTTAACAGATCTTAAAAGAAACCTTTTTATTCTTAGTATGGAGAACATTTTAAAATTCTAAAGAACCTTTTTTCCACTGAAAAGAATCTTTTGTGCAATGAAAAGGTTACATAGATTTAAAGGTTCTTCATGGAACCATTTATTGCAATAAAGAGCATTTCTTTTCTAAGAGTGTATCCCCAGCCATTTCTTATTCTTCCGTGTTTTGAAGCCCATTTCTCAAACTTACCAGTAACTATTTGTTTTATTTACTAGTATGATTTTTAGTGTACTAAGGTTTTCCACTAAATGATCAATTATCTTTTTTATTGGGGGATGTTTTTTTTTAATGGGGATGATGGTGGATAATTTGAAGCAGGAAAGGAGCTGTGCAAAGTCCCTCTCTGCTTCAAACGCTCAACCATGATCCCCATCCCAAAAAAAAACAAATCACTGGACTTAATGACTACAGACCTGGTGCTCTCACATCTGTGGTCATGAAGTAATTTGAAAGACTGGTATTGGTCTCCCTGAAGGACATCACAGGACCCTTGCTGGACCCCCTGCTGTTTGCTTATCGAGCACTTTCTGTAAGTTCTTCTCTAGCTTTTGTTGCTTCTACATAGCGGATTTCACTTTAAAAGACCTGCAACAGGCTCGAACAGTTCAGTGGATGATGCGGTCAACATGGGAAAAAATGAAAACAAGGGACTTATGCAATCCTTTTCGTGGACTTCAGCTCGGCCTTCAACACCATCATCCCAGCACATCATCCCAGGGATGTGTGCTCTCCCCACTGCTCTTCTCTACGTACACGAACAACTGCACTACTAAAGACCCTTCTGTCAAAATCCTGAAGTTTGCAGACGACAGTCCACACTGATGACCACAGTCATCGACCTCATACACAATGGTGAAGAGTCTGCATATAGGCAGGAGGTTGAACAGCTGGCTGTCTGGTGCAGTAATAACATTGAGCTGAACACACTCAAAACAGTGGAGATGACTGTGGACTTAAAGGAAAAAAGGCCCAGCAGAGGTTGAACTTGCTTCGCCAGCTGAAGGTGCACAGGTGCTGCTGATGCAGTTCTACTCTGAAGTCATTAAGTCTGTCCTCTGCACGTCCATTACTGTCTGGTTTGGCTTAGCTGCAAAATCAGACATCAGATGGACGGTTCGGACTGCTGAGAGGATTACTGGTGCTCCCCTGCTCACCCTCCAAGAACTGTATACATCCAGAGAGAGGAAAAGGGCTCAGAAATTCATTCGGGAACCCTCGCACATCCAAGCCACTTTCTTTTTGAACTGCTCCAGACCTGGTTAAATTCGGCCATACTGAAATGCCTTTGTGGTCTCTGAATGAAATCAGGAATCAGTTATCACCCTAAACTACTGCTCATGACGCAGTGCGCCTGTTACTTTATTCCTCACCTAGAATTACAGTACTTACCCTGTGAAGCCCTGCCTGCGTGACTGTTCTCTCTGTGCTATGTGAGATTTGTCGGGGCTTTTTTTCTAGGGCATTGTGGGTAATGCTGATGAAGGGGCCATCTGCTTGGGAGGGACACAAATTACACCCTCTTTCTCTCTCCCGGAACACCGGGTTCTGCTGGCGCCATGGCAACCAACACATTAACGTTCCTTATCGAGTTTGGAGCTAATGCAATTGTGCTAATTAAATTATGCAAAAAAATATTTGACTCGTCCACAATGAAAATGACAGCCATAATTTATTCAGAAGGCAGTGGACAGACACGCATCGAGCAAACTGCTGTCCAGTAAGCATATGCCATCTGTATTTGCAGTATGTTTCTCTTCATGTCTGCTCTCAGAGTGATGACACAATCATTTTTTTTGCACTATTGTTCAAAAGTTTAGGGGCTCACCAATCATGCATTTATTTGATCGAGCCAGTAAAACTGTAATATGGTGAAATATTATCACAATTCAAAGTATGTTTTCTATTTTAACATATTTTAAAATGTATTCCTGTGATGGCAACGCTGAATGTTTTTAGCATTCATTACTCCAGTCTTAAGTGTTACATGAACTTTCAGAAATCATTCTAATATGCTGATTTGCTGCTCAAGAAATATTTCTGATTATCATCAGTGTTGATATTTTTGTGGAAACCATAACACATTTTTTATAAGATTCAGTTTCCAAAAAGAACAGCATTTATTTGAAATAGAAATCTTTTAACATAAATGACTTTACTGACACCTTTGATAAATTTAATGTGTCCTTTCTGAATAAATTATTAAAATTAAATAATTCATCTTTAAAGTAACTTATGAAAGATGGTGTATTTTAGCCGCAATGGTCGACTAGTCATTTTTTGTTCTTTAAGCGAGCAGCGTTTGCATTTTAAAACTCACTCAGAGACGTTGTGCATTTAAGTTCATCCCCTTTAAAGCGCCGCCACTACCACCACACACATTTTGCAGGTCTTTTGCCCTGTCGTGTCTCTATTTTTTTTAGCGTTCCACCTCAAGCTTTGTGTTTTTAAGTCAAAGTGTCAAGTTATAAATAACCCAGCTTTTAAAAGTCTCAGGATGAATTCTGTTCCATTATGTTGCGAAGAGTCTAGATATTTTTAACCAGAAAAATGCATGTTATATAAATGTCCCTTAAGAAACACGTCCGATCAGGGTCAGGTGAACACAAAAGCCTAAATTATAGTTTTTATTCCAGCAACCCAATGAAAATACGTGGTTTTGCACATCCCCTATATGTTTATGATTACAATGAAACCCCATAATGCACATTAGCCTATGCACATTGAGCCATAACCAGACAGAAGTTCATAAATAAATCATATGTAAAGCTTGGCGTCTGTCACTTCAGTAATGGCCTGCCTGGCTCACTCAGGTCCTGTCATCTCTGGGGGACAGCAGCCGACGCAAAAACTCCTTATCCCAAATTACAGATTAATTTAAAGAATATCCTAATGAGCCATTGCCTCAATTGCAGTAATTGTACACATCAAGATTTTAATTAGTTGAATTAGATGTGCTGTTTCTCGGCTGAAAAAAAGATTGTGTTTCTCTCAAGATGCTCTTTGCTACCCATGAGCTAAATACCAATTCAGTGGCATGAATTGCAGGAGGATTGTAATGGGCTTGGATTAGGTGCTTACTTAAATAGCATAAATTTGAACACTAATGTACATGTGTATGATGCTTTTTGTATTTTAGGATTAGATCATCTCCGTTCATCTCTTTTAGGATTTAGGAGAAACACTAGTGTAACAAATCTGATGGACAAAACAATTTGGTCCACTATCTTATCAGCTCAACCAAGATGGTCAGGCATTTTGACCTTGGTCTAAACAGCATCTTGGACCAGCTAATGACCTAATATATACACACAGATGAGCCAAAACATTATGACCTGCCTAATATGCTGTTTGTCCACTGACCCGCTGAGGCATGGACTCTACAAGAGCCCTGAAGGTGTCCTGTGGTTCCTGACATGCTAAGTTGTTAGCATCAGATCCTTCAAATCATGTAGGTTGTGAGGTGGAGACTTGTGGTTCCAGCACATCCTACAGATGCTCAATTAGATTGAGATCTGGGGAGTTTGGAGGCCAGATCAACACCTTAAACTCTTCATCATGTTCCTCAATCCATTCCTGAATAATGTGTGCAGTGTGGCAGGGTGCATTATAGATAGAGCCACTTCCAGCAGGGAACACCATTGTCATGAAGGGGTGTACCTGGTCTGCAACAATATTTAGGTAGGTGGAACGTGTCAAATGTACGTCCACATGAATTTCTGGACTCAGGGTTTACCAGCAGAACATTGCCCAGAGCGTCACACTCCCTCCACTGACTTGTCGTCATCCCACAGTGCATCCTGGTGTCATCATTTCCCCATGTAAATGGCACACATGCACATACACTGCCGACCATGTGACTCATCGGACTAAGGAACCTTTTTCCACTGCTCCAAGGTCCAGTTCCGATGCTCGCGTGACCATTGTAAACGTTTTAGATGGTGGACAGGGGTCATCATAGGCACTCTGATTGGTCTACAGCTACTCAACCCCAAAAGTAGAGATGCACTGTGTGTTGTGACACATTCCTCTCATAACCATCACTGAAAGTTTGTGACTTGTACCACAGTAGCCCTTCTATTGGCTGGGATAGAAGGGATAGCCTTCGTTGTCCTCGTGCATCAATGAGCCTTGTGCGTCCAACACCCTGTCACCGGTTTGTGTTTCTCCCTCCTCAAACCAGTATTGGTAAATTCTCACCAATGCTGACCAGGAGCAACACACAAACCTTGCCATTTCAGAGATACTCTGGTCCGTTCGCCTTGCCATAACAATTTGGCCCTTGTCAAAGTTGCTCAGATCTTTATTCCTGTCCATTTCTCCTGCATCCAACACGTTGATTACAAGAACTGATCATTTGCTTGTCATTCAATCCACTCAGACCTTAATATGTGGCCTTGTTAGATGATGATCACGACATTAGCTTGACCTGTGACTGGTTATAATTTTTTGGCTCATCAGTGTAAATTAAACCATATTTCTTTTTTTTCCATCAGTAACTTGATTTTATTGAAGAACATACAGTTCTTGAAACTTCTGGAATCACAAAATGAATTGTTGTTCATTCATTTGGCTTGATTTTTCATCTGGGAAATTATGTTTTTTTTTTTTTCCATGTTTGTCTCCACAGTGATGCCAACCTCACAGATGTGCTGTGCGACTCGGACTCTGAGTTGGGCAGCGTGGACACGCTGGAGAGGGGCAGCACAGATACTCTCGCTAATGGCTGCCGCGTCGACACAGATGCTGCCAAACGACTGGCTAAACGACTGTTCTATCTGGAGGGCTTCAAGCGCTGTGACGTGGCACGACACCTGGGCAAGAAGTGAGTGTTTGTGTATGAATGAGCGTATTGTATAGGAAAGAGAGTAGAATGAAACGCATACCCACAATCCCTCTTTCTGTTTCTCCTGCAGTAATGAATTCAGCCAGTTGGTGGCATCAGAGTACCTGAGCTTCTTTGACTTCACTGGGTTGTCATTAGACAGAGCGCTGAGGTGAGAACATTTCAACCATGAAATACGACCAAGATTGTCTGTGACTTGATTTAAAACAGTGCAAATACTTTTCCATTCCTTACTGAAAGCAAAATGTCAAATGTAGCAACACAATACGCAGCCAGACTGAACATATTTGATGTTTTATATACAGCTATGGTGAGTGGGAATTTGGACCAATGAGGTTTCAATGTGCAGGTCTATGCAAAAATATAAATCAAACTAGCAAAACATTGCTTTTTCATGTCGGGGCATGATTAGGACACACTTTTACAATTCCTCAAAGTGATGTTTTACGGAAAGTTTTGTAAAAACACAGCACAAATGTAGTGGCTTCATAGTTTCCATGTATTAGTACTATACAGTAGTTAGGCTGTAATAAGGGGAAGTAGTTTATTTCAAAATAATACTCATGCATGTCACATATTCATCATGTCTCAGTTCCACAAATGCTCCTAAAACTGGAAAAAATTAAGCACGCCATCACTGAAATACCTGCACTGCAAGAAGAGGAAGAACCAAGTGCAGTTACACAGTGTGGTTAAGAATATTTCAGTCCTGGACTAACAATAGTTCTCTGAATAGAACGAAAATCATTGCAGACAGTCAGTGGGATCTCTAATTCAGTCCCGAAATCATACTCTATGCAAGCACATAAACTAGTTTGGGTCACTTATAACATGTATTTGGCAACACATGTACCAACCATCTTCCCAAACCTGTAATGAAAATTGCTGTTGTCAACAAAAAGAAAAGCTTTAAATGATTCCTGCGAAATGAAGAAATCAAGACAGCCATAAATGTTAGTATGGCAATTTTATGCCTTTTGTATTTTAATAATAAAACAATATCGCAACTACTGTAGATTTTTCCACAAATTGTGCAGCCCTAACATGAACACAAATTCTTCTAATGTAGTTATGCAAGCTCATTTTCATTGTTGCGTTCTTGAATGCCAGATTTCACTTTGTAACAATGCAAGTACACATTGCATTACTATAGCAGACATTAGTGTAAGCAAATAAACACAGTAAAGAATAGAAATTCAGGCTATAGTATTTGGAAGCACTAGCATATCTACTCTTTCTTGTGTGAACCATAATTCTTTTCATTTACTCTGGTTGCAGGAACTTCTTAAAGGCGTTTCCTCTGATGGGAGAGACGCAGGAGAGAGAACGTGTGCTGGTGCACTTCTCCAAACGCTTTTGCCACTGCAATCCAGAAACTCTCACGTCAGAGGGCAAGTCTTACAAATGCATTGTGGATTTCTGTAGATTTAGTTAGAATTTTATCATGGCTGTACTCAATAATATATTAAAAGGTTTTCAATGAACTTTTATGCTACATTGTGGCACACATGAGTGAAGTTACACATACAAAACTGTTCCAAAACCTAGTAAGCTGCCTTTTGCCTATACATAGGCAGCTGCCTTCAAAGATGGCCTCCTAAGTGACTTATTTGGAACATTTGTTTAATGTTAGCTTGCTGCTAAGCTAGCAAAATGTGTCCCAAATGATGCACTATACACTACACTCCTAAAAATAAAGGTTCCAAAAGGGCATTTTCGCAACATTGTCTTATTAAAGAACCATTTTTGCTTGCACAAAGAACCTTTCAGTGGTCAGTTCTTAAAAAAAAAAGCATGAAGAACGTTTTAATGAGAAAATTAGAAAGAAAAACATTTTCCGAATATTTTTTTTCCCAGCTGATGAACGATAAAAATATTGACAGCCAATCAGAATCCATCCTGCTATATAGAGCTCAAGCATTTAAAGCGGCAGACCATAAAACTGCAGCACATGCTTATAATAAACAGAATGATATCATCTGCTGGTGTGGACCTATCTCTATCGATATCTTTATAGTTATCGTTCTTGGTGTGAACTGGCCTTTATAGTTTATATATATTTTTTTCCCATTTCTTTTTAATAGATGGTGCTCACACACTGACCTGTGCACTTATGCTTCTTAACACAGACCTGCATGGACACGTATGTATTCAGCAACACTCACACATGCGGCTCTTCTCTAGGTTGTTGAATCCAGACATGTCTGACATTAACATGTTTATTAGACTCATTTATCAACCAAATGTTGTGGTTAATAATGAATGCATACAGAAGAGGAAATAATGGACAGAAATTTGATTTGATTGTGCAGTAAAATGAGGGAAGCTTTACTGCAGGAACTGGATCTAGTAGCGATTGCACTTTGATTAGAAACACATTAGATTGATCTGGAAACTGACCGTCTTCAGTTCTGTCTCAGATTTCTATGTTCTGTATTCGCTCCAACAAAGTGATCAGGAACATGATGTCATGCATATAGCCAGTAATTACTTGGCTAGCGGTCATTACAAAGAATGCCACAATTGACCAATCAGAAACAAAGTTTCCAAAAAGTGTTGTGAGAAGAAAAGTATGTAATGTTTAAAGATGAAGCTATTTAAAAGACAAAAATGAGATGCAGATAGACTGAAAATCTCTTCCTAACCATGTGTGATTCATAGTGTCATTTTCATTAACAAGCCTCTCGTTGCTGTTTCTCTCAGTAATATTACAATCTCTCTGACTTTGACCTAAACATGTCTCTCTATGTCTCTCCATTTCTTCTTCTGTCTCTCTTTCTAACTCACTCTGCGGCAGGTGGTAAGTGCTTTTCTTCTCTTTCTCCTCTTTTCTTCTTCGTGTTTTTGTCTTCTCTCAATGGCTTCGGCTTTAATGTGTTTTCTGAATGTTTTCATCCATCATACGTGGAATATTACTCATCTAAAGTAGATCTCTGTGGTAGGAGGGAGTCAGTCAGACTGAGATATTATTGTGCGTTGGTTGTGATGTTTGTGGAGCTGGTTTGATACTGCCATCTGCTGACAGCTTTGTGAACTGCACTTATCTTAGCAATGGCTAGTGTGGTTAATTATGGTCACTGCGATTTTTCCAAGTACGACATGTTCCATCCTGGATCAACATATTTTGTTGATCCTGGAACAACATTCCTGTCCGAAAATGTAGTCTTTACCCTGTCACTCAAATCTGATTGGTTGATTGAAATTTAGTTCCAGGATCAACAACGACGTTGATCCAGGAACATGTTGTACTTGGTGAAATCCACCAGTTAAATATAGTTATTTTTTCCATCTCTCTTTGTGATTTTATTTCTGTATTGTTTACATTTGCACTGGTTTTGTAACCACTCAGTTTTCAATATTTCAAAAAATTGCCATTGTACCATAGATCCTGCCAAAATAGGCTACTATTCTAAATGCTATATTAATGTGCCATATTTAAAATATTACAGACAAATCTCTTGGCAATTGTCTCATTTCTCTGACAAGCTTTTACAGCCCTCAAACATTCTTCCTCAATCTCGATTCACAGTCTCTCCAGTTTTTAATTATGTCACTGCATAATTTAACAATTTAATTTATAGACAAATGGTAGACAAAAAAAGCTAGGCAATGTCACAGTTCATTCCTTCCAAAGTTAGAAGACTAATATCCAATCAATCAGGTGTTAGCGAAGCTTAGCGAAGGGTCAGTTGATTTTGTCAATGATATTATGTTAGTAATTGGCATCGGCACATGTTATTAATGTTGTAACACTGTATTGTGTGATTGCGTTGCAGAATATCGGGAAGAAGATGTCCTACCAGCAGTTCATCAGCAATCTGGACGGCCTAGACGACGGCAAAGATTTTCCCAAAGAATTGCTCAAGGTGATTATTTAGGATTTTCTATTATTTTATTATTGTGGACAACCAGCGGGGAAGGAAAAGAAAAATGCCTTCAGAGAAGCACATGCATGTCTACTGATAAAGTGTGATTTCTCACCAAACCTGACTGATTTCTTTAAAACACACTCTAAACACAGTAACTGCATAATGTGCATGATGTAATTGCATTTATGAATGCAACAAAGACGCATCTATGTTTAAATTGGATTCAAGAGCATACCGGTATTCTTTCATGAGCTCTGTCCCATAAGCCTGTGTTTGTGTATTTGTGGTGTTTCAGATGTACGGTATTAACAGTCTCATATGTCTCTGTCCTGGTTTAGGTGCTCTATAACTCAATAAAGAACGAGAAGCTGGAGTGGGCGATGTGAGTATCCAATATCATCCCCATGAGTCAAGCACACTCACATTATCATGTGACTTCTGGGGCTAATCTGTGCGTAATGCTGCACAAGTGCATTAATGGCGTTCTGTTTCTGCAGCGAGGAAGAGGAGTTGAGGAAGAGTCTTTCGGAGCTGGTGGAGGAGCAGTGTGAGACGGGGGGGAAGCGGGTTGTCAGGGTAACGGACGGCATTAACCCTTTCATCGCCATTCCACTTTTACTCAACGCTGCGACGTACAAACACGGGGTTCTGACACGCAAAAGCCATGCAGACATGGACGGCAAACGCAGTAAGTGTGTCGTTTGTTTGTTCTGTAAAATCAGGCTTTTGGATACATTTCCTGGTCCTGTTTCCCTTAGTTTCTGCATCATTTCCTGTTCTTTCTCCTGTGTCTATCAATATAAGAGGCATCCTTTAACAGACAAATAAATAAATAAACAGAAAGGTAAATCATGTTAAAAAAAAACTAGTATGCTGCCTATCGAGGCAAATTCCCTAATAGACAAGGCAATCCCAGAATGCATTGTGAGAAGCTCAGTGTTATTTTAGTATTACCTATATACTAGTGTTTATTCATATTTTAAATTAGTTTTAATTTTTAACTTTCATTTTAATTTTAGTTTAAGGTTGATTAATTTTGTTATGTGCATTTTAACCTAAATGTATTTATTTTAGTTAGTGCAACATTCCTAATTATTAACTTTATTAAGTTTTGCATCTAACATTTATATTTATTTTATTTTATGAGATATAGACTATATATATATATATGTATATGTATGTGTGTGTGTTTGTGAGTATCGTCGCTGTCGGGCAGAAACCTCGTATCTCCAGTAATGCATTTTTTTAGGAAATGGAAAAAACACTGTATTTTTAAATTAATTAAACACCATGTTGTCAAAGTTAATATTGTGGCTTTAAATATGGTCAGACACTTGAATGTGTCATTATATTATTAGCATGTCATCAAAATCAAGCTAAAAATTGAGTTACAAGGTTTCTGACCAGCAAATTTCAGAGAATTTCAGACATTAGTTAGGTGGTAAGTGCTTTTCTTCTCTTTCTCCTCGCATTAATGCATCAAATTACATTTTCAGCAACATACAGATTATAAAGTTTATTGTAGCTATGTGGGCGCTCAGTTTTCTGTCATCTGGCCAAAATCTCATGTTATTGAGCGCAGGCTATTTAAGACATATTTGCTTTAAGACAAATGCTAGACCAAGATACTCTTTTCTGCTCCTCAAATACATAAAACATTAGCCTTATATAAAGTGTTTCTTGAGTTAGGTGAGTTTGAGGAGCCAATGGAGTTACAAGGTTTAGTTTCAAGCTTTTTTATAATACTTTTCATAGGTTAAATATTTGCAAAACCCACAGACAGATGTAAAGGGTGACCAATAGTAATGATTTATGAAAGAAAAAAAACTTATGGAAAATGAAATATGAAGAATTTATGGAGATACAAGGTTTCCGCCCAACAGCAACGGTATATATATATATATATATATGTGTGTGTGTGTGTGTGTTTATAAGGTATATATTTTTATAAATGTATACAATATTTCATAAATGCACACACACTCTATTGAAAACGAGCCGAATCTCCTGTGCCGAGGATTGTTTGTGTGGAGGCGTTTTCTATGTATAAAATTACAAATAGGTCACTTATGAAATTCCATGATGGTTCGCATGTTGTCTTAGTAGGTTCCTGCCGGAGCAGCTCACTACGTTTTGGAACAGAGCTAATGTCAAGAAAGGCAATAAATCAGCATTATTTGGGATCCGCCAAGATTTCCTTCTATTTAATAATGCAGCTGCTTTAATTAAAACAATTAGGTTGTATCTTACAGAGAGGTGGAGTTCATTTGTGAGTGGGGAAGTTCCCTTACAGATTTTCTTTCTTCGACTTGTGTTGCAGCAAACAACAGAGGAGCTCATTAGTGAAGTGTGTCTTTATTCTGTCTCTCTCTCACACACACATTTTCTCTTTTATTCTGTCTCTCTGCAGCCCCGAGAGGACGCAGAGGCTGGAAGAAGTTTTATGCCGTGCTGAAGGGGATGATTCTCTACCTGCAGAAAGTAATTTAAATCTACCTCCCACACACACACACACACACACACACTGCAACATATTTTGCAGTATGTGTACTATACTATGCTAATTACAGTTTTTCTTTTTTGACATATCAGACATCAGTAGAGTTAAGACATTTTCACACAAAATTTGATTTAAAACGGCAGCAATAATTACATTTCCAAGATTAAAACTGGATGTTAATCAGTGAGTTATGTAACCTAGTGAGGCCATGTGACAACAGTGAAGTTTGAAATGTCACATACTGCACGCTCTATCACATACAATATACATTATGGCATACAGTATGCTAAAAGTGGCACGCTAGTGTTCTATTCTGAACATAATGAGCTGTCTGCTGTCTACATAGGCAGCTTTCTTCTAAGGCAACATGCTAACCGAAATCGAAACCTCGACCGATTTGAAATCTACACAAATAGGGCTCCTCACAAGAAGTGCACATTAAGAAACTCGACTTACAATTGATTTCAGTGGAGTTTGACATTAGGATGCTGTTAAGATAACACTGTGATACTCTATTAAGCATACACAATAGACAGTACACACAAATATTAGGTTTTATTAGTACTTTTTCGTGTTGATTATTCAGTGTGAATGTAATAAATGTATTTTTGCCATTTACATTTTGCTCACTTTGTCCATCGCCTCGGATGTTTTTTTTTTTTGTTTTTTTGTCAGACGCTGCAATACATAATGGAATTGCTTTCGTTGTGATGGATACACGCTATATTCAATTTGGCCAAAATAAGTTTTCTTTCAATGCAGCGTAATTATCTATTCCAGTTATGCTGCTCTATTTTGGAACTGCCTTTGTGCATTATATGCATTAAAATGCACCTTTTGGAACACAGCCATTGTCTCTCTCTCTCATGTATTTTCATTAATTTTCATGCATGTCTCCTCCTATGGCCAGGATGAGTATAAGCCTGATAAAGACCTGTCAGAGGTAGACTTGAAGAACGCAGTACGGATTCACCACGCTCTTGCTACTAGGGCCTGTGACTACAGCAAGAAACAGAACGTCCTCAAACTCAAGACCTCTGACTGGAGGGTCTTCCTCCTGCAGGCCCCGTAAGCGTCCCGCTTCTTTAACTGCTCTGAGAGGCTTTTCTTGTTGTTGTTCCTTTTACTGCAGTTGGTTAGTTAAGGGGAGACACGGCAGGCAAAAAAATAGTTTTTTTTTTCACTGGTCAATTTTGAGATTTTGGGCTAATTGCCTTCAATAACATGCCTTCTTTCAGACTTGTGGTGAAAAAAAGTCCAAAATACACATTTAGGTCTTTATTTTACTACACTTCGTCTATTTGCGTCTGTAGATTTCTCCTAAATTCAACAAAAGTTGGCGTTCTAAATCAACATGCTGCTCCGTTCTCTCTCTCCTGTACAATGTTGTCAGATCCAAATATGGTAATTTCCTTTTTTATCAGCAACCAATCCTGAAAGTTCAATGGGGCATTTAACTCTAAAAGCGAAATCTCATTGCCTAATGTAGTTTTCTCAAAATAGATTTTTTCTCATACTGTGAGCCAGAAATCTCCACTTCAGCAGCACTTACATGCACCAGACTTTCCAGTTTAAAGATATTTCTATATCACTTTCTATATTCTTAAGGTTTTTTTTATAGAGGGGTTTGTTCATATATTATTCAGATTCTGATTTATACAACATTTTATACCAAAAAATGGGCCGAAAATGGATTTTTTATGGCTGTTGACAGTTTTTTCTTATTAATGGAGTGATAAAAAGAGATATCCAAAATTCCCTCTGTAAAAACCTTTGACTCTAATATGTCAACAAATTGAAACAAGAATTTTGAATGTTTTTATTCAAACATTTCTCCAATGTTCAGATTTCTCTTCTGGAAATAAATGCAAATTAGCGCATATTTAATGAGATGCTACCTAATTTGCATATTTAAACATAAATATTCTAAAAACTTGTAATACAAAAGATATTTGTCTTAATGTCCGTAATCAACTGGGGAAGTTTCATGCTGATATCTATTAGTTAATTTATTTTTCCTATTCACCTGGGGTGTCTCGCCTTAACAGCCCACTGTCACATTGTACTATGGGTATTTGTCAGATTGCCTTTATTCTTTGTTTCATTTGACTTGTTTGACTTTCCCTTTAAATGCATGTGTGTAGAAGTGAAGAGGAGATGATGTCATGGATTTTCAGGATTAATCTGGTGGCGGCTCTTTTCTCGGCTCCTGCTTTTCCCGCCGCCATCGGCTCCATGAAGAAATTCTGCAGACCACTGCTGCCTTCATCCACCACTAGACTTAACCAGGTGCACAAATACAGCTGGAAACAGCTCAGACTCATGAGCTTTAGTGTGTTGTTGAATCATTTTGTAATTTGATTATTGATAATTAATTGAACTATTTATTTAACATTAGGGTGAACATATTGCTTGAATACTGAATCCCTTGATGCAATGGAATCAAATTGACTTTCCATTTCCAGTTTGATGGAATTTACTGGAAACATTTTTTTTTACTTGATACCAGAAGACATTTTTATGCAAAATTGAATTAAAAATGCAATATATATTATAATAATATATGTATATTAATAAATATACTATAGTTATTATTATTATTTTTAATTTGTAATATAACTTGATTTAAAAAATATTTAATATATATAATTTAATTTAATATGTATAATGCAAAATATTTAATATATATAATAGTTTCAGTATTATAATAATGTTTATATTAATAAATATACCATAGTTATTAATTTTAATATATTACATTTACAAATATTTATTTTCTCACTGAATTCTAATGATGCAATGAAGTCTTGTGATTTATATTTATTAATATACACATATTATTATTATATATTAATAGAATATGTTTATATTCATAAATAAAAATATACTACAGTTATTAATTGTATTTTTTATTTGATAATACAATATATATTTATAAAAAACTTTTTATAAATATATATCAATAATGTAATGAAGTCCTGTAAGACTTAAATTGTATACCAATGTAATACTAATAAAAGGAATATCATTGCATAGGCCTATTGTTTTATGTAATATTTAAAAAAAAAATAGGCAGTGTACTGTATATACATGATGGTAGTTATGATTTATGCAGGAGGAGCAGCTGAAGTCACATGAGAACAAACTGAAGCAGATCTCTCTGGAGTTGGAGGAACACAAGAGAAGCCCGCCGGATCTGACGCCCAAGAGCAAAGAATCAGAAGAGTATCGAATCAAAGAGCACTATTTAACCTATGAGGTCAGACCAATACAAGTCATCTGTCTCAGAGCTCATGCAAATGCTTCTGTTTGTCCCATTAGCTATTACAATAATGCGTTTGCTATTGCACAGGGCTAATGGGGAAGAACATTTTCAGTCGAATTTGTTTGAATATACACATATTTTAACCTTTGTTTTTAGTTATCAATTTGTTTATAGGTCACAAAATAGCATCTGTAAAACATCTATATCAGTGGTTCCCAACTGGTGGGGCATGACCAAATATTAGTTCAATTAATATTTGGCATTTAAAGTGCATTTCAATTATTGGCATTTAGAAACTAAACAAACTGTAAAAATCATAAATTATCATGAATAAATATACAGTTGTGGCCAAAAGTAATGTCCGGAGGAGATATTTGTTTTTAATGACCCTACAAATTCGATTAAACCATCAAAATATGAGGAAAATATGTTATATATTTTTTAAATATGTGGTAAGAACAAAACACTAAACTTGGTTAAGATATTTGTCTGAAAAAAGTAAAGCTACAGCTACAGGTTTTATTTTACTTTGCAAAAAAAAAAAAAAAATGCATAGAAAAACAAAAAGCTTACTGGAAAAAGCATACATTGATTACTACATAATCTCTTATTAATATTTTTATTGTTTCTGTCTTTATTAAGTGTTCATAATTTCTTTGTATGACAGCCTGGCCGCACAATTTGGCATGTTTCATTGTGTTATCAATCAAGATCTTTAATATACAGGTTGGGCCATTTATATGGATACACCGTAATAACATGGGAATGATTGGTGATATTAAAGACCTGTTTGTAGCACATTAGTATATGTGAGGGGGCAAACTCCTCAAGATGGGTGGTGACCATGACATATACTAATGTGCCACAAACAGGACTTTAATATCACCAACCATTCCCATGTTATTACGGTGTATCCATATAAATGGCCCACCCTGTATTTTAATAATATGACTCACAAGTTCAGTATTTGCGCTAAATCTGCACAGAATCAGATTGGCCATGATTTGGCTCACATAAACTTCCCCAGCAAAGCGAGTAAACATAATAAAATAGTAAAAATATTTATTTAACATTAGGGTGAACATATTGCTTGAATACTGTATCCCTTGATGCATGGAATCAAATTGACTTTCCATTTCCAGTTTGATGGAATAACATGCCAAATTGGCTAGTGATTTGACAATGTTACCCGCCACATTTGAATTTTACCCTGCATATACAGTGTATATATATATATGCACATTAACATTTTTGCTTATACCACGGAACTACTCAGTGCATATTTGTTTTGCTAGACAAAACCAATAATTTGAATTGAAAGCTATTTTAATCTTAATTTTTTTCTGCGTTTACAGAAATGTCGCTACGAGACGTATGTCAGCCTCCTGCAGGCCAAGTTCAACGTGGGAAGTGACGACTTGGATAAGATTGAAGCCAGTCTGTTCAGCGGGGAGGGTAAAGAAGGTTACCTGCGCAAAACTCAGTCCAGCCCGTCAATCAGCCAAGGTCAGGGGGTCAACGGACGGGCCGCTCATAAACACGCCCCAGAGCACAATAGCTGAAGAGCCTTTTCTGACCCCTGAACTCATGCGACACACTCACGTCTGACCCCGACTGCAGTGGGTTCAGATACGTGAGACGGACTCGTTTCGTGAACGGAGAGAAATACAAACGTAGCATTATAATATCCTTATCATTTCAATGTACAGTAAATTTATTATGACCATTATATGTATTATTAGTATTATTACTACAACAATAAACATAGTTAATAATGCTATGAACATTATTATTTGCCAAATACAAAAAATGAGGAGACCAAGACTGTATAAGTGGGAAGAAACGACAACACTGCATATAATGTCAAGAGAAAGTGAACTGCGGCATCACAAATGCGTTTTGGAAGATGAACCGTGACATGCAGCCATGTTGTGATGTCATTTAGAACTTTATTTAGATTTCCTTTAGATTAAAGGGCAGTTCACTCACCCCCATTGTTCCAAACCTGTATGATTTACTTTCTTTAGTGGTAAGATGCTTTGAAGAATGTTGGGGTCCAGGCAACATCAGACCCCATTTATTTTCAACATATCTGAGACATTTTCCAAAATATCGTCTTTTGTGTTACGCAGAAGAAAGAATGTCATACACATTTGGAATGACATGAGGGTGAGAGTTTCATTTTTGGGTGAACTGTCCTTTTAAGAACCATGTTATAAAGACAAAAAAGACATCCCAAAGCAGCAATGTGATGGTTTGAGAATTTAAATGTAAAGTGTGTAATTTTTTCCAATGTTAAAGTCAGAAATATTGACTAAAGGAAATATTTCCCCAAAATAAGTTTGACAAGCCTGAAAATAGTTTAACCAATAGCATCAGTTTGGGGCGGGACTGTGAGTTTGACTGGAAGTGTTCTGAACATCTGTTTGAAAAGTGGCGCAGAAATGACACACTTCACCTTTAAATAATTCATGACATCACTTAACAATGTTTTACACTCTTTATGACATCACAATGTGTATATCCCAAGGCTGTGTGCGGTAATGGTCTGGTTTAGATGTAGCATTTGATGTACTCGTGAGACGTTCACAGTATCGGCCTCATGAAGTAGCCAGTTTAAGGGCTTTGCCGCACGCCGAGGTGCATGTAAAGATTCATGTGGGCTGTCTGTAGTGTTATACAACTACCCCCTTGTAATTATTTATTATGTTATATTTATGAATTGTACATTTATTTTCTCCTTTCGGAGCCAATATAGCGGACTACGGGAAAACGGATTAGTTTAACCCGCACCATTGTTTTTTTTAACTCTTTTAACTGAGGAGCTGATGGTTGATAATGGATCCATGGATATAATGGATGTTGAAAAATGCAGTGTCTTAACACGGAACAGGGTATGGGACAATGTAATTGTATGCGCACAAGCGAGGAAAGTTGAGTCTGAGTATGCAAAACAGTGAAGAAGAGGAAAAACTTTTCGGACTGAAAGCGACACCCTCATTTTCTCTATTCAACGGACCACAAAGCCTCTATGTGTCTCTATGTGCCTGCAGAAAATTCAACCTGGACTGATTATTGAGCAGCAGGACTGCAAACAACACACCATGAACCTCCCGGCCTCTTCCTCTGAATCACTGTAGTCAACCCAAACGTCTCAACCCTGGAAAAGTGTCACTTTTGAAGAAGATAGTTGTTCATGAGCCATCAAATAGGACTCTGAAACTCAACGGTACAGACTTTGATCAAGTGCAAGTAGATTTTTATAGTCCAGTTGTAAAGCATGAGGACATTGAAAGTGAGAGAATGAGCTTTTGGCTCTTTTATGCTTTATGGATGTTGGAATGACGTAAGAGCTGCAATTTTATACATTCTTAGTAATGGCTTTCGTAAAAGGACCTCTATAGCCTACTTTTCGCTTCGGCTGTTGTGCTAACATGATTTTCCCGTTTAGGGTAGAACTCGACGCTGTTGTAATAAAAGATTGTGATGATTATTTCACCATCTCCGCCTGCGTGGAAGGAATCTGTGTGTTTCATGTCATTTAAAGACTTATTTCTGCCACACAGGTTAGTAGGATCTCATTTGCTAAGTGTTTCATTAATCATTTCTTATAAAACAGCTCTGGTATATCTTTCATCTCATATCTAATGTCTTTATTCTAATCCAAAGTCATAATTTTCTTGGCAAATTCTATTACATATTACTATCAACCAAGTCTACGGCAAAAAACTCTTCAAGTCAACATGAAAAGTTAACTCATTTTATTTCCACTTGGTGATGTTGGTCGAAAAGGAAAATAGTTTTAGAGGAACTACTGCACTAAAGAATCACCTAAAATAAGACAAGGAGTAAGTGTTATGAGAGTAAATATGGTTCATTTTGATTTCATGTTGACTTTTCAGGTTAAAATGCCAGTGAAACTAGAGTGCTGAAGGAATCGGTCCTAAAACTTACAAACAAGTTCATGTTTTTGCACCTCCAGTTCCATCATCAAGTCAATGGGGTTTTTGAATGGTATTTTGGTTAAAGGGATAGTTCGTTTAAAAATGAAAATTTTGTCATTAATTATTCACCCTCATGTTGTTCCAAACATGTAAGACTTTTGTTCATCTTCAGAACACAAATGAAGGTATTTTTGATGAAATCTGAGAGTTTTCTGTCCCTCCATTGACAGCTGCACAACTGACACTTAAATGCTTCAAAAAGTTCATAGAGATCGTAAAACTAATCCATATGAATTGAGCGGTTTAGTCCAAATTTTCTGAAAAGACACGGCCGCTTTATATGATGAACAGGTTGAATTTAGGCTTTTATTCACATATAAACATTCATCAGCCAACATAAACAGAAGCTCAATCGAACCTCTTGCTGAAGCTCAAACGTGCTGCGTAACAGAGAATAAACCTCATTGGTTCTCGCACGTCAAGCGAACATGCTTGAGCTTCTGCTTACCACAACTAATGTGTGAGTTGATCAGTGTTTTTATGTGAATAAAAACAAAAATTCAATCTGTTCATCATATAAAAATTTGGACTAAACTGCTCAATTCATATGGATTAGTTTTACAATCTCTTTATTAACTTTTCAAGCATCAGGTAGTTGTGCAGCTGTCAATGGAGGGACAGAAAACTCTCAGATTTCATCAAAAAGATCTTCATTTGTGTTCTGAAGATGAACGAAAGTCCTACAGGTTTGGAACGAAATGAAGGTGAGTAATTAATGATATAACTTTCATTTTTGGGTGAACTATCCATTTAAATTCCTCAAATAAGCTCTGTGGTTTACACAATCTACATATTTTTTCTACCACATAAAATACATCAGTAATACCCCATTCATGATTCACAATAAAGTGGTTGCTAACAAATGGCATAGTAGGACTACAAAGGTTGTCGTGGACATTAAATGTCATCACACCGAACAGGAAATATATTCGCTAATCGCTTTTATAGACTCGTTACGAACTATAACTCAAACTTTCCTATTTGTAGATTTTAATTAAAGATTGAGAGTTGTCAGAAACTTCAGAAACAAAAACTTTAGCTATTCAGGCTACAAAACTCATAAAATTTCTGGGTGTAGACTGGCATTTTTATTCTTTCTAACTTTTCTTTCTTTCTGACTAATCTATCAATCTTTCTTTCTTTCTAACTAATATTTCTTTCTTTTCTACCTAATCTTTATTTCTTTCTAACTAATCTTTCTTTTTTTTCTACCTTATCTTTCTTTCTACCTAATCTTTCTTTCTTTCTAACTAATCTTTCTTTTCTTTCTTACCTATCTTTCTTTCTAACTTTTTTTTCTTTCTTTTTTCAAACTAATCTCTTTTTTCTTTCTTTTTTTAGTCTTTGTTTGTTTTTCTTTCTATCTAATCTTTGCTTCTTTTTCTCTTTCTTTCTTACTAATCTTTCTTTCTTTATACCTAATCTTTCTTTCATTTTTCTTTCTTTCTAACTAATCTTTCTTTATACCCAATCTTTCTTTCTTTTTTCTTTCTTTCTAACTAACCTTTCTTTCTTTCTAACCAATCTATCTATCTATCTGTCTGATGGACTGTATTGCCTTCAAACTTTCTGGCTATGCTTTTTCAAGCCAACTTAAAGTTTGCCAACAAACTTTTTTTTTTATCTAGTTCTAATATGGGATTGTATTGGAATGGTAAAGAATGTTGGTACGTGACAGGAGGGCCTCCACTCAAGGATAAAATATGATGAACAAGTCTAAGAACGTTTCACATATGGTTGAAATACTATCATTGGCCTAGAAAGATAACATTCTGGGAGTCAGGACTATAAAGGAGGAAGTATGCCCTTCCTTCACTGTCACACTCTCCAGCCACTCTGTGTGACTTCTTATCCTTCCTCGATCTCTTCTTTCATGTCTTTCTGGATCCATTGTTCCAAAACTCAATAACCTGTTTTGGGCCCTTTTATCTATCTATTGAAGGATCTGATTGATGTGTGTTCAATTTTGACTCTTAGTGTTTCTTAGTTTCCACTAATTGTGTGCTAACTGAGCTGGAGCTGTGCTGACTTGAGTGAACAGTTTTGAATTCTAGTGCTTTCTAAATGACAACATGGTCTAGGCAATGAGAAATGAAGGGATTTGTGTGTAGAGTTTTGCAATGACGGTTCAACAAATCTGACTCGTGTCGTGTCAACAGGGACTAGTTTTTATAGTTTAGGGAAATGGGTGTGCTTTTTGATAAATGGCATTATGGTTTTGAAATTTTAGTTCAAAAGCCTGGTTATAGTGTTTAAGCAATCGAGAAAAACTAATATGAAACGTTTATGTATAAATGTTACTGCCGGTTTTTGGAAAACTGATAGTACAATCTGCAAGAATATTAAAATGTTATTTCCTATATTACAATTGAATAATTAAAAAAAAGTTAACAGGTTGTCTTTGTTTCTTTTTATAGTTATTTACTAGTTTTTACTACTGAGACCTGATGAAATACAATAATCTGTACAGTTTTACAATAAATAGTAAAAGTGGACAACAAATTACAGTAAATTTCACAGTGTAAAGTAATACATTTTTAGTGTATTAAAATATATTACTGGAGAAAAGACCATAACATTATTGTGTTTTACAGTAAAAAAAATACTATACTGTAAATAAATCAAGTTAAATGGTACTGTGAATATGAATACAGTATTTTTACAGTAAGTATAATTTATAACAGCTGCAAGTAAGTTACTTTTTTTTTTACAGTGTAGGCTTTGCTGGTGGCAATGGACCGTGGCTGAGAGTACTTGAGAGTACTGAGAGTACGCTGTAGTTGTCCTCCTCCTTAGGTGGGCAGGAGCTACACAGTACAACTCCTCCCAGGATCAGCAGTGCAGCTGCACCCCATCCAATATAGAGAGAAGTTCCCATCTTCCAGCTGTAGGCAAATGGAACCAAGGGGTTGTAGAAATCCCTAGTGATGGTGATAGCTGACCAACAGACGGAGACCAGAACCAGCACTCCAGCGACGATGAACATTACACCACTAGCAATAGTCACTTTCACCTTTGTGCTTTCACCCTTGACAAAGCTGGTATATTTTCCACCAGCAGTTCCCAGGATGATCCCAAAGACGCACACAATGATGGCAATGACCACAAGTGCCCGAGCTGCCTGCAAGTCCTGAGGTAAGGCCAAGAGGGGGCCGTAGTTTTTGCAATGCAATTGTTCTGTGCTTTGACCCACACACCTCATCCACAAGCCTTGCCAGGTGATCACAAAAATGATTCCAAAGACTACTGAAACCTTCCACATAGGAAGGGCAAAAATCACAATAGTTCCGATGAAACCAATAATTCCTAGGGACATGCCCAGGATCTTTCGACACATAGACACCATGTTTTCTCGTTTGCTCGGCTTCGTTGGCTTGAAAGTGTTCGCTCCTCTCTTTATCAGAGAAATTACTTCTGTTCCCTTCAGAGTTTTAAGATTTTCTCAGACTAAGGGAGGAGTCCAAGTTGGATTGGCCTGAAACCATGTTAAAGTAAAGTTTTGAGCCTGACCAGATTCCTCAGAAGGGTGTGTTGATACTGTGGATAGTTTCGATGAGATAAGGATCTGCAAGGAACTGAAAAATGGCCTTGTCACAAATATAAATGAGCCAAGTCATCAACCGAAAGGATTGGGTAGGTATTAACCATAAGTCTTGTTGGGACTCAAAACAAAAAAATATGAAGATAAAAATAGAGCTAAGTGGTTTGATGGCCGGATGAATTAAAGGCTTTTTGACATAATATTTTGGTTAGCTTTCTTTTCTTACTACTGTTAAAAACTAAACCAATGCTACACTGTCCATATGCATTTATTTTCTGTTTCGAGGCAGAATCCCTGGTACTTTCCAAGTAGAATTCACAATACGATTAAATCAATGCTTTTCCAAAAATGAAGAGAGAAATATTCTGACGTTTTGATGATTAGCGTTCAGAATTTGCCATCAGATTTAAACTAATTTTTTAGAGAAAACATTGTGAAAGTACATTGGAAGTGTGCAGTTGCCCAAGGGTTTTTAAACTTGTATGAACTAGTGAGACATGCCTTAATTAATACCATCACAGTCTGAAGACATGATGCTAGTACATTATGACAAAAATACGTAAAACAGGTGACAAATTACAGAACAATACAAAAGGTATTATTGTAAGCATTTTGTATATTCCCATCCATAAAAGGTGTAATACATACATTTAAGCATTTGGCCAACACTTTTATCCAAAGGGACTTGCTAAGATGACTGCATTTAAAGTATACATTTTAGCAGTTCAAACATTCCCAGATGATCAAAGCCATGATGTTTCTAGCGCTTTGCTCTACTGTTTCTGCTTCTGGAATACCAACATATAAAAGAACATCATTTTACAGAATTATCTCTTTTCAGAAGATATTAATTGCTAGGGAGATAGAAAATATCTCAAATTCTACAGATGAATTGTTGACATACAGTAATTAGATCTGCAGTTACTAGAGTGCATTTTAAGGGAAGTCATATGGGTTCTGCATCTCAGACAAATTCTCTTGTTGAACTGGACCTCACAGTGGAGAACTTGGGGTTGTAGATGTGTTCTTGCTTTGGCGGGCAGCTCCAACAAAGTATTCCTCCTAAGAGCAACCCAGCAGATCCCCAGTCGATATACAGAGCTGCACCCAACTCTCTCCGCTGGCCCTCCACCATCAACGGATTATAGAAGTTCTGTATGATCGTATTTGCTGACCATAAAACTGGGATCAGACAAAGAAGTCCAGAGACCATGAAGAAAATCCTTGCAATGATGCACGCCTTTGCTTTAGACCCTGGTCCTCAATACAGTTGGTGCACTTCCCACCAGCCATAGAAATGATGAGTCCAAAGAGTCCGGTCAAAATGGAGATGATGATCATGGCCCGGCCAGCTTGAAGGTCAGAACTGAGTGCCAGCATGGAGTCATAGATTTTACACTGCATTTGTCCAGTGCTCTGCACCACACAGTTCATCCACATGCCCTCCCAGATGGTCTGTGCTGTAACAATGTTGGCTCCAGTAAATGCAGACACCCTCCACTGGGGCAAAGCACACACGATAATGACCCCCAGCCAACCCAGCATGGCTGTGACCATGCCCATAATCTGAAGTCCTTGGGAGACCATGTTTTAAGTCACAGGCCTCTGCCTTTACAGTGATAAAGTAGCCAAAAGTGTGCAAACCACACATGTTTGCTCTTTATAGGAAAAGCGTGAAAAGGCTTTGGTTGTCCTGAGTTGATGATTTCTGGAGAGCCCCTATGATTTCTCATTTGGCTGCTTACACTATAAACACGAAACAAGAGGAACTGACAAAGCACAGCAACACTTTGAGGACCTTGCACTGACATAAAAAGCTACTGTGAAAAGATATGGCCTTTAGATGGGTGATTATGGTTAGAAATATTTAATGTTTTCTTTACCATTTTTATGATATAGGTAGATGATACAACAAACAAAATCGCAAGAAATTATACAAAAATGCACGCTAACCATAAATTCCCTCACCCTAACCCTAAACCTAACCATGACTGTAAGCCTTTTTAAAATGATTTATGTACATGATAATAACTGTACTCTAAAAATGCAGGGTTGTTTCAACCCATGTTCGGGTCAAATATGGACAAACCCAACCGTTGGTTTTAAAATGTTATCAAAAAATGTAAATGGTTGGGTTTGACCCAAACATGGGTTGAAACAACCCAGCAATTTTTAGAGTGTGGATATCCCACCAAGGATGCCATAACTATTTGGATATGGTGAAACAATATTTTTTTTTTTTATCTGTTCCAGGTTACAGGAGACTGGGGTTAGCTGCAACAACCTTTACTACATTTACTTCTCAGTGTAGGTTTTTTTTGTAGGTCAGTTTTCTGTGTAGACATTCAATAGCTTAACGGCTACAAAACGCTATTTAACATTTCCATTTTTCCTTTTTGTTAATTTCCAGACAAAATTATATAATTCTTAAAACTTCTGGAACTTCATTACAGTAAAAACACTTCTATAAGCTGAAACTTATACAGTATATATTTTGATATTTAATCAGACATTATACAATTAATTATTTTTCATGCAGTTTTTTTTTTTTTTTTTAATTGCTTGGACACTAAAAGTCTCCTAAGCTACAAGCACTTAGGTTGCAATTGTAAAACAAACTTTTGCAAAACTCCAAACACAGTTCTCTATAGACACTTCATTCAAAAACGAACAGCTCTTTTGTTTCATTTGGGAAACATTGCCATTTAAATTGTACAATCATTTCCCAATTACCTACACCCAATTATCATGTGTGAAAACACTTATAGCCTACATAAATTGTTCACTTATAAATCAAACTGTTTTGAGAAGGAAAGAAAATATTTACCCCCTTGCATCTCTGTTTAGAGTGTAAATATATATGAATATGTGTGTCACGTTTTGGGTTTTGTTTCTCGTTCTTGTCATTGTCATGTTTCTGTCTTGTCATGTGATCCTGCCATGTGTCTTGTCATTGGTTAAAAAATAATTTAAAAAACATCACTAAACTTACTTAAAGTCAACATGAAAAGTTAACTCATTTTACTTCCACTTGGTGATTTTGGTCGAAAAGGAAAATAGTTTTAGAGGAACTACTGCACTAAAGAATCACCCAAAATAAGACAAGGAGTAAGTGTTATGAGAATAAATAGGGTTCATTTTGATTTCATGTTGACTTTTCAGGTTAAAATGCCAGTGAAACTAGAGTGCTGAAGGAATGGGTCCTAAAACTTACAAACAAGTTCATGTTTTTGCACCTCCAGTTCCATCATCAAGTCAATGGGGTTTTTGAATGGTATTTTGGTTAAAGGGATAGTTCGTTTAAAAATGAAAATTCTGTCATTAATTACTCAGCCTCATGTTGTTCCAAACATGTAAGACTTTTGTTCATCTTCAGAACACAAATGAAGGTATTTTTGATGAAATCTGAGAGTTTTCTGTCCATCCATTGACAGCTGCACAACTGACACTTAAATGCTTCAAAAAGTTCATAGAGATCGTAAAACTAATCCATATGAATTGAGCGGTTTAGTCCAAATTTTCTGAAAAGACAAGATTGCTTTACTTGATGAACAGATTGAATTTAGGCTTTTATTCACATATAAACATTCATCAGCCAACATAAACAGAAGCTCAATCGAACCTCTTGCTGAAGCTCAAACGTGCTGCGTAACAGAGAATAAACCTCATTGGTTCTCGCACGTCAAGCGAACATGCTTGAGCTTCTGCTTACCACAACTAATGTGTGAGTTGATCAGTGTTTTTATGTGAATAAAAACAAAAATTCAATCTGTTCATCATATAAAAATTTGGCCTAAACCGCTCAATTCATATGGATTAGTTTTACAATCTCTTTATTAACTTTTCAAGCGTCAGGTAGTTGTGCAGCTGTCAATGGAGGGACAGAAAACTCTCAGATTTCATCAAAAAGATCTTCATTTGTGTTCTGAAGATGAACGAAAGTCCTACAGGTTTGGAATGAAATGAAGGTGAGTAATTAATGATAGAACTTTCATTTTTGGGTGAACTATCACTTTAAATGCCTCAAATAAGCCCTGTGGTTTACACAATCTACATATTTTTTCTACCACATAAAATACATCAGTAATACCCCATTTATGATTCACAAAAAAGTGGTTGCTAACAAATGGCATAGTAGGACTACAAAGGTTGTCGTGGACATTAAATGTCATCACACCGAACAGGAAATCTATTCGCTAATCGCTTTTACAGACTCGTTACGAACTATAACTCAAACTTTCCTATTTGTAGATTTTAATTAAAGATTGAGAGTTGTCAGAAACATGGTGTAGTTCGTTTATAGCCAAACTTTAGCTATTCGGGCTACAAAACTCATAAAATTGTTTATATATGAAGATGATCTTAAAGATTGCAATTTCAGAAATTTGTGTAGACTTGCATTTTTATATAGTTTACTAATCATATTCCAAGTACATTGCCTGCAATAGTGCATGTCTATTAGCTTTGGGGTCACCTGGAAGCTAGATGCTAAACTGGATCTAAAGCTAATTTGACCCCACCTGACTAGCATTATCTTATCATAGTTCTCTGTTGTGACACAAATAACAAATAGAAAGATTGTTCTTCCTGTCAAGTTCCTGTTTAATTCAGAGGCGTACAAAGTAGGTTATATTAAAGGAGAACTCCGGTCAATTTTAACATTGAGCTCATTTTTTTGTACATTTGGAGTGCTGTCAATACAGAGAACAACGACAAAAATCGGTGTTGCCTACACCGTGTTATCCTTTTTAAAATTTGCACCCTGTTGACATCAAGGATGTTAAGAGGCTAAAAGCAGGTTTAAATCTTGCCCCAGTTCTCATTTAAAGCAATTTAAGTTTTCAAATAACACATTTTCTTGGGTTTCATGTGTTCCGTATTTGCTTTAACCAATTCAAGAGATACAGTAGTTCACCCAAAAATTGTCATCATTTACTCACCCTGTATGACTTTTTTTTCCTGTGGATCACAATTAAAGATATTTTTTAAGTCAGTGGGGTCCCAAGTCAACAATGGATGATGGCAGAATTGCCATCAATTTTGGGTAATTTATTCCTTTAAAAGCCACTGCAACTGAGCTGATCTGGACGTTAGAATTCAAAGACACGAAAACCACTCGCTGCCAGGGAGGAATGGATGATTTATTGCAATTAGTCATTTTCAGACACAAAGGCTTTCCAACTCAAGAACAACATACGTACCTGTACAAAAACACACTTGTTACCAAGAAACGTAAATCTGAATAAAATCGTGAGAACACGCAAACAGCAAAGGGAACAAACGGAGGATGCAGAGGAGGAGGATGGTTGTGGCAATGATGAAGAGTAGAACACGGTGGATTTCTAAGCCAATTTAAGCACCATATTCATGTTATAGGAAAGGCAGAACAGAATACCTTAGAATGGGTACACACATGAGAATAATCATCACAGTATTTTTTCATTAGACATTTTAACCAACTAAAGAAAATAACAGTTGGTGCACTACTTAGTCATCATGCAATTTACTTTAGTAAACCTTCTGTAACACAGACAAAATAGACTTCAATATGTAGAAGAACTTCATAGATTTCTGCCAAACAGCAATTGTCACAAAGCCTGGAAAGTAATTATAGAATCTTTGAATGTGAGGTCACCTATCAAAAATAATATGCTGATTTTTTTTTATTTTCTTTATATATTTAAAGTGCAAGTATTTTATCCATTTGATTCAATGCTTTCTGTAAGTATAAAATACAAAGGAAAAAAAAAACAGCAATATGCTTTTTCCTATATACATTTCCTGTGCATATAGGAATACATATATAGGAACCATTTGCATATTTATATATTTAATTCTATATATTTATATATATATATATATGCTATCTTTTTTTAATAAAGAGGCGCATCATATGTAACAAACCATATATACACACACATCACAGGTCATATATATATATTTTTAAGTACAACACATTTGATAGGGAATAAAAAGGAAATGGTTGGTGGGATATGTGAATACCCTCCTTGTGCATTGACCCTCGATGCAGGACCCATCCCAGACAGTCCGCATAATACGCAAAACGCTCACAGTTACATGCTAAGCAGGTCGAAGCCTTGAGCTTTTGAGACCGAAGGACCGTGAAGTATGAGAACCAACCCAAGTTCGTGACTGGCCGTGGTTTAAGATGGAAGGGGAACCGTATAATCGCACACGCACGCGCACACACACACACACTTTCATAAGATTAACACGTAGATCAAGTTAAAAGGTCTTCGCATATTGGAAACTGCAGATACGCGAGGGCTTTCAGCAGTATGTGCAGCTCCGTTAGTTCACAAATCCACATTCCACTCATTAAGGTCAGGTGACGTTAGGATCGGCACCACTAATTGGAGAATAGACTAAAATAGAGTCAGAGTACCATCTTGTTTTTTTTTTTGTCCCCACAGCCTGTTGTGCATCAAACCAATACTGGTCTTTGCTGGTGGAGAGATCGAACACTATCAGACGAACGTTACGAGAAATTCTTGGCTGAACGCTGCCACCTGGACAGGATTGAGCCATTTAGTACCCAATAGCACCTTCACGTTTGACTTCAAACATGTGCTCATTCCATCATCTGAGAGCAAAAGCTTCTTTCAGAGGGCGCCTTTTTTTTTTTTTTGCAGATTTACATTGTTTTGCTCTAGAAAACATCCTTCAATGTTACTTCCAGTTTCGATTTCTTTAGATTTCGCACTGTGGCACACATCGAACAGTTTTCGTAATCGGTTCCGGGCAGTGATAGGAAAATAGATTTGCTTACCGGTCTCAGAGGAAAAGAAATATAACAGTGTACAAATAGCCAGGCCAAAAGAAGCATGCCGTTTCAGATTCAGTCTTAAAGAGATGCGAGGGCATATCGAGCAAGACAAAGTGCCTATGTATGCTTTAATATTGTGCAGTGGTAAACAAGAGACCAAACGCACCACAAGAATCATGTCGGCCTTGATCCCCTATAGACTTCCTCATGTGCTCAGCACAAAACGGGCCTTTAGCATGGGGGTCTGTGGCTAGAAACCCCTAAACTGTCTGTAGGCTGGTGGCTTTACTAGTTACGAGAACCTCGTTTTTAAAAAAAACCACGTATCCCAGTAGTTGTGATGTCTGGGTTTGACAGCAACAGGCTTTTCACCACACGTCTCAGCAAGAGTAGTGAGTTGGCTTACATCAAGAGGGTTTGAGGAAAAAAAGGTCTTTATCTTGAACAACTTTCTTCAGATATCAAATAAATAGTTATGAATATCTCTGAATGGAGCATTGTGCATTTAACATTGGCTAGAAAAAAACAACCGAGTTTAAAACTACTCCAACCACCGAGAAGCTTAAGTGACTACATCAATATTTTGAGGTCACACAAAAGGGATCACGCCTGATTGGCTGAGAGCAAATTTGCCGCCATATGCGAAGGTGCTTTCAGACGGTCCATGTTTGTGGTGACCGGTTAGGTTACTAGTATAAACCCTAAACTTTGACTTGGGCAGTCAAAAAGGTTAGTTTAATACGCTGAGAGATGTTTTGATTAGAGCAAGCCTCATGCGTACAATTTATTTCTTTTTTTTTGTCATTGAAGGGGACGAGTATCCACACACACAGAATGACGATGTCAGGCAAAATCCTATCCCCCTCGGACCCCAAGAGGTAGCCATCTGTAATGCCTGTTCAAAAACATGACATTATCATCTAGACACTCAAAATAGTATTTCTGGAAGTTACGATAACATTCTAATCAATTGGATTAGAAGATTAGCTTCACAAAGAGTACAGCAAATGTTTAACATGACTATTTATAGCTTCAGTTTCATAATATGTGTGTGTGTGAACATTTGAAAAGACATTGTTATATTTAAAGCTACACTGTGTAGGATTTTCTCCCATCTAGCGGTGAAATTGTATATGACTACCAACTGAATATTACTTTCTAGCCCCTCCCATTCTAAAGGCGTTTTAACTCCTGCGGTGGCCGTATTATTTCAAATCTGCCGGCAGTCACGAGTAATCTCCCCCTCGCATTCGTCACGGTGCCACTGAGTGTAAAAACGTGAAAGGCGAAGCTTGAATTTCCAGGTATGTCCCTCTTTGGCTAATGTATTTTCAAGATGGATGTGCAACATGGCTTCCGCAATTCGAGCGACTCGCTCGTATGTATTCTAAATGGCAGATTATAAACTTATGAGAATACTTAATTAGTTGGTTGAAGTAATTACTCATTAATGAGAACATATAATTTTGAAAGAACAAAGTGTTTTTTGCTAAAAATCAACTTAAAATATTACACAGTGTAGCTTTAATTAGTTAGCTCAACATCATAAAGTGATTTTTAGGATTTCTAATCAGGCATTGAAAAGAGTACACATTTATAATGTCTTTTAGTCAATAGATATGCTTTGGGGATCCAAAGGGGGACCTGAACCTACTTTGGGGGGACTGAAGTTTGCGCAACACCGCCATTGGCACGCAGCCTACAATATATTGCACACGATACTGAAGTGTTAGCACTGTAACTTTAATGAGAAAAGTAAAATCTCAAGGTGCGATGTGACGAGGTTGACAACAAACGAATTCAGCAACTGATAAGTAAGACCGGCAGAAGAAAATCCCACGAACGGGGATATTAGCACCATACAAAAAATTCATACAGGCTACTGCCTCGGCCGTAAGTCTACTAATATAGGCCTACATTAGCATAACGCTGGGCTGTAGCAAGAAACATTTCACAACCTTATAACGCTGTTTTTTTTGTTTGTTTTTTACGCAGCTTTGTTTTTTTTTTTTTTTACCTGTTAATTTTTTCATTATCATTTTTTTTTTTACAAGGAGCAGACCCCCACCGCCTTTAGGTGACTACTGCTGTATTCACATCGTGTCGGAATTACTACGCAATTCTGACAAATCCAGTTTGCGTCTTTGCCATAATTTGGAAATTTTGCCATCGATGACAAAAACCGCACATGGATCGATTTTGGCATTGAGTGCTGCCATGAAAACGACTTGTAGAATTCGAGTAATTACGAGACGACGTGAACGTAGCACGTCCATGTTTACGTCAGCGCTGTTTGATTATGACATCATCGTTCTTTTCCCGGCAACGTGGAGGGCCGAGAGCCCTGTGAGCCTCTTTCTTTGATTGGCTTGTCGAAGAAGTCATCGAAGAAGCACCACGAGTGGTACAGCAACAATGCCGTTGTGACCCCGAACGACAAAGAAAGACAAACAGCGATCAGAAAGAAAATGATCGGACACGTAAAGCATGTAAACGTGTGGAGAATATAAGGCACCAGAGTTGTTTTTTGACGTTGTAGAGGATGCTCCGCGCAGGTATTATCGCAAGTCACACTAGTGGGCAACTTCTGTTTGAGTACCCCCCCTCCCTCCCACCCCATCCCAAAAAACAAAACAAAGAAAAATTCCCACAGAAAACGTGGGCAATTTCATAAGGATCTAAGTACATCTGATTCACAAAATCATAGTTTGTATATCTAAGTTAGCACTTCAATGAAACCATCTGCCCAAATGTCAGTGGGCATGGTGCAACAGGGTTCGTATTTAACAGGAACAAACGTCTACCGGTCGTTTTAGCAATGCCTTCGCTGTGCGGCTACCGAAGAACACATTGCATGACACGTGCAAACAATCTCTTGCTTTGTGTACAGAGTTAAAAGGCAAATGAGCAAACAACAACTAGATTTCCTCATATGCATTTGAAGGTGCACTCATTCATATTTTGCTTTATATTATTCTGCAAATGAAAGTTACCTATAAGATTGAGTCTATGTAGATAATTTGGTCAGTCATGTGATCTCGTCATGGTGGCCCCCATGATGCAATCAGCGTAAAATGACGGAAAAATGACTGAGTGCACCTTTTAAGTCGAACCAGAAGGGGTGACGTCCATTTATGTAAATTGAATATTCCAACAGAGTGCGTGTAGAAATATACACAGCACTCCCTAATCTTTGCACCTTCACTTCTGATGTTCGTTTGCATGTTGAACCTTTGGTTCAAAATGGTTCCTAAAGAATAGCTTTTGTGCTGGAAGTCAAAAGTAAGCACTAATAATTCATATATTTCTTCCTCTTTGTCAATTTGCACCATTGGAAATAGTTACACTGCAAAAAAAAAAAAAAAAAAAAAATCCATCTTGTTTTCCAGTAAAATACAGCCTTAACACAAATTTACTTGACAAGCAGAACTGTACAAGTCAAGTTAGAGTGGGGTCAGTTGCTCTAATACGCAACATGTTACAGTTACGTCACTCACTTTGCAGCTCTCCTTAAAACCCCCAGTGTGCATGCTGAATATCAGCAGCATTTTTATGTCATCAGGTTTTACACATAAAACAGACACATCTATCAAGTTGGCAACACGATTGACAGGTGTCAGTTCTCAAGTGTTTAGAAAGCAACGACCCCACTCATGTGTCAACTATCATACAGGACACATTTTTATAGAAAGGGTAATTTTACAATGGACTAGGAATATTCTTTTGTTTCCAGTATCGACATTCTTTGCTGTGTGTCATGAGTGGTTTGAATAAAATTGTGCACACTGCTGGCTGGGTTTTACTTAATATATATATATATATATATATATATATATATATATATATATAGATAGATAGATAGATAGATAGATAGATAGATAGATAGATAGATAGATAGATAGATAGATAGATAGATAGATAGATAGATAGATAGATAGATAGATAGATCAAATGTACTGGAAAACAAGAGGATTTCGCAGTGCATTAGAGCTTGGATGTGTCACACACGTGGGTAAAGCGGGATATACACACACTCCTGTACCATCCTGGACACGGTTCATACATGTTGTCGATAGCAGCGTCTTACTGTTAAATGGTGGTTAAGTGGGTAAGTTCCGGCGATGAGTGAAGAGATGCAACTGTTCGAGTCTGTGAGGGTTGTGTGTGTGTGTGTCGAGCGATCCCATATTACAGTAACGTCTGATTATCATGTCATTCGTTCTGTGCACATATATATATATATATATATATATATATATATATATATATATATATATATATATATATATATATATATATATACATTAGTCCTCGTCCCCGTCGTCCCCTTGCAGGCCCTCCGGTAGCATGTCGCGCGCCCTCCGCTCCCGGCTCCGCTCCTGGATCTTCTTCATCTCATCCGCGTACTTGCAGAAGGTCGCGCCGAATTTGGACCACACTTTGCAGGGTACGGTGATGGAGTTGCGATAGGTGGGCTTCACCTCGCTTACCCGCATAAAGACGCCGTACTTGTTGGATCCTACGTCGAAGAAAAAGCGCTTGTTGTCCACTGTCAACGACGTGCCCTCGGGCAGCTCCGCGGGGTCCTCGTCCACGCCGAAGTCGTCGATGAGTTTGGCCAGCGCGTCGCGGAACTCGATGAGTCCCTGGGCCGGAAGAGCGATAGTCTGGCCTTGCGAGGTTCCCAAGCCGGGCCCGCGATTGACGGTCTGGCGGATCCGGAGAAACCGCCCCCTCTGGTTCTCCTTCAGATCCATGTAGTACTTTCGATTCTCCCGCACCAGGAACTCGCTCTTAAGCGCCCTCCTGGGCTCGTCCTGCACAATCTCGGGGTTGCTGGGGCCCAGCTGGGCGTAGTGCTCGATGAAGTCTCCCAGGTAGTCGCGGAACTCCACGGCGACGGACATGGAAAGAGTCAGGCGGCTCTTGTTTCCTCCGGCCCCGACCTCCGCAATCTTCAGAAAGCGGCCTTTGGCGTTCTGCTTCACGTCCAGATAGAAGCGTTTGTTCTGAATGTCCACCCGCTTCGAGGCGAGCTCCTCCGTGTCGTGCTGGAGCCGCGATGCGGCGCCCGGTTGCATCGGACCGGCGCCGGGGCCTGTGGCGAATCCACCGTGCTCACTTCCACTGTCTCTGTCCGCCATGATGCAGCCTCCCCGCGTACCTTCTCTCTCTCTCTCTCTCTCTCTCTCTCTCTCTCTCTCTCTCTCTCTCACTCTCTCTCTCTCTCTCACACACACACACACACACACACACACACTCTCGCTCCCTCAGCCCTGCTGCTGCAAACGCGACTGCTGCTGAGCGACCCCCGAACTCTCGCGAGATCTGCTGCCAGAGACGCTTGCTGAAAGAGGAGACGACAACCTGCGCGTCCGTTGGACGAAGCGTAACGGTCAGCTTGGATCAGGTAAGCAACAAACACAACATTTAGCAACAAGCGAAAAAACAACCATAAAAAGTCTTCGAAGATTGTTTCAATAAATGAAATTCTGAAATGGACTTGTTATATTATAAGCATTACACCATAGAAGAGTTTTAGAGTTCTTTAATTCAAATATAGTCTATATCAAGGTCTTTCTTGAAAACAGTATTACTCACGAATGTGACAATGATCTATTTTTAAAAGATTCACCAAAAACAAAACCTGTTAAACCTTGTAAGACAATCACATATTAGACCTGGCGTCTTTGATTGGCATGAAGTGTTTTACAACATTCGGTAAACATTTGTGGATACATTCATGTATAAATATACCAGGCTTTCATATAGGCTAATGGTCTTCTTTTATAGGCTGCAACTTTTTCTTAATAGTAGACTCTAATGTTGGAAACTGATGTCGAAGATTAGAGTCCAGGCTGTCAGTTTATTTTGTTTCAGGATGTTTCTTCAGAAAAAAAAAAAGCAGTTTGTTCTGCGTAGGCTACTGAAGCATCAACATCTCCATTGACTTTCACTCAAACACAATGTGCTCTTACGTTTCGCATCTTTTAGCTCATCTTGAAGTCTCCATCTCGTAGAGAGGCTCTATTTCTGCAGTCCGTGAGGTTCTTCAGATCAGGAATGTGTTAGTAAAAGTCATATCAGCGTTAAGATTGCGCACAGAGCAATACACTTCTTCATTAAGTTTTTTTTTTCTGTTTGTTTATCATCAGATGTAGATAATCTCTCATATTATCGTGTGCGTTCGTTTAATAAGTATGTGTGCGAGAGAGATAAAGACAGAGGGACTCAAAAGAATGGGCTAATAATAAATAATTAATAATAATCAGCATGTTTGGTGTTTTATTGCTGTTAGATACCATTATGCATTTTTATTTTTATTTATTTTTTGTATATCTTGTTGCATTATTACTAGGCCATGTAATGCATAATTAATTATTATAAAAATATGACCATTCAAAATACAGTTTTAAACAAATACATTTTAAGATTACATAATAACAGGGAAAATGACAGGACTTAGAAATAGTAATGATATATGGAATCATAGGCCCATCTATTTACCGTTCAGCACCACGGACAGCGACAGTGGGCTTTATGAATGAGTGAATGAGTTGTAGAAAATGAGAAGAAATGTATCTTTCATTTTCTTTAGACAAGGAATAACAGCAAAATCTTGAAAACACATGTGACGAGTTTCATAAATATAAAATTGTGTTTTAAAATCGTTTATTCCACTTTTATTTTATAAATAGCATTGATTTCAAACATATTATACAAGGTTATATGATGACGGTCTTCTGGTTTTGTCCCATAAAAATAATGGATTCTGAAAGTTTGGCAGACAAAAATTTTCAAATAGCCTATAAATATTATTCGTTAAAAAAATGATTGACTTCTGGACAGTTTTTTTTTTTTTTTTTTTTTTGGAAAAGGCTCGTTTTGTTTAGCTCAAGTAGTTCTTTATTTTAAAGGAATAGTTCACCCAAAAATTAAAATGATCCCATAATTTACTCCCTCTCAAGCCATCCAAGGAGTTTATGACTTTCTTCTTTCAGACGAACACTAACACAATCTGAGTTATATAAAAAAAATATCATGGCTCTTTCCAGCTTTATAATGGAAGTGAATAGAGTCTGAGATTTTGAACCCCAAAAAAGGTCATCTATCTATCATAAAAGTAATCCATAAGGCAGTGAGTCTTTTTATTTTTTATTTCTTCTAATAAAAACGAAGGTCTAATTCGTGACCGGTGTTTTGTTTTGCTCTATCCTCTGCGCTTTCGCTCATCAATACATCATGTGTGGGGTCAGAGGTCATTCGCGTACGGCTGTTACTGGAAGCCAGTGATTATACTTTATATATTGTAAATATGGAATTTTTTCTTACAAAAATGTATCGCTTCAGAAGGCCTTTATTAACCCACTGGAGCCGTATGGATTACTTTTATGATGGATAGATGACCTTTTTTTGGGCTTCAAAAGCTAAGTTACCATTCACTCCCATTCTAAATCTCGGAAAAGCCAGGATATTATGTAATATAACTCTGATTGTTTTCGGCTGAAAGAGGAAAGTTATATACACCTGGGATGTCTTGAGTGTGAGTACATTTTTTGGATGATCTAACCCTTTAATGGCTCACAAATATTAAAAATAAATATTGAAAAATGTTAATAATAAAAACACATTTTAATTGATTGATATACCATTTCATTTTAATAAATGTATTTTCATTTTATTTTCCGAGAAAATGACATAGGCCCCATATGTTTTTTTCTCCAAAATGAACACAAAGATTACATGTGTTTTAAAGTACACGTTCTCATTTGTCTTTGCCCCAGTATAACAAACGTTGTAAGAACATTGACGTGCGTCTGAAGCGAGGCAGGTGTTCGCAGCGCGTTTCTCGAGTGCATTACACACTCGCGCTGCGACTGCAGATGTCGCCCTACAGCAGCCTCAGGACAGGACGGCAATGGCACATTCGTTCTCTCGCGACGCATTTACGCATGATGTAACCCTAATGTTCAAGTTAAAACCCAGTCCAAAACCGTGCACAATACAATCCTCTAGACTGTTGCGAATCATTCCGTTCATTTAGTCTGACTTGTTGTCACGACGGCGCAATGACCGGTCCCCTCCTCTCATTTTTCTAGAGCCCTCGGTACATGGCAAATACCCGCAGGACCTGTTGCCGGGGTAAATATGGCTGATAGGATGCTCGGTGGTTTGCTGTGTATCTGTCTTCTTGGCGCGTGGCGGATCGCTTTTTGTGGCAAAATGGTGAATGTGACCTGAATGCGGATTGTTCTTGAGTAGAAAATCACGGCAAACGCACTTTTCACCAGGCATCGATTGCATTTTCAGCTGCTTTTCGCAGCGTTAGTCATCGCGTCAGCGGTCTGGCGCGGTGGCCCGTCTGCCGTTTCTCTATTAGTTGATGTCGCGCGGCGTATAAACACAAAATCTTTCTCTGCCATTTTACTTCGCGCAACGACGCGACGCCGGCAGGCTGCTTTCGAGGGATTTCTTTCTACGGCTGGCCGGCCGGCTCGCTCACTCGCTCGCTCCCGTGCCATTAGTGCATTTGCGCCAGAACTTTCAGCAGACGGCTGAGATCTGCTCACGTAAAAGCGGAGGGCGCGCGCTTGTTGCATCGCCCAGCCGTACAGCAGCGCGTGCTGCGCGTCGTTTTGGACGGCGGAGCGCATTTCTGGACCCTTTTTTTCGCTCGCATCCCCGCTTTTGTGTGCACGAGCGAGGCGTCTCGACGATGACATTGGCTGGATAGATACATAGATTGAGAGAGAGAGAGAGCAAAAGAGAGAAAGAGGGAGTGTGTGCGAGAGGAGCGTCTTGCTGCAAAGGAGCGTCATTTATGCATGCATGCTTATTGAGTTTGGGGATTGTGCGTTGAAGGAGAATGCAGCAGCCCAGCAGTGACCGGGGCTGATAACGGTTCCTCAGCGGCTGGTGTTTCCCCGTCACCAAGTGCATGGGGAAAGCAGCACACGCAGATGGCATGGACACTTGCGCAAGCCCATTCGCACTCAGTCCCCCAGCACCTTCTGCCCCGAGAGCACTGCAGCAGCGCCGCCGGCCGCCCCTGAGCCACAGCAGACGGCATGAGGAGGCTTGATCCGGTGCATTTCTCCATGCTCGTCATCGGGGTCTCCTTCGCCTGCTACGCCCCGAGTTTGGATTCGCTGCAGGACCAGGCTTACCGATCGGCCGTGGTGATCGAAGGCGAGGTGAGCTCGCTGCCCGAGAACGTCTCCGTGGAGCCCTACAGTGTGAATGTCAAGGTGCTGGACGTGTGGCCGGTGAACAGCGGCGGGCTGGAGCGCGAGCAGCTCGTCACCGTCGGGGAATTCGGCTCCGAGGCTCCTTGCGTGGCGGTGGAGAAGCACCACAGATATATCTTTTTCATGGACCCCACGGAGGAGCCTTTAGTATTCAAAGCGTCGTTTGCTCCTCTGGACAGCACCGAGAAGACCCTCAAGAAAGATGTGGAGAGCATATTGTGTGAAGACTGCGGTAAGTTTATTCACTGTGACTGTGACTGGTGGCAGATGGACGGGGCTCTTCATTGTTAACAGATAGAGCGGCACATTCACAATGATGCGTTTTGCTCTAGAGGAGAACGGGAAGATGGGTCGCTTGTGTGTTTGGGCGTCTCTGCAGTATTGTTCTAATCACCGTTAAAAACATTTAGGTGTACACCACCAGTACACACACACACACACGCACACGAGAGAGAGAGAGGGAAGCATTGACCACATCTGTGGCAAGCCGCTTATTCCTTTAAACCAATGAGAACTAATTAGTGACTAATACCTTTTTCAGTTTCACTCCTTCATTAGATGCTAAACAGAAGTGATTTTGTTTGCTTCATGCAAGTAACTTCCAATGTTACTATTGTTTTCTAAGAGGATCTGTGCTTTAGTGTTCACTTCCAAGTATGTATTCCAATTGTCGCTATACCCATTCTAGCTGTATACTGATAAAAAATACTACAGAAAAAAGGTAATTTCTTCATGAAAAAGTTAGTTCAGGCAAGTATTTTAAAAAGAGTAAATTCTATATTAGTACTCAATTCAAGCTTGTAGCAATTAAAGTGTAAATATCAATGTTGTAAAATTAAGTAAAACCTACTCAACTTTTCATGATGGGTGTTCCCATCATGCACTAGGGCTTGAATAATTAATAAGGTTGATTTTTTTCCAGTTTTATTATTGCTTTTGTTGTTAGGTTTAGTAACTTGCCATTTTATGACATCTGGAGTTCATTTTCTACTCAAAATGACACATTCATACTCAAAAACGATCCATCGAATGTTAACGTCATTGTGTATTGAGGTCTCTGTGTTTGGGTGGGTATGTTGGTATGGTGTCTATACCATATCTATTTTATTTTTTACTTAAATGTTACTTAGTAAAGCATACACTTTAAAAGCATGGTTAAATTCAGTGTTATATTGTTTTGAGTATAAAGTATTGCGAAGGAAACTTATTACTACCTATCAACCTTTTACTGGCCAAGTTAAAGTTACTTATTTTCTTTGTTAATTTTACTTAATTTAGGTAAGTGGAGTTTACGTAATTCCATGTGAAAATTTGCTTTAAAAATCTGCATGCAAAAACTTCAAGAAATAACTCTAAGAAAAAAAATAATGTTACTAGTTACAATTACTAGTTTATTGTCTTGTTACTTGTAATTGCATGTTTTACTTGTGATATATCGAGTCACTTTTAGAAATAATAGAAACATAAAAATCCATAATATTAGTTTAAAGGAATAAATGTTAAAGCGGTTTGCCACAACCATCAGATTGACATGCATTAAATTACCAATTATTCTGTACTCTCAGGCTACGAGTTCAATCAATATGAAGCAATGTACATGAATCTTCAGGCTAAGAGTCGCCCATGTTCATCTGAAACACGTGATTTCACAGAATGCAGCACGATGTGCCGTGATTCATGCAGGCTTCTAACCTTCCCAGAGATGTTGTAAGTTTACGTATGGTGAGAAGCATCAGACAGAAATCTGTGTGAAATAATGCGGATGGCAGCATATCAGTTAGCGTTTGGTTGGCATGGAGCACGAAACCACGTGATGGGAAATCTGCTGGATGTGGTTGGTTACGGGATTAGGTGGCAGAGGCAAGGCCCCTACAGAAAGGGATTCCCATTCAAATGCAGATAAGCTCTGGCTTCACACTTATGCCCTATTATAATCTGACATATTGGTGAATGTTTTATTTAACATGACTTCATTTATTGATGCTTTCTATTTACATTTTATGAATTAGAAATGAGCATCGACTCAGTGTGCTTTTAAGAACAGAGTGTGACTGAAGTAATAGTGCCGTTTTGATGCGGAGATATGATTTATTTCTTAAAATTGCTTGTAACTTGACTTGTAAATCAGTTCATGTGGTTGTTAAGCGACCTTCAGAGTAGGTGTGGTTGAAATGAAGCGTTTTGCATGGCACCTGATTGGTAGATTTGAGATATTAGCCTTGTGGTTTTACTTTTTCATTGTGATATCCACTCCAGTTGACACATATGCACAAATTATGACTTTTTTTTGTTGGAAGAACTCCATCGTCTAGAGACAGAGCCTTAAGTGTTCTCTCTCTCTTTAATTCATGTGTGTCTGTTCTTTTAGTCTAATGGCATATTATTAAATTAGTAATAATATTACACTAAAATGATATTACAAGGAATTTCTGTGTCTTCCTGTCCTGTTCTTTCCAGACAGCCCTGGGTGAGTTTTAGGAAACAGGCAAGAATCTCTTAAATAGAATATATAAGGCATTTGATATATCTGTGGATAAGAATAAATATGTAGATATAATAGCAGCGTTATTGGCATGATAGTTGTTAATGCACATTGTCCAATTACTGTTTGTGCTGCATTGGATTAGATTATTTGGGATATATTTGTTTGTTTATTAAATACTGTATAGAACAATTCTATATAAAACAATTGTGGATTTAACATCTAATGATAAAATGTATGTCGGATCAAGAATAATTTATGCCATTTTATATAATTTATTTGAAAGAATTACGGTATGTCGTTTTATGTCTGCCCTTGTATTGTTCAACTGGTTGATTCAATGTTGATATGGGATTTAGAAAGTAATAAGTACACTCTTAAAAATAAAGGCGATTTTTCACAGCGATTCCATAGAAGAACAATTTATGGAAACTTTCAGGGACCACATCCTAAAAGAACCATTTTTTCTTAATATGAAGAACCTTTTAATAATCTAAAGAACATTGTTTTTTTTTACTATAAAGAAGCTTTTGTAGTATGGAAAGATTCAATGGATGTTAAAGGTTCTTCAGTTTATTTTAAGAGTGTAATGCAATATTTTTAGGGAGAGTAATAGCTAATAACACTGTTGAAGATGCAATTAGTAATTCATTACTTTTTTAGAGTAACTTAACCAATGCTGGGTAAAATCAATGTAGACTGCATAAACATGTCAAATATTGTACATGCAAATATAAAAATATAAACAGGTTTGCATATTCAAATTTAAGCAGGTTTTAGGAATATCAGCTTAAAAATAAATACACATAAATCACCATGGTACTTATAGTTTATTAAAAATAATCAGATCTAAATATACAGTACAATATTTTTCAATATTATTTGGTATAGATCTTATTTATTTTTAGAATGATAATAGGCATATATATATATAAATATCAATTCTTTGCTGAGGAAATGATGCCCAAGCTGTTGAAATTGCCTCACTTTATGTGTCACTGTGCCGATATGAACGAGTTGACTCGTGAATGAATGGAAAATGGCTTTTGTTTGCTCTACAAAGTTTGGGGGAAGTAAAAGAGAGGACAGAAGTGTCAGGGAGCAAAAATGCAGAAATACTGTATGTGAGGTAGGACAGATGATTTCGAGAGGATTTACCCACTTAAAGCATCAGAGGGACTGATTCTGCTATTATGCTTTTTCGGATATTACCTTTCATGTAGAGTGTAATATAGCAGTTTGTGAATGTAAAAGGCCTGCGAAATTTCAAAGACCAAAGTACACGATAAATGAAGTTATTGTCTCCCTAAAGAAAGAACCGAATCTGAACTGCCTGAAAAGAGTCATCAGTAATTACAGTCTTGCTTTCTGCATGAACCTTACATAGTTTTTTTTTTTTAACCCTACAAATTTGCCTAATTCCAGCCTATGGTCTTCATTGGCTGCATGTGAACGTCTACATAGACCCTCAAACACTGTAGATGTAGCTGGAAGAGTTTGGTTCGTGACATGTTGAGAAAACACTGATGAGGACGATTAGCTCGAATTAATACAGTAAAACCAACGCCATTGTTACTGTTCGTATCACTCTGCGTAACGGGCTTTTGGTTTCCGATTTGCGCTGTATAGGTAGACCAATCACAACAGACTGGGCCATCTGACCAATCAGAGCAGGGGAAGCTCTCGGAAAGGAGGGGTTTAGAGAGACCTTGGCCGAACTGTTCCAGAGGTGATGCTGTGTAGTGTATATCATGGGGAAATGCATGTAAACCTAATGTAGGAAACTTAACAAAATTAGGAACCTTTACAGTAGAATAATTGGGAAATATTGGCATTTAGGGAAATAATCAGTGTAAAAGTGTCAGATTGACTGTTTGCTGTTTGTTCGAAATTAAATGAGAGCAGTCTTGATCCATGGAGACCGGTGTGCGCAGAAACACGCTCCAGCTCTGAGACTGAAAGACATGGCAGATGTAGAAACACAGAGACTACAGAGACAGACAGACAGGCTATGAGTGAACATCTAATCCAATGTGACTGAACTGAATGTGACTGATGAAAGTGGCCATACCTTGAACTCTGCAGCAGAAAGTGAGAGAGACACAGTCTGTGGTAGTTTGAATGTGCTTGCAAGAGAGGAACAGGATTGAGAAAGAGTGTGTGTATCTGTGTGTCAGTGGCGATGAGAGAAAGAGCGAGCAAGATATCTGGAGCTTGTATGAATTATGCAGGTTGCAGAGTGCAGAGTTTTAGCTGACCGTGTTCCTTTTTCTCTCATTTGCCTCTGATTTATATTTCACACTAACTTCGCCATGTGCTTTTTCAAACACACTGAGAACAGAAAGCCGAGAGCAGTTGAGCTGGCCTGTTCATGCCAGATAAAAAGCAGCCTGTATCAAAGGCGCTCAGATACGAAATGGGAAAATTTAATGAAGGCATTGATTGCGCGTTGTTTTAAAATTACATCGCAAACAGCGGCTCGTTTATACTCGCAACATTATTGCTTTTCCCTCACTGCAGTCTCTTAAACATTCCTACACAAGCCCTGAAGCCATGAAGACATGCAGAACATCAGAGGCGGCGTCACAGAAACAGCCCCACCTCCTGGTCAGATTATGGTAATGCTGGCAAATCTCCCACCGGGGGAGACCAGCCCGTACAGAGGAAGATGGTGCTTTTTAATCTGACGTGTATATAGTGTATGAAGCTGTATTAGAGGATCAATAGAGCTTCATAAGGAGCTTATAAAGACAGCGAATGTCCTTTAAGCTGCAGAAGGACAGTTGAAGTTTACCCAGTCACTGAATTATTGAACAGCACTTAGTTTATCTTCAGTCCCTTGACGCACACTCACAAACCTCCTCGGTAGTCTAGTGGATTCAGTTTGGTGCACGGGCGCTAACTTGCGACTACGCCAAAAAAAAAAATTCGTACTGGATGGAGGAAGGAAATGATATGTTGCGAAACTTGCAGAGACGGAGAGCGTGAGTAGGAGCTGTCCATGAGCTAGGAGCAGGAGCAACTTTTGCTAGGTATTCTAATTAATTATTTTGTCATTTTGCCTCCACGTCCCCCCGATTGCCCGCGAGCTTCTCCTCCTGTCCATACGGTAATCTCTCTACTGTGCGACAGAGAGTCGCGTGGTTATGACGCAATCGCTAGCCTATTTTTACAAAAACTGCTTCTACGTGGCCATAACGTAAGATACAAGGTAATGGAGCCTTTTATACATTTTCGTGTTTCTTTAGAAATAAATAATGGACAAATGGAGTCTTTAAACGCCTCAGATGTAAAGTTTTTCGCTGTCAAAGTGACGCCAAAATGAATGGGAGTCAATGGAATGCTAACAGCAGGTGATGGTCCGCTAATCAATGACGGCGCCCGGGGAAGCTTCAATATTTTATGAAACCCTGCCCCCCTGGTTGGCAGTAGCAAGTCCCACAGCAGTGTAGCAGGTCTATTCCAAGACCAAACATATCAACATTGTCATATCCATTACCAAGCCAAACACTCAGAGAGTTGTCACGACAGAAATGTGATTTCATTTGTATTTTGTACATCAATCTTTTGCTTTAACAAAAGAATGCAACTTTTAGTGTTGATAATACAATTTGCAATGAAAGTGTTTTAAAGGTGCAGTATGTAATATTGAGCTAGTGGTTGAAATGGGTACTGCAGACCAAATTCCAAATATTGGAGAGAGTTGTTTCCCCCGCCTCCTATGCCCCATGATGCTTTGCGTGAATTATGGGTGTAACTTCCGTTAAGCTGTAAACAATCAGTGAAAAGGTCAACTCATAAACACGAAATGTGTAAAAAAGTGTCACAATGAGATGACATTAATCTATTCACCCTCAAAGTCCATCAAACATTAGGAAATTTAAAAGTCAGGGTTTCCGCGGGGTCTTAAAAAGTCTTAAAAATTCTGAACTTTAAATTTAAGGCCTTAAAAAGTCTTAAAAACGGCCAGATTTTCATCCTAGGTCTTAAATTTCATTTAGTCAGGTCTTAAAAAGTGTTTACCCTCGTTCATTTCCAGACACGCTGGCCGCAGAAAGTTATTACTAAGTAGCAAAAAAGTATCGAGTTGTAGCCTACAAAGCGGAGCTCTAGCAGGGGTCTCCAACATGTCGCTCGTGGCTTGATATGAGCTAGCTCGCCAGAGGCCGTTCACATATCGCGTCTTTTATGCGCTCAAGTTTGTTCAAATGTAGGCGCGTGGCAAGCGCGCTCATAATTGAAGCGACGCGCTAATTTTTTTACCAGACGCAACGAGATGAAAAAAATCTAAACTGTTCAGAATGCCGCAAACGCACTGCAGGTCATGTGACAGGAACCAACCAATCACCACTTTCCATAACAACATTGAAAGCTCAGTCAACATGAAGGATGGGGGTGCACCCAAACACTACTAATAAATATAAGCTAATGTATAAATGTCAATAATTTATCTTTTTTGACTCTTTCTTTTTATAAAAAAATATTTAAAGGCTGAAATATGAGGTTTATCTTTGTATAAAACCTTTTTTGTCAAAACTTTATTTAAACTTGTACATGTTAGTAGATAACATGTTGCAAGACACTCTTTTAAAATCTGGCCATCATTTTTAATGGTATTTTAATGTTCACGTAAACAAAAAGTGCATATTGATGCTAATCAATTTGTTAATTGCTGTTTTTCGACATAAAACTTGTTGAATTGACTTCATTCTGTAGTATTACTACTTTTTGAACAGGATTCTGTGATAACCGTGATAATTTTGGTCACTTTAATCATCTCATCATTTCCTCTCTAGTTATGATCAACTAAAATCAACAATAATTGTGTTTTTACAGTATAATATGCAAAAGTACAATTTTCTATAACAAAAAAAATCTACCTCTCCCTCTCTGACACACACACATCAGATAATCCTAGATGGATAGAAAGATAGATAGATAGATACTTTAATGATCCCGAGGGAACTATCTATCTAACTTGGATAATGCGTCGTGTAGGTCTTAAATTTCTATCTTTAGGGTCTTAAAATGTCTTAAAAAGGTCTTAAATTTGACTTACTGAAACCTGCAGAAACCCTGAAAGTGTAAAAGCATCAACAAGGTATTTCAACAGACCAAATAACCCCAAAAGGGCGAGTCTTTCCACAGCAATAACGGATGGGTTAAATGTCACTAGTATCTGTATTATGTAACTTATGTTGCCTTAATTAAAAATGTTCATTAACTTCAGTATTACGTGATACTATTTCATTTTGTCAGATTATAAATTGCATTTACCAGTGAAAACAAACCTGGAAAGAGACGTGAGGATTTGAGGAGAATAACGAGAGATTCTTCGTGCATTCCAGTGAATTATTAATGGGATATATCGTAAATTAAATTCGGCAGAACAGACCACAAATGTGCAGTATATGTTGTCCTTTTTCATACTTTTACAGCGGATTGCAAAAGGAAAAAAGAAAATAATCATGAGGAAAAGAATACAGCTACTGAAAAGAGCTCTTGCCATAGATATTCTTTGTTATAACATGTCATGTTAAAATACCAAGTATAACGTTATTCTCATGATGTCTGAAAATAAATCATGAAGGAAAATTGACAGCTCATCCAGTCAAACTGACGGATCAGCTTTATTTGTAGGGCAACCGTATGATTTGAAATAATTCGTTTCAGCCTTTTTGAATGGAAGTTCCCCAAACCGGAAGTGCCACCCATAATTCAAAACACAGTAAGCTCATGAGGAATAGGGTGGATACGCTGTGTTTTCCGCCAACTGGCAACCAAAGGGTGTCGAAGTGCTATTGGGTAAATTGGCAGGGGGCGTGATCACACAGACCAAAACAAAAACAGACATTCCAACAGATTTTAAAGAAGAATGACGGGCTGTAGCAATGTTTTCAGAGAAAGAAGTATGTGAACTTAGCATGTTTCCTAAATCTCTGCAAACATATAATGGTATTTTTATGCTGTATACAGTAAAACAAAATACAGTACCTTTAAATTAGAAATTTTATTTGAAATTTTAAAAAAACACATTTACAAAAAAAAAAATGATTTTTTTTTTTGTATTTTGTACATCGCCCTTTTGCTTTAAAGGGATAGTTCACCCAAAAATGAATATTCCGTCATTAATTACTCACCCTCATGTCGTTCCAAACCCGAAAAATTTCGTTCATCTTCGGAACACATAAGATCTTCTTGATGAAATCTGAGAGCTTTCTGTCCCTCCATAGACAGCTACACAACTACCTGACGCTTGAAAAAGTTCATAAAGAGATCGTAAAGCTAATCCATATGAATTGAGCGGTTTAGGCCAAATTTTTATATGATGAACAGATTGAATTTTTGTTTTTTAGGCTTTTATTCACATTTAAACATTGATCCGTGAACATAAACGGAAGCTCAACCGAATCTGCTTGATGCGCAAGAACAAATAACCTCTTGTGAGAACCTCTTGTGGAAGCTCAAACGTGCTGTGTAACATGGGAATGAACCTCATTGGTTCTCGCACGTCAAGCGAACATTGATCTTCTATTTACCACAACTGATGTCAGTTGATCAATGTTTATATGTGAATAAAAGTCTAAATTCAATCTGTTCATCATATAAATCGAGTCTCTTCAGAAAATTTGGACTAAACCACCCAATTGATTTGGATTAGTTTTACGATCTCTTTATGAACTTTTTAAAGCGTCAAAGTGGTAGTTGTGTAACTATGGAGCGACTGAAAGCTCTCAGATTTCATTTAAAATAACTTCATTTGTGTTCTGAAGATGAATAAAAGTCTTACGGGTTTGGAACGACATGAGGGAGAGTAATTAATGACAGAATTTTCAATTTTGGGTGAACTAACCCTTTAAAGACACTGTGCAAATCTGTCTGTTTCTCTATCGGCCCAGCGTTCTCGTACTGTCATTCACACAGAGAGACTGAAATCAGATGAATCTGTCATGAGCTCAGCCCGAGCCCACATGAAATGGAAATATATATATATATATATATGTGTGTGTGTGTGTGTGTGTGTGTGTGTGTGTGTGTGTGTGTGTGTGTGTGTGTGTGTGTGTTTTATATAGCCAGCATGCTCCTGATATTACACATCTGTAGGAAAGCAGGAGGGGAGTTATTACTGAAAGAGAGAAAGGGAGTGCAAGAGATGCTATTGCGGAAAAACGAGTGGAACGAGATGGGAGAAGGTAAGCAAATGAGAGTGGTAGAAAGAGAAAAGCAGATGCACTGAAGGGGGAGGGGGGCTGCACACGAGAAAAAGAGAGGGAGGGAGAGTAAAAGAGAATAGCTTTCCCCTTTTCTGCTCTGCCTGCGAGCATCTCATCAACTATTCATCACTTACTGTGCCCATCTCTCTCTCTCTCTCTCTCTCTCTCTCTCTCTCTCTCTCTCTCTCTTGTTCAGCCCTCATTCACGCTATCCTCAGCTCTGAGAGATGTGTCAGGAATGTCTAATTGAAATGAACTGATAGAAACACATTGACTCAGGTAAGCAGGTCGACTCAGCCGAGCTCATTTCTAAGACAATCACACTAGGGCCTGTTTCACACACACGCTGCATATGCGACGTGTATTTTTGGTGCCGGCCATATTAACTAGGAATGGGTCAGGATGTTCAGCTAGTCAATTAGTGAGGTCTAGATTTTTTCTTATGTATTTTTAGCTTTGATATTTTTAGCACTTGTGCTTTAATAAGCTTGCTGTGCTTTATTTGTTAGGTAACACTGCAAAACCCTCATCCATGCCCCAACGTTAGCGTTTCATTTTTAGTTTTGTTTTTCAGTTAAAAATATTCCATATTCCGTTTTTTTATGCATTTTGTGATTCCTGTGTTCTGTTTAATCATATTGCATATCCTATACCACGTATGTTCTATATTAGGGGCCTATGATTTCTGCGATGTGGAAAACATGGACAGAATTGCAGAATATAGTTATAAAAATGGGGGGGGGGGGCGACCTTTAACCCACGGCAACAATGTAAAAGTAGCCCAATTCCGGTTTTCGGACTTGTATAAAACATGACAGACAAGTTAAACATGAAAAAAAAAAAGCAGTTTCGGATAAGATAAATTGGATTTTATAGGGCCCTACCACTTCTTTTGTTAACACTCCCTAAGAAACGCATCAGATCAGGGTTAGGTGGACCATAAACCAGGCTAACCATACAGGGCTTCCATTTTTCACGGGCAATTATTCAACTAGTCAATCAGGCAATCCACTAACTTGAAAATATATAGTTTTGCATATCCTTAATATAACTGGATGCACCGTTCATATGCAAACTTAAGTGCCGTGGCAACACAGAAGTGACTTTGAAAGTATATTTTTGGTGTGTATATCACACTTCACACAGAGAACATGTTAAAAAAGCACTGGTACCTATTTATCAACATGATATTTTGAAATATAGTTTATATATAGTATATTGTTAAAAACAAATAATTAAAAATAAGAACTAGTTTGTCGCTGTGCATGTTGGTCTCCTCTTGTGGGCGGTTGACTGACTGTAATAAACTGCAATGGTTACCAGATCTTTAGGCATTAGTTAGAGGTCTGATTGCTGTGGCGGTAACAGACCTCCCTACTCAAGGGGGCGATAGAGTTTCCTTCAGATGTCTGTGCTATGTTTTCCATGGAATTGACCCTTCGCAGGGAGTTTGATTGACAGTCGATCTGACCAATCCGCCGAATCCACCATTTTTGTCCGACAAAGCAGTCAGGAGAGTTAATAGATTAAACGTTGGTGGATTTGAACTTGAAAAATGGAGTGTACTGACATCTTTCCACGGTTAAAACAACATTCCTTCTGATGTTCATTTATGTTTATTTGATGCTTTAAATTAACTAGAAGGAAGAGCTGATCGGTTCACGAGCTGCTTTAACTGAGGCTCTACAGCGATCTGCCAGACACATTAAAGAGCCACAAAACGGGTATTTATTGTTTAAATTTCGTTAAAAAATGACCACGGGTCTTTGCGAACAGTCAATTGGGCTACTTTTAAGTTGTTGCCGTGGGTTGATTTCCACCCCAGTACGATTTTGGTGCTTCAAGACCCCCAAACAGCCCCTCCCCCCCAAATCAGTGGAGAGTTCGGCCACCCAATGGAGAAAATCGCATTGGGCTATTTTTGACCTTCTTTTGTTGCACAGACCTGTCAACGCTAGTGCCATTAAACCAAATGTGTTGTTATTCAAATACCTATCTATAAAACATGTCGACTTACTTGCTAACTTGCTCTCTGCTGTTTAACTATTTATTCGGCAAAACAGTAGTTGAACTGAAATGAAAACCTTTTAACACATAGAAATGCACATTGTCTGACATATTTCGAAATGCATAGTTTGCATTTGTGTTCATGTGTTTGCATGGAGAATGTGATTGAGAGGATGTAAAACATAGTTTGCTTGAGTGTCTGTGCCAATCTTAAACTCAGGTAGTGTTAATATGCTGTGATGGGGTGCTTATGTGGAGGTGATGCTAGTGTAAGCTCTTCTCGTTTGGCTCAGATAGACCTGCTGTGTCAACTTTTTCTTTCTTTTTTTGTTTTAATTAGCAGCTGGTTTTCCTCTGCAGGCTCCATTGGGACTCCATATGTTATGGAGTATAGATCCCATGTGTAAAGCACACGCTGCACCCCATCTTACAGTACCTTACAAAAATAGGTCCTATAGTTTCCACCAAACACCACAGTTACTACATGAACCTGTACTTACTACTGTAAAATAATAGTAAATTCATGAGGGGTTCGTTCTTCTTTTCTTCAGTAAGGTTTTTTTTTTTTTTTGTGGAAATTTTTATTCAGCAAGAATGCATTAAATTGATAAAAAGTGACAGTAAATACATTTACATTATACATTTACATAATACATTACAATTTTACAAAATATTTTTGTTTCAAATAAATGCTGTTCTTATGAACTTTCTATTCATAAAATTACCATTTTTGACATTGATAATAAGAAATGTTTCTTGAGCAGCAAATCAGCATATTAGAATGATTTCTGAAGGATCATGTGACTCTGAAGACTGGAGTAATGATGCAGAAAATTCAGCTTTGCATCAAATGAATAAATTACAATTTACAATAGATTCAAAGAGAAAATAATAATATTTTAAAATGTTCCTGTTTTTGGTGTTTTTTTGATCAAATAAATGCAGCCTTGGTTGACATATTATATAGTGAAACAGGATATTCAATAAGAAACTAACTGTAAATCTAAGACCTGGATGTGAGTTTGGGTGGATTGAAAGACCGTCGGCACCCAGTTTTGGTGGTCAAGCTCACTTCTTTTTCAAATCTTTTACTATTTGCTATTATTCCTTGAACATTTATTGTGTTAACCAGCATTAAATTACTGTGGTAACAATTTATTTTCAAATTTTTTTCAGATTTCTTTTTCTGAATTTTGTTAATGTTAGAAAACAAGATGTGGTTGTCCAAACAAAATGAATGTATCACAGTAAGACTTTATTATTTATTATTCAATAATAATCATGGAATGAAATTATTTAAAGGTATTTAAGGGAATAAATAAATAAAAGTGGTAAAATAAGTTCTAGGTCTAATTGTAGTTATGAAGTAATCAATCTAAACTATTTTATTCGTATGTCTAATATTTCGAAAATGCAAACGTTTCTTGTCTCTTCACATTCATTTATGAAATACATGAATCATGATCGCTTATTTTTAATTCAAAATTTCATAAAAAGTTGAGTAGTTTGCATCACTAGATAGTCTATTACTGTTAATGCTGAACATTTCTATCGTAAAACAGTTATCTATTACTTACATCTACTAACATCTTTCCACAAGCTCTCATTGCTTTGTGACACTGACAGTAAGACCCGCCTTCTTCGATTTGATTGGCCATCTCGATCATTTTGACATTGATGAGCACCGATTGACAGCTGAGGCAGAGCAGCCTAAAATTTACAACAACACACAGCTTTACTCATTCTACACTAAAATGATAAGATAAGACAAATAAAATGAGAAAATATGAATTCTATTATTTATAGCTCAGATAAGTAAAACAGGTAAAATTGGAAAAAGAAAGTGAGAGTACAAATATAGTGATGGATTTTGTAACACTAATGAATCAGGTGTGTGTATACTGTATGTGTGTGTATTTAAACTCACAGTCACAATGGCTCTTGAGTGAAATTGTGTGCTGCCGGTGCTATCGAGTAGTGAACTCTTATTTCCTCCACCCTGGAGAGGTGACAGGAGACACGGAGAGAGCAGAAAGCTGCTCAGCGGAGCGATGTACGTGTCAAAGGTCACCGTTTCACTCATTGTTCCTTTTAACTGCGGGACGGATGGAGCTGCAGTACCAGCGTCCACTGGAGAACGTTTTAGCTGCTGCTTTAATTGTTTAATTGTGTAATTATTCTGTCTATGTCTCTCTCCCATCTCTCTCTCTCTCTCTCTCTCTCTCTCTCTCTCTCTCTCTCTCTCTCTCTCACACACACACACACACTCTCTCTCTCTCTCTCTCTCTCTCTCTCTCTCTAGAGTGGTTACCATGGTGACAGCTGCGTGCTGCAGATATCACACTGATCTCACACACAGATAGAGGTGTTTCTGTCTTACACAAAAATGGAAATCTGCAGTCTCATAATAATAATAATAAACAGACCAAATGTGTCTTGCACTGTGTGCAAACACAAACTATGACAATGATTTTTATATATGATATGCTTGTGTGTGTGTGTGTGTGTGTGTGTGTGTGTGTGTGTGTGTGTGTGTGTGTGTGTGTGTGTGTGTGTGTGTGTGTGTGTGTGTGTGTGTGTGTGTGTGTGTGTGTGTGTGTGTGTGTGTGTGTGTGTGCGCTTGTGTGTGTGGTCAGGCAGGTCGGTGTTATGGTGTTTGATTTGAGTGCTTTGCTACAAATTGCTCGTGCTGAATAACTGCACTTGTTAAAGCAGATATGAGCGATCCGTTCGCTTCTGGAGGGCAAGAACCAAGTCGGGGGGAGGGGAGAGAAGTGTGTGAAAGATGGAGCGAGAGAGGACTTACGTGAGAATGAAAGAGTAAGTGTGTGTGGGTGTAAGGGAAAAGAGCAAGTCAGCTGACCTTGAGAGCGCAACCCTTGATGGAAGGCTGGAGGAGATCGGACGATCTGATTGGCTGGTGGTGTGTGTTCGGTTCCAGTAGGGCAAAGTTATCCTACTATCACATCACACGTCGCTTACACAACATGCAGCATCTTCTGTATGTGTTTAAACTGTATTATCACACAGCTGTCTATGCAAAGTTGGCTATATATTATCTCCAACTTTATCTGCACACACACAGTACACTCATGTATATTATACTGCACTCTAAAAAATGATGGGTTGTTTCAACCCATGTTTGGGTCAAATATGGACAAAACGAACCGTTGGGTTTAAATTTGAACTTAAAAATGTAAACCCTTGTTTGGGTTTGTCCATATTTGACCCAAACATGGGTTGAAACAAGTGTTTAGTGTATATATTAAATCTGTATAACAAAAACTGCTTCTTTTTTTCTTTTTTTTAAATGTAACTATAATTTCTTTGAGATTGTATTAGATTATGGTAATGGTTGGGGATAGTGTTACTGACAGACCTTGACAGGAATATTGTTCCAGGAACAACACATGTTGGCAAAATCATAGGAATTGCATATCCAATTCACTCATATGTATGGTGCACCATGCCCCAATTTAATATTCAAAATGTTATATTCCCACTTTCCAGCATTCCCCATGTGAGGAATGAACTGTGACAGGCTGGAAAATAAACCCTGTCATGGCGCTGCAGCTCTCACATGGAGTGGTTTATTTTCATATGTGCCTGCATGTCCCAGAGGCTGCCAAAAATAATTATTTTTCAGGCTAACTTACTTTAGTGTTGGTCCTTTTAAATGGCAAAATATTAGTGTTCCAGACAAAGTCATTCCAGAGCAATTTACGGTTGGATGTTCTGATCAGTAGTTAGTAAAGAGTGTTGTTGAACACAAGATGCTTACATGGAACAGGGTTTTTGTTGTAATCTGCATTAAATGAGACAAAAATGGCAAAAGTTTATCTGCAAACTAATCACCTAAAAAGAATTAGTTGTGCTTGATTGTAAGGGATTTTGTGCATGATAAAACCGAGTGAAAAAAAACCCTCACACACTTGCACTGAAGTAGAGGCCATAGAAACTTAAGTATGTTGTTTTGACTTGGACCACCTAGCAACGCTCTAGCAACCACCCAGAACACCCTAGCAACTGCATATCACCTCCCTGGCAACCACCCTGAATACCTTAGTGGCAAGTTTTGTATTATAACTCTCTTCTTAAAACCTAGTTGGATAGTGTACTTTTTACCTCTGCTATCATGAATGTGAATATCCAAATCACCATTAATGCACAGGCTTGATGTGCTTTCAGTTCCCACCTGACAGTGAGAGGGCACATGTAGTGCTCTCCCAAACACTGTAGGTGGAGAGATCAGCGGTTAAGAGTCATTTCGAGACTCTACAGTCAATGGGCATGTTCTGAATGGCACACTGCCATACTACTTGTTCTGTTTTTACAGTTTGCAACATGTACACTGTGTGACACACTCATTTTGCCAAAACGTGCAGTATACACTGTACAACCAGAACACACTGTGTGGAACAGGGCCGTGCACAGACATTTTAAGGGGCAGTGGCCTAAACCAAAAAAGGGGCACTACAAAGTGTGCCAACAACAGAAAATTTAGTTATTTGTATTAGATCTGATCGAGAGTACAATCATTTGATTAGACAAGCTGCTAATTCTAAGAACGAGATATGTTGTACACAGGGCTGGACTGGAGCAACAACAAAAAAAAAAAAATAGGCCCTGGCATTTTGGCCTAGACTGGCCCACTATATGATCATAAACACCACCCATCTTTGCACGCCCATAAATATATGCATACCAACTCCAATTCCTTAAAACCACTAATGCCATGTAATGAGTGAGTATATGAACGAGTGAGAGTTAACAGATGAAATAAGTAAAAATTTGACATTTATTAATACAGTGATGAAGCCTAAAACAAGCTATAATCTGCATTGGCATAGCAATACCAGTGTTTCTCACAGGATTTTTGGTAAAACTGTGGTGGGTGGACCTCGGTCCTTCTAGGGGGGTTTGGGGGCCATAAGAAAATTTTGTGCATTTTAATGTTAAATTCATCAATCTGGTGCACTTTGAGAGTTCAAAAATAAAAGCTCCAAACCATATTCTTTGTGCAAATTAAACAAAGAAAAATTCAAACCTCTTTTAGTTACAGTGGCCCTCATTTATCAAAAGTGCGTACACCAAATTTCCAGCGTACACCGGGCGTACACCCAAAACCACGGTGACTTTGAGATTTATCAATATGGACTTTGGCGTACGGCACGCTCAAATCCTACACCTGCTCAGGAGGTGGTGTACGCACGTTTTGAGTGCGGGAATGCGCAGAAAAACAATTCCTAACACCACAAAACGCACTGACAAACTAAAAGATATAATATATTATGACCCACTGTAAAAAAACAGCAACATAGTAATTATAAAATTAAGTGTTTATTTTTGTGCAACATGGACTTCAATGTTTAATTTGTGTGACTTTACCAAAGCATTTGAATTGTAGGCATATGTATTCCTTAAGTTGCGAGCCTGTGCGCTTTACCTGACGTTTTGTTTATACTTTCGCCTGGCTCCGCAGCGCGAGTCTCCGCAGACTGCGCGCGCACCTCCCCAAACGGACGAGGCGTTTATACTCGACGCGCTCGCCGTTGTACTATTCTTTGAAACGATGGTTAGGCCAGGGTTAGGCCCGGCAGGTATGCACGGATTGGGTTTAGTAATGAAAGGCTTTCAATGACCAAAAAAATAATTCAGACTGACAAAACAATAAAAATGCCATTCTTCTTCTTTTAAATAATAATAATAATACAAATAATAATAACGACATTCTTCTTCTAAATAACAATAAGCGTCATTAATAATAAAAATCTAGAAATCAATTTTGTTTCTTTCCACTTCCCTGGTTTCGCTTTCTCTTTCTCAAAGAAGTTTCTCTTTAATTTGCCGTCTTCCGTGTGTCCATGGCGTAAAATGAGGGCGTGGGGGGAGCGGAGACTTGAATATATAGGGGCGTGTTATTCTAATGACGATCGATTTCAGCCGCGGCATTTATCAAGGGCAGGTATTGCGTACACCAGAATTTCAAAGGTACGCACAGCTTCATAAATCAGGCGATGAGAGGAGTGTAAGCATAATCTTACGCCAATATATACGCCCGTTTCTACGCAAGATTGATAAATGAGGGCCAGTGTCTATTTACATTACACCTACTACATAATAATAGTTATAATATTAATCCAATGACAGTAATAGCCATATTTTGTAAAACAAATGCACTAAAACAATAAAGGAAACTTTCATAATTAGTTTTGTACTAATTTCTACTTGAAAGAGATATAAGCACATAATCTTTTATTTTGACAGAAACTGCATCGAGCTTTTATTTTGGCGGAAAACATGGTTTACAAACGCCTCTCATTCAATTTCTAGTGAATTGCGGTAATCGTCAACTATGCAGATGTGGAAATAATCTGTAACTGGGTTATGGGTTCCTACACTCATCACATAGCCTAGGTGTTTTGAAAGTAGTTCTGCTTACCGCAGGCTCTACACGTTCTCATCTCTCTCCTGATCCTCCTCACTATCATCATCTGCCAAAGGAGCTGATGAAGGGCAGAAAACATACACTACCGTTCAAAAGTTTGGGGTCAGTAAGATTTTTAATGTTTTTAAAAGAAGTATCTTCTGCTCACCAAGGCTGCATTTATTTGATTAAAAATGCAAACAAAAACAGTAATATTCTGAAATATTATTACAGTTTATAACAGCTGTTTTCTATGTGAATATACAGTAAAGTGTAATTTATTCCTGTAATCAAAGCTGAATGTTCAGCATCATTACTCCAGTCTTCAGTGTCACATGATCCTTCAGAAATCACTCTAATATGAGGATCTGATGCTCAAGAAACATTTATGATTATTATCAGTGTTGAAAACAGTTATTTACATTTTTATTTCAGGATTCTTTGATGAATAGAAAGTTCAAAAGAACAGAATTTATCTGAAATCTAAAGCTTTTGTAACATTAAACACTACCCTTCAAAAGTTTGGGGTCAGTAAGAATTTTAATTTTATTTTTAGGGAAAGAAATAAAATAAATCAATACTTTTATTCATCAAGGATGAGTTAAACTGATCAAAAGTTACAGTAAAGACATGTATAATGTTAGAAAATATTCTATTTTAAATAAATGCTGTTCTTTTGAACTTTCTATTCATCAAAGAATTTTGAAAAATTGATAATAATAATGTTTCTGAGCATCAAATCATCATATTAGAATGATTTCTGAAGGATCATGTGACACTGAAGACTGGAGTAATGATGCTGAAAATTCGGCTTTGATTACAGGAATAAATTACAATTTAAAATATATTAAAATAGAAAACAGTCATTTTAAATTGTCATAATATTTAACAATATTACTGTTTGTTTTTTATCAAATAAATGCAGCCTTGGTGAGCAGAAGATACTTCTTTTAAAAACATAAAAAAATCTTACTGACCCCAAACTTTTGAACGGTAGTGTATTTTGACACATTTTACAGTGTCTGCTTTAAGGGCCTGTTTCTATTTTTTCACGCTGTTTTTCTGCACATTACTTGCATTTCTTCTCTATTTTGACAGATACACACTGACACTGCTGCACGCTCGCTCACTCGTTTAAAGTTGTGATTGGCCCAGCCCAGTGTCAATCAAGAAAAGAACCAATGGACCGCTGATCTTCGTGTTTCATGGACTGGTCAGTCAGAAGAAGAAAAAAAAACCTAACGCTGACTTTTTCTGACCAATGCATTACATCGGCACAAACCCAGCACCGGCCGCAAATTAAGCAAAACAAAACAAAACGAATGAGCTGCCGATGTACAAATTTTTATAGGCCGTTAAAAAGAAAAAATAATAATAATACAAATAATATACGAGTATGAGATGTATCGGCCCAAAAAGCACGTCGGCCCACCGGGAAAGTGCGCGGTATGCCCGATGGCCAGTCCAGCCCTGGTTGTAGGCTACAAGTTGTTAGCACTAGTACAAAGAGCCAGAAGCCAGAAGACCAAGAGCAAAACATTACCGACATAAATAAAAAAATAAAAATAAAAAAAGACCAATTTCGCAGATTCAACCACTGTCTTGCATAGCCTACCTGTTAATGCGACAGCTTTCGTGAACTGTCGTATACTGTGAGTGATGCTGCGGAGCGAGCGGGAAAACCTGGAGCGCATTAGCGGAATCAGCGGCATGCTTTGAGCGGAGCGGTGGGGGTGGGGAAGAGGGGCACCTCAGTCGATGAGGGCAGAGGGGCAGTGGCTCTAGCCACCGGGCCACCCCCCTGTGCACGGCCCTGGTGTGGAATATTGTATCCTACAATGCAATGCTCTCAGCTAGAATTTACACTCGAGGGTGTCGTGATGACTAAACTAATACTAAGTGATAATGGCCAACATTTTCAAATATCCCTGTCATGACTCAGTATTTGATGCATGCAGCTTCACCAAAAATATATACAGTATATATATATATATATATATATATATATATATATATATATATGTGTGTACTCAGTATATGATCACAGTATGTATTTGTGAAACTGTATACATCGATATATATCGACACACACACACACACACACACACACACACACACACACACACACACACACACACACACACACGATGTGAACACATTTTGATGTCATGTGATAAGAAAGCTATGAAACAAAATGTGTGTTTGTAATATTTTATCATTATTAATACCATACATATATTTAATATATATACTGTACATATATATTTTTATATATTAAATTAGCAATATACAATATATGGGTATTTGATCAACTTTGGGTAAAACAGTATGAATTTATAAGGCATAGTATATATTTTAGGGGATGCAACCGGTCACAATTTATTTCCTTTTCTATCTTTTTAATTACTATTTGGCAATGTGGCGTTACAAACACTACCAGACAGTTCAAAAATGTGATAAATAGTACATTTCTTATTTTTTTACTCTTGTATGTGATATTATGTAAGCATGAGCAATGATTTTCTTTTTCCAGTATGTTCTCTCTATTTGGTGGAATTTTCTTAAGCCAACTTATTAGGCCAGCCTCTCTCTCTCTCTCTCTCTCTCTCTCTCTCTCTCTCTCTCTCTCTCTCTCTCTCTCTCTCTCTCTCTCTCTCTCTCTCTCTCTCTCTCTCTCTCTCTCTCTCTGACACATAATAGCAGTCTGTGGTTTCTCGAGTCTTAATGCTGTCTGTTTCTCTTTCTCTGTGGGCTTCCTCTGCTGTCCTATCCAATCTGTCTAAGGACGTGTGTATTGTATATGCAGTTATCATTACCTTTGGTTTTAAAGTGATCTCTCTGCTGGTGTGAATCAGAATCTGTTTGCGATTCTTGGACATCTTAACCATGTCATCTGTTTCATAAAGTCATGCAAAACAGTCATCAGTGGTTTAGACATAGAAACATTTTAATTGTGCATGCTTAGCTGAATAAATTCAACTTCCACTACAGTTTAACTCTTTCTTGCAAGATTTGTCATCTAGTGCTTTTCCCCCTTTTAAACAGATAGCTACAGATTCTCTCTGACACAAACAGATGGAAAAGTGAGGGAGGGAGAGAGAGAGAGAGAGAGAGATGCCCTCTTTTGGCTGTCAGTATCATTGTGCACATTCATTCTGGTCTGTTGTCTGTCTGACAGTCTGTCTCTCTCTCTCTCTCTCTCTCTCTCTCACTCACACACAAGTGTCACAGAGAGCTGGACCCCAAGTCACACACTGCACCCAAGTCACGTATGGCCATGTGTCGAGCTTATGTGTGTGAGGAACTGAGTTTCTGGTGGGACAAAATTTGTCAGAGAAGTGAACTACTGCAAATAATTTATATAAATGCAAAAAAAAGAGAAGATTTAACTGTATATAAAACAATATATAAGTCTGTGCTGTCTTTATTAAGATAAATTGTTATTAAAATGAATACCTTATTAAGATAAATGCTTGTGTATTTAAAGGCACGTTTAAAGGGACAGTTCAAAGCCATTGACATTGACTATTACAAAAGGTTTCTATTTCAAATAAATGCTGTTTTTCAACATAATAATAATAAATGTTTCTTAAAGAGCACTAAAACAGCATATTAGAATGATTTCTGAAGGATCATGTGACGCTGAAGACTGGAGTAATGATGCTGAAAATTCAGCTTTGATCATAGGAATACATTACATTGCAAAATATATTAAATAGAAAACCGATATTTTAAATTGTAATATATTTCACAATAGAGGATATAGAAACTTGGAGGTTTGTGTTCAACTAGTAGGAGACCATCTAACAAGCACCCATTGTCTTAAAATGTAAAAATAAAATTTCTGTAATAAAATTTCTGTTGCTTGTTCTCGTTTTCTCTTTATTTTCTCTCTGTAGCCACTGTCATTCTTTCATAAATGCAGTGGACAGAAAGGCTGTGTTGTAGGCTTGACCCTAAACTTACACACACACACACACACACACACACACACACCACACACACACACACACACACACACACACACACACACACACACTCACACTCACACACACTCTTTCTCTCTCTCTCTCTCTCTCTCTCTCTCTCTCTCTCTCTCTCTCTCTCTCTCTCTCTCTCTCTCTCTCACACACACACACACACACACACACACACACACACACACACACACCAGATATTAGCTCTTTACTGCTGCTCTTTCAGGCGTGTCTCAGACAAGCTTTCATGTTACTCTTATCAAGCTCACTATTCATCCTTTTTTTCTGTTTCCTCTGAGAGAATGAGTGTGTATGTCAATTAAGTGTGTGTGTGTGTGTGTGTGTGTGTGTGTGTGTGTGTGTGTGTGTGTGTGTGTGTGTGTGTGTGTGTGTGTGTGTGTGTGTGTGTGTGTGTGTGTGTGTGTGTGTGTGTGTGTGTGTGTGTGTGTGTGTGTGTGTGTGTGTGTGCACGCTTGCATGCACACTTGGGTGAGTTTCACTTCATCCAAAGTATTAGTGTCAGTATGGCCCAGGTCTTTTCTTCCTAGATTGAAGGAGGGAGAGAGAAAGAGGGTCTCAGGAGACAGAAGCTATTCCGGTTATAGAAAGAGTGAAAATCTAAACAACTCACTATATCGCATATGTAGAAACAAAGATCGCACTTGGCCACTACCATCACTGTGTTTCTCAAATCTTGGAAGAGGAAAAACAGTGGGGCTGCTCAAAAATGTTTAGTGTATTGCTGGTTTTCACAGCAGAAGTGAGTTATGTTTAGATGTGTACCGGTCCAGGTAGCAGTTCTGCTGATGTGCAAAGTTGGTAGCCTAGAAAAACCCAGACAAACTTCCAGCAAATTTAGATTTGCTCTGCAAGTAGTCTGGCAAAGAGCCCATTCAAGACGATTTCTAATCCGTCCAAATCGCGGCACCAGTCAGAAACGTTGAGGTGGGCTTTACACGATGACGATCGCTCTGATTGGTTTTAGGTCTATCCAATTGCGCCCAGAGGCATTTGAGCGACGTCCGTTGGTGAAGCGCAGCAGCTTTTAAATGCATTATTATATTCAAATTGCAAACACATGAGGACAGTCTCCATGAAAGACCCACTGGCAGATGAACGTGCTACTACATTTCTCTCCGAAACGGTAGGAAATTAAATTAGATTTAATAGAGGATTTTAACTGTGACAAGATGATTGACAGGGCAGTTTACGTGACAGGACGCACGCGACAGATCCGTCCGATAAAGATGACGAAGTAGTATGTCCCAAAGCTTGCCTACTTTTTTGCTACACATTCAAAAGTAAATACCTTTTCTTCACAAAAAGAGTACATACTTTTATGGCGTAGTGTAACTTAGGACGCAGCATATGGTTTTAGGTCTATCCAATTGCGCCCAGAGGCATTTGAGCGACGTCCGTTGGTGACGCCCCTTTGGAAATGAGTTATTAATGAAGCTTTGCCAGACCATAACTCAGTTACTACTGAGAATGGTCTGGTTTTAACCAGGCTACAAAGTTGGCACTTCCATGAGTGTCTTGTTTCTTTTGTATCGCATATTAAATAAACTGTTATCTAAATAAAGTTAACCGAAGAGCATAGGTTTAACTCATCAAATGAATCCCTTTAAAAGGATGATTTTGGCCTGTCCCACCTCAGAGATCTTGACCTTCTCGACTATGTAGCTTTATTTAAGCAAAATGTGCAAACTTGTTAGTTACACCTGGCAAAGTATTTTTTTTTAAACATGTCATTTAAAGGCACACTATGCAAGATTTGTACCTTAATATAACAGCTTTGAAGTCATATTGATGGTAAATTAACTTGTAGTAGGGCGAATGCAGGTTTGAGTGGTGGCGCTCTGCAAATCTTTACGACTAAATTGCTTTACGGCACGACGTCACATACATCAACAACAGATGAAGCAGTCTCTATGGAAGACACTAGCACACATTTCAGACGTGAATCAGGGCAGAGTCTACGCAGAAAGCGCGGTCGGAAGAGTCAAGGAAATAAAAAAACGAGAAACTGCGTGAGTGTGTTTACGACAGTAACGTTAAACACAAGTTCTCCACAGCGACTCTAGGGCATTATACCACCCTTTTAAAGCACCGTTGCTAAATGTTAAAGCTAAATAGACTCTCCAGTCGAGTTAGTCAACTACTCCCATCCTTATAGTTTGGATCTTTTGTGGAAGAAAGAGAGAGAGATAGGCAATGAGGGACTAATGTAAATTGATAGCTAAATTGCAGATACTCAGGGTCGTAATGAGGACTGCAGAGGAGATGAGATCACAGATGTGTCTCTGCAAGGTCGTTTAAGGGTTACAGAGGATAGGGCACTTTTTTAACAGATGTACATGAGTGACCTCTGCACACTCCAGGTTAACACAGCACCGCTCACCTGTCTGTCCTGACCGCGGTATGATCTGCCAGATGAACGCACTGGAAACTATGTGAGGATTTATACAACTCTTTTAAGTTTGTAAATACAGTTAACATAGCTTTACATAGTGGCTTGTTTTATGTGGTTTTTAGGGGCCGTTAACACAATATTGTGTTGTTTTTTTTCTTTACTAACTAAAAATGGAAAACTTTTTTATGCGTTTTGGCCATTACACGACAATGGCGTATCAGGAAAACGTCCTGAAAACTCAAACTTTTGAAAACTGGTTTCATAGTGCAAGTTTTTGTCAAGTCTTCTTTAAACTACAAAAAGAGGAATTTGTGGTGACTATCAGTCTATTGGCATGTAGTGTTTCTTTACAAAGTGACATCGCCAACTACTGGCCTGGCAGCAGAAAACAGCGTTTTAGTCATTTTCGAGGATCCGTATGAACGAGAATTGTTTTGACAACGTTATCCTTTTTTTTTTTTTTTTGTCATTAACTCTAGATGAAACCCAAATAAAGGAATGCTTTAGGTTAGAAACAAATTTAGCTCTATTGGCAACATCTGAGGCTGTCAATTACTACAGATTACACATTTTTCTTTGTTTTTACAAACTGAGTTATAAGTCAATCTATCAGTTTGTAAAAACAAAGGAAAATGGATTCTGCAGTAATGCAGCTAATGCAAGTCTAAGGGTTAAATACAGCAGAGAGATTAAAAATAGAAATGTGATGAAAAATTAGCCTCTAAAGTTGTAAATTGTCTTTTTAAAGTGAGACTACTGTTCTTGGCGGATTAACTTATGTAAATCCAATGTAGGGAGTTTTGATCCATTAAAAAGTACTTTACAGTTAAATGTTTTTGAAAGAAGTAGCTTATGCTCACCAAGGCTGCTTTTAATATTGTGAAATATTATTATAATTGTATACAAATTTTATTGTAATATATTCTGAAATTTAATTTATTCCTGTGATGTCAAAGGTGAATTTTCAGCATTTACTCGAGTCTGCAGTGTCACGTGATCTTTCAAAAATCATTCTAATATGCTGATTTGATGTTTAAGAAACATTTCTTATTATTATTATCAATGCTGAAAACAGTTATGCTGCTTCATATTTTTGTGGAAACCGTGACATTTGTTTTTTTCAGGATTCTTTGATGAATATAAAGTTCAAAAGAGCAGCATTTATTTGAAATAGGAATCTTTTGAAACATTCTAAAATGTCTTTGTGGTCATTTTGATCAATTTCATATATCCTTACTAAATAAAAGTATTAATTTCTTTCAACGAAAAAAATCCGAGTGATGTAATATCCTTTTTAAAAAAATCCTTTTTTTTTTTTGCTGTAAATGTGTCCCATTTGATTCCATTGCTTAGTTTTTCCTTTGTATTTCATTTCCATTGTATTCAACCCAAAAAATCGTTTAGCCAAATAAAGCTGGTATGAACTTGTTTGTTTATATTCCTTTCAGCAAGTTTGAACCACTGTAACTATGCACCAACAATGCCTAGCTGGTTAAGGTTATTAACCAGGACTCTACATTTACCAGCTTAGATCTTGAACCGGTGAGCTATACCACTCTAATTCACTTAGTATTTTGTGTTATTTTGTTTAGACTCTGATCCAGATTCATCTATGGCTGGTTTTATCTCCTACTCTCCCACGAGGCCCAGATATACTTAATGGAGCCTCTAATTATCTCTTCTCATCCATGTTCCCATGTCTACACAACATACGCTCTCTCCCCAGCTTGGATCTTTTGTTTCTTTCTGTTTGTCTCTCTGTACTCTGTCCTCTCTTGTGAGCTCGTAACTTGTTTCTCTTCTTTCCAAAAATTTCCCAACACTCCCCACCTATCAGTAGGTGTATCCCAGCTGAGTGTGATGAGGGGTGGGACTGTCCTACACAGTTATAGTGTGGAAACACACACACACACACACACACACACACACACACACACGTCCTGTCTTCATAGCTTACTCTTCATAATCCCGTCTCAGCATGAGGGAGATAAGCTACCGCAGCTGCAGGAGGATGAGAGAGAAAGAGCAGCAAAGGAGAAAGAGTGACAGGAGAAGGAAAGATGGACCACGGGAGGGGAAAAAGAGGGGTGAGATGTCGTGTGCACTGCAAAAAAATCATTTTATTAATCAGTTGTGCTGTTTTGATTTACCTTAAACATATCTAATCATGCAAAGTAATCTAATATTTAAAGCTAAAGTACTTTAAGCATATATTTCATTAGATTTATGCGCAAGATAAGACAAAAGTGCCAGTGGGGTAAGACAAATACACTTAATTCAAGATTGATTCTCTGAAAGTCTTACGCAGGTTTGCTTCTCGGGGACATTTCCCGGGTAAAAAAAGTTTCGATATTTTTACTGGAAAACACTGAAATGCTGATTGAGAAAATGATTTTTTTGTAGTGTGCAAGTGCTGCGATTAAGCTGTGGAGAATGAGCGGCGTGTGTTTGTGTGTGTGTGAAGGAAAGAGTAATGGCGTGGGATATCTGAGCTCTGGCGTAAAGCTGAACTGAAAACTGCAAGCCGTCTAAAGCATGTTAAATTTGACCTTGTTTCCAGAGAACTGTGGAAACTTTCTATCACAAGCTCTGCGTTCGCTGAGCCGTTTTGCACTATAAGATAGGTTTGTTCCCATGCAGGGAAAAGTTACATCCCAGAGAGATTTTTATTGCATTAATGGAGTTCTGTTTTATTTACACTACAAGATTTTTGATAGAAGTCTCTTCTGCTCAACAAGGCTGCAGTTATTTGATCAAAAACGCAGTAAAAACAGTAATATTGTGAAATATTATTACAATATAAAATAATTTTTTCTATGTTAATATATTTTCAAATGTAGTTCATTCCTGTGATCAAAGCTGAATTGTCAGCATCATTACTCCAGACTTCATTGTCACATGATCCTTCAGAAATCATTCTAATATGATTTGATGCTCAAGAAACATTTATGATTATTATCAATGTTGAAAACAGTTGTGCTGCCTCATATTTCTGTGGAAATCATGATGCGTTGTTTCAAGATTCTTTAATGAATACTAATAAAAAGTTTAAAAACAGCATTTTCTCTTTTGATTAATGCTTGATTAATTAAAAGTATACTTTTTTTTTTTTTTTTTTTTTTACGTTTGAACGGCAGTGAAATTTATCAACTTTGTCTGATATTTCTCTAAACTACCATAGGTTAAAAAGGTTCAAATGATATGATCATTGATATTTACGAGACAATATACAGTTAGATGATTATTGAAGCAAAATAAAAACAATAAGAGAAGTAAAAACAAGGGCATCAAATCTAAATAGAAATGATTGTATTAGCTCACTTGTAGAAACCGGAAAAGGAAACAGAACAGAATAAGACTTCAATTATACATTGTCATTATTCAGAAATATTTTACTAATGAGAATCAAGTTTCTATAGAGCAATGTCATAAAGAGAGTATAGAGCTATAAAAAGAAAGAATGTGATAAGAAATGCTTGAGTTCATATTGAGATCTTTGACTTTGCTATCTTTTGGCAAATTTGAGCTAATTTGAAAAGCTTCTTGATATCTCTTCTGGAACTCTAGATGAGACAAGCGACTAATGTCTTCTGTCAGGAGAAAATCTGAGAGCCGTCTCTGAGAAACTGTAAAGCAATATGAGAGATCTCATTTGTGATTATTCATGTGTTTTGTTTTCTGACATTTTCTGGAAAGCGCAATTGTTCATGCAGACATTAAGATCTTTCTTCCGATTATGGCGAGGGTCGTGCGTCCTAACGGACGGGGCTTTTTTTTCTTATTGCAACATGAGCATTTGGCTCATCCACCCATCCAAAACTATTTTATAATTATCTTTTTTTTTTTTTTTTTTGCCAGATCCATAAATATTTCTCTAGCCATAAACTGTTTTTTAAAAAAGTTTATGTATTTTTCTTCCTTCGACAAAGGATTTATTTATCTGTAACTGTTGGCTTTCTATCGAGCGTCCCAGTGGATAGTGCTGTGTTTTATATCACATTTTGTTTCTTATTGCAACATCAGTTTTCTTTTCAGATTCAGATTTCTTCCTCCACTGCTGGACAAGTTTAACAGTCGCTGCTTCGTCCCCATGGGTTTGTTTTTAATAAAAATCTGAAGTGTCTTTTCTGGTATCTTTCCAGCTGAGTCTTCTGGAAGAGAGATGCGGTTATGTGATGGTTAACAGTGACAGTCGGTTAGTTGTCGGTTCTTATACTCTTATACTGTAAGTTTATTATACTCACTAAGGCTGCAAAAATACAGAAAAAAACAGTAATATTGAGAAATATTATTACAATTTCAAATAACTATTGTAATGTGATTTATTCCTGTGATCAAAGCTGAATTTTCCAGTCTTCAGTGTCACATGATCCTTCAGAAATCATTCTAATAAAAAAAAACATCTCTTATTATTATCAATGTTGAAAACAGTTGTGCATCTTAAGATTTCTGTGGAAACTGTGATACATGTTTGATGAATAGAAAGTGTGTGAAGGCTTTGTGTAATATAACAGATGCTCCTCCATGCAAGTGTTAATGAGTGTTAATGTTGTTCTGTGCCGTGTCATATGAGCGTCTGGGCTTCATTCAGCTTATTTTCACAGTGTTCTGCTTTATAATATGTGTGTGATGGTGTGTGTGCGTGCTCCGTTGGACAGATGTACATTTTAACCTTGAAGGAGAAAGAGAGAGGGGTGGTCGGTGATAAAACTCCATCAGAAAATGCTGATTTGAGCAAAAGCATTCATGCACAACTGCAACAGCTTTACATTCACACACACACACACACACACACGCACATACACACACTGATGTCTTGGTGATGTTAGACTCTTACATTAGCCTTGTGTCAGGCATTTTTCTAAAGCTATTATTTCATTAAAAGTATATATTTTTGTTCCTACGACAAAGGATTGGTTTGCTGTAACTTTGAGTTCCCTAGCCAATCTTTGATTTTCAACTAAAGTAAAAGCTGAGATGCATAAAAAATAGGATGTATTTTTTTTTTTAAAGAATTGGTGGAACTATACGGTTATCCGGACCACACCTATTTGGGTAGGGTGGGTAGGGTTAGGGTTAGGGTTAGATTAACCGTATAGTGCATTTACGTGTGGTCACGTGTGGTCCGGATAACCGTATAGTGCCGAATTGGTCATTGAAAATTTCATTTTGATTGATAATAATAATCTTTTCTTTAGTTGGCTGTTGCGATCTTTGTGATTCACTGACATTTGTTACATCAAATAAAACAATTGCATTGCATTTAGAAAAAAACACTACTTATATTTAGCATAGATGCATTAAATCAATCAAAAGCTAATAAATGACAATAAAAACATTTAAAATGTTTTTATTCATCTTTCTATTCATCAAAGGATCCTGATAGAATGGATCCCAGTTTCCGCAAAAAATAGGGCAGCACAACAATTTTTCCTGAGCAAGGATCATGTGACACTGAAGACTGGAGTAATGATGCTGAAAATGTCAAATTTGAATTTTAAAATGTAATAATCTTTCATAATATTACTGTTTTTGAATAAATAAATGCAGACTTGTTCAGCATAAGAGACTTCTTAAAAAAGAAAACTTGTGCTTGATCAGTGTGTTTCAGATTATTAAACTTTAACGTCTGGATCCCCCAATTTTGATTATAAGTTCACATGCTTGATAAGTTAAAGTTTTGAAAGGGAGAGACAGCTCTTTTCCCTTAATATTTGCAGAAAGAGGTCTGATCTTGTTGTAGACAGACAGTCAGTTTCATCTCTTAGGCCTTGTTTCTGTGGAAGAAGGAAGAGAGAGCGGAACGAGGGACGGAAATACTATTTCTAATAAAAGACTTCCAGAACTATCAAAGCGAGTAGAAAGAGTGTTGGGCCGAGAGAGGAAAAGACAATCTTTCATGTGAGCTGTCACCGTTATCAGTGTGTGCGCTCGTGCCTTTGTGTTTATACTTGGATTTACTGATCAAGCAGAAATCAACTCCATGATGAACATGAAACGCCTCTTATTCTTTCTTCTTTTGGACATTTGTCCCCAATACTTCCACTTTGGGTTGCTGATAGTTTAGTGGTTTATAGGAAAGAAACTCCTGATATACAGTGTCTGTCGTCTGGGATTGATGGGTAGTGCACATGCTCTGGTAAGTTTGAGTCTGGTTGGGGTCTTTTCCAGTCACATGTACACTGTCATTTAAATGGAAAAGAGAAAATAACTATATCCTTTTCTCAGATATTCTAACAAAGTCAAGCATTTTTCTTACTTAATGCCATGTACTTATTGTGGCTTATTGGGATACTCAAACTAAATATTTTTGTGTTATTTTAGTATTTTTTATATATTATTGTAGTATTTATTAATACATTGAATTAGCTATTTTTCTGTTTAGTTAAATTTGAATGATTTTGTTGTCCTTTTGTAATTTTTGTTAGGTTTTTTTTCAAGATTTCTTTAATTTATATATATTTCATTTTTATTTTTAGTAATTTTAGTACTTCAACTTAAACTTGGCTATACGTTAGTTGACAAGGAAGTATTTGTGATTTTTAAGTTTTATAGTTTAAGCTTTTAATCTAATACTTATTTTGTTTCAGCTTTATTTCAGTTAATTTTAATAGTTTTAGTTTTAAAGTTGGCATGAAACAGAAGTTGTGTTCCTCTTTTCTTCCCTATTGTGACGTATATCCAAGTGAAACGGCTTCTGGAACTGAAAAAATCTGGAAACTTGGAGAATTGATTGGACTGTGGTTTGCTATTGGTGGATCTCCTGTGAGTGACAGGTTGCCCCGCCCTCACGCCAGTAAACGTGACATGTCACTGCGAGAGGAAGTTATTTTGATTAAAGGCACATGAATTCTAAAAAAATAATGATGTGCACTGAAGTAGTGGTAGATTCCTGGTTAATGATTAGTTGCCGAGGCAGCAGATTGGCTGTTATTGATGAGTGAAGCTGATTGGATGGACTCAGAATGAGGTTTTTCACTGTGCTGTCTGTGAGCAGGAGTATAGGGCTTCTGTTAACAGAGCAATCAGACCCGAGTCTCTCTTGGACATGTAAAGGTTTCCTCTTGTACTCCAGAGTCCACGCGAGTGGAATTACAACGTTCAGGCATGTGATAAGAAGTCAAACATGCTTGTGTGTGCTTCTATACATGTGCATTAACTGTACAAGGACTATATGTGTTTTAGTCAAGAGGTGTTTGTGTGAATTTAAGATTTGGAGTGTATGTGTATGCGGAAGCGTGTGTATGTATGTGAGTGTGTGTCAGAAGCATCTGGAGACAAGAAGGTGTGATTTCACTGGATGTGACAGAATGAAGTATTGCTCTGAAAAGAGAGAGAGAAGGAGAAAACCACAGATGGAGCCACGCTCAGTTAAACAGTGAACGGTCGGCTATTCCATGTTGTTTTCAGTCCAAAACTGTAACTTAAGTCCTTTATTTCATGAGGATTCTATTTACAATATTTCACCTCAAAATCTAAGGAAATAAATGACTAAATATTTAACATTAAAAATGTAAACCTAATATTAGGACCATTTAGATTATTGTGTATTATGCATTACCATAATGCATCCAGCATTTTCCCTGTTTGTTTGTTTGAATTTTTTTGTTCTCAGTGATAATTCTCATATATGAATATACGCAAGTATATATAAAATATACAGTATGTAGTATATATTGTATTACAGGTATTTGTCTTGAAATAATATATATATATATATATATATATATATATATATATATATAATATGTGCGATTTTAATAATATATTTTTTTAAGATACAAAGATACATCAAATATTATATATTATTTAATGTTATATATCACATACATATTGTACATCTTTAAATAATATAAAACATAATTATATATTGTAATGTTATATTTGATATTAAATATATATCTTTAAATTATAAATAACATATACTAAACTATTAAACACATTTCAATTAAAAATATAATAAACATATGCAGTATTATAATACACCACAATAAAAATATTGTTATTAATGAGTCTTATAAGAATTACTTTTGAGAATAATAAGAATTACAATAAAAGAAAATGTAAAAAAAAAGAAACTCTGTGGCAGCATTATTATTATTTTGTGTGTGTGTGTGTGTGTGTAAACTGTGATTATTATTTGCTGCACTAAATGTACTGTATTTTTATAACTGCTCATAGTTATAACATGGCTCACAATATTGAGCTTGTTTCTCATTTCTAGATGGATTACTTTACCGTGGTAAACTGCTGGAAGATGAGCCCCATTAATCTCTCGCACTCTTTCGTTTCTCACTTTCCTTCTTCCCACTCTTCTATTTGCTTCTCTCCATCCTCCCGTATGCGGTCTGTCTCTCAACACGTTTCTCTGCATTTTTAGCCGTCATGCCTTCTTTCTCTCTTTCTTCCCTCCATCTGTCCCTCCTCTTTCCTCTCTCCCTTCTCTTTTCTTTCTCCAGTAATATCTCTTTCTCCTCCCCATGTCACCTCAGTCAATCTGACCTCCACCCCAAGGAAAGCTTTATTGCACATAGTTTGCTCCTTGCTGAAGTTCTCAGTTATGTTTAATGTAAGCTTTTGTCTCATATGTTTCTCATAAATTCCTTAGGATAATGAGGTTTTTAATGACATTAGATATATTTAAATCAGCATAAATCAAAGCAGAAGCATCTCATTGCTGTCTACAAGAAACAACTGAGATATTAAGGGGGAAAAAAAGTGTGCTTTTTTTGTCCTATGGGGAAACCTGCTTTTCTTTTTTTTCCCACTCACTCTCTCTGTCTGTTTTTTCCATCTGTAGCGTCAGCTCCAAAGGTGAAGCCCATGGATTCTCAGTGGCTCCTGGAAGGTAAAAAGTTGACACTCAAGTGTGAAGCCGTGGGCAACCCGAGCCCCTCCTTTAACTGGTACAAAGATGGCAGCCAGCTTCGCAAGAGGAAAGACGTCAAAATCAAATCCAATAAGTAAGACTCATCAAACACGCACAGATGCACAAGCAAACACACTACTCATACGTTGGCAGAACTATTCTTGGCATCAGAGGTATTAAAAATACATCTCCCATCAACTCGAGCAGAAGATTGTCCCAGTTTGTAAATAGACTCAGAGATTTTCAGAAGGGAGAGAGATGCAGACAGGAGCAGTTCACTCAAAATGAAAACTCTTTCATCATTTACTCGCTCTTATGTTGTTCCAAACCTGTATGATTTTGTTTCTTTATGAAATTATGATGAATATTCACACTGCCCTTTTTCATATAATGAAAGCATAGTGACAAAATGCTGCCGAGCTCTAAATTAGTCCATGTAACTTGCGCGCTATAATCCAAATCTCCTGCAATCATATAATAGCTTTGTGTGAGAAATAGACAGAAATGTATCCCTCCTTATTTGCACTTTCGCATATTGTCGGCACATTGCAGTCGGGTATTAAAGGTGCAGTGATTTCTTAGAATCATTGATGAACACAAACACCCAAACAAACACCCCTCGCTTCATTGCTCTGCCCCCAAAATTCACAAACACACAATGCAAGAGTGGATGCCTCTCTATCATAGCAGAAGCAAAGCAAATTAAAGCAAAGATGATGAACGAACAAATTAACATACAGTACACAAGAGTAAATACTGAGCAGAAATAACACAACCTCGGCATCCGTTTCCAGGCCGTCCCACTTAAGTGCTGAAAAGCTTTTATAATATTAACGCGGGTACTATAAAGCTCTGGGCTGATCATACCTTTCTTTTTCCAGTGATATTCCTCTGACTTTTTCTCTTTTGTAATGTCTCTCAGCCATGTCTCTTTCTACAGTCTTTCTTCAAATCTCCCTCTTGCTCACTCTCTCTCCTTCCCCATCATGAGTGGACACGCCCCCTACTGCTGATTAGCTCACTCTCTCTCTCCTCTCCCATCATGAGTGGACACGCCCCCTACTGCTGATTGGCTCACTCTCTCTCTCCTCTCCCATCATGAGTGGACAAGCCCCCTACTGCTGATTGGCTCACTCTCTCTCTCCTCTCCCATCATGAGTGGACACGCCCCCTACTGCTGATTGGCTCACTCTCTCTCTCCTTCCCCATCATGAGTGGACACGCCCCCTACTGCTGATTAGCTCACTCTCTCTCTCCTCCCCCATCATGAGTGGACACACCCCCTACTGCTGATTAGCTCACTCTCTCCTCCCCCATCATGAGTGAACACACCCCCTACTGCTGATTAGCTCACTCTCTCCTCCCCCATCATGAGTGGACACACCCCCTACTGCTGATTAGCTCACTCTCTTCTCCCCCATCATGAGTGGACACGCCCCCTACTGCTGATTGGCTCTCTCTCTCTCTCCTCCCCATCATAAGTGGACACACCCCCTACTGCTGATTGGCTCTCTCTCTCTCTCTCCTCCGCCATCATGAGTGGACACGCCCCCTACTGCTGATTAGCTCTCTCTCTCTCCTCCCCCATCATGAGTGGACACACCCCCTACTGCTGATTAGCTCACTCTCTTATCCCCCATCATGAGTGGACACGCCCCCTACTGCTGATTAGCTCTCTCTCTCCTCCCCCATCATGAGTGGACACACCCCCTACTGCTGATTAGCTCACTCTCTTCTCCCCCATCATGAGTGGACACGCCCTCTACTGCTGATTGGCTCTCTCTCTCTCTCCTCCCCCATCATGAGTGGACACGCCCCCTACTGCTGATTAGCTCACTCTCTTCTCCCCCATCATGAGTGGAGACGGCCTCTACTGCTGATTGGCTCTCTCTCCTCCCCCATCATGAGTGGACACACCCCCTACTGCTGATTGGCTCACACTCTCTCTCCTCCCCCATCATGAGTGGGCACGCCCCCTACTGCTGATTGGCTCACTCTCTCCTCCGCCATCATGAGTGGACACGCCACTACCCTACTGGTGATTGGCTAAAAGTGTGTTGTGCTGCTCGGTTGGATCCATTTTCAATAACGTTTCTCAAAAATCGCTTACTGCACCTTTAAACCCACTCGAACCCACAACGTTTGGTTCTCGTTTATTTTACTTTTGTTTTAGTCGTTGTTTTTGTCATTTGAAGAAAATATCCTTTAAATTTTGTCAATATTCCATCATACCATTTCATCAATAATCCATTTTGACCTAAATGCCTAATTTTAGTGGATGAGAGTAGTATAAAATTACAGAATAGTTTTATTATGTTTTAGATGTGTTTTAGTGCGTTAGTATTCAAGCAAAATGCTAATATTACCATTATGTGTCCGACGTTGTAGAGAGTGATACATAAAATGCATTATCTTTCTGATGCGTCATCAACTTATTGAAGAGCCTGTATAATTCACTCTTCCACTTCTTCATCTGAACCAGTTTCTGGTTCAAACATATACTGCTAATTTAAACCAGTATTTCCACTTGCCATTGTGCAATGTTTACTACAGTAAAGTTGAACGAGTGAATCAGGTATTCTGAGCTGGTGTGCGTGAGTGGAGGCAGGGCTTTTCTTTTTTTTTTCACAGGAAAATTTAAGGGATAAAATTAGGGGAACTTTAAATATTACACTGTAAAAACTAAAACTTGCCAGTGGACTGGTCTTCAGTAAACAGTAAGCCCCGCCTTCTTTGATCTGATTGGCCATCATTTTGACATTGACGTGCACTGTTAGACCGCTGAGGCAGGCCAGCCTAAAAATAAATAGGCTGTAAAGAAAGTAACTTTTTAAACTTTGTCTTCCTAACACAACAAATAGCTGTGCATAATGGAGGGCAAAAAAATACGTACTGACCCCAAAGTTTAGTTTACTCATCTATCCACATAATTGTGTGCAGGTGTAGGTTGTAATATTAGGTTTATGTTGAATAAAGAAAGTCATACAGGTTCGGAATGACATGATGTTGAGTAAATGATGGCAGAGTTTTAATTTTTGGGTCAGAATGAGTGACAGATTCTTCTCTGCTGAATTTCAGCAGCACCAGGTTTTGATCTACCATCTCAAGGAGGCTCCATCTGGTAATTGTGGGTAATTTCCCTTCCTTGCTTTCCTCTCGCGATGGGACCGTGGGATGCCTGCGTTTCAGAGGGGAGAGTGTGTGGGCCCAAACACGCAATGTTTCCCTCATAGGCGTCTGTAGGTGGAGAATGGAATAAAAGAAAAAAACATATGCCTAAGTTTATATACACTTGGGGTCTAGATAAACTATTCTTCAGTGAGAATTGCATAATCATGCAAATGCCTTAATATATGGGAAAGCGGCGTTTTGTAAAATTGGATAAGGGATAAAACATTTTTTTGCTGAGCTGTGCATGTTGCTGTAACATTGCATCAATGTCATTTAGCTATTCGTAACACAAATCAATAGTGTACGAGTAGCTGTACGTATATTCAGTCCGGATGTCAGCGTCAGTCCGCATGTAGCCGTTCAAAATCCTGGGACCACAGGGCGGGAAACATACGGGAGAATTCAGGGCATTCCGTAACACGTCGGTCCTCCTCTGTTCTCTGACAAAAAGTGCTGAGGTGCACGTTTCCACAGAAAGCAGATCACTCTAACAGGATTGCCTGTTCACTGGCCCCTTGTGTAATTTTGAAAATGTGTGTGTGCTGAAGCTGCAGATCCACAGTCACAGAGACATGCGCTTGCATCCATACACACACTCACTCCAATGAACTGTGAGTGAAAGAGCTGACAGCGTGGACAGGGATGGTTTAATAATGATGGAGGTAAAGTAAGGACAGAAGATGATACACGCAGCTGCCATTTTCTGTGCGTTCTGCTCCAGATTGTGATCCTTCAAGAGCTTTACTCCTCTAATGAGCCATCCACATGCTGACCTGAGGAGAAGGGCTGAGAGACAATACGAGGATCACAGTGACACCACTAGAGACCCCACGCACGATGTGATGAAGCCAAGCGGGACAGATTCCTGGACCGACATCCTTTGTTGGTCCTGGAACAACATTCCTATCAAAAAGTCAGGCCTGAACCTGATCCTAGCCTGAATTTTGCATCCAAAGTCAGGTGTGGGATATTCCTGTATCTCTGAGTTCCAACCATAAAAGCTTTATTGCTTAATTGTGATGTTCCTTATTTGAAAGTTGCTTTGGGTAAAATCATCTGCTAAATGGATGAATATGAATGTACGCTACACTAAAGTACACTACATGTATACATAAAGGTTTCAAAAGGGGTTTTCACAGTGTTACAGTATCGTTTTTGGTTTCCCAAAGAACCTTTCAGTCAACAGTTCCTAAAATAACCATTTTTTTCTTCGTATCAAAAACATTTTAGTAATCTAAACAACCTTCTGTGCAATGGAAAGATTCAATGGATGTTAAAGGTTGTTCGTGGAAATTAAGTTGCCATTAAAGAACATTTATGTTTATGAGTGTCCCGTTCAAAAGTTCAGTTTAGGGCCGCTAAGATTCTTTTTTAAAATTATGTCTCTTATGCTCACAAAGGCTGCGTTTATTTGACAAAAAATACAGTGAACATTTATTTTGAAGAAAATATCCTTTAAATTTAGTCAATATTTCATCATGACATTTCATAATAATCCATTTTAGCCAAAATGTCTAGTTGATGAGAAAGTATAAAGTTACAGAATTGTATTATGCTTTCGATGTGTTTTAGTACGTTTTTAAGAAAAGAGCACATTCACAACATGATTGACACATTTTGTGAAATATTATTGCAATTTAAAATAACTTTCTATTTAAATACATGTTAAAATGTAATTTATTCCTGTAATGCAAAGCTGAATTTGCAGCATCAGTACTCCTTCAGTGTCACATGATCCTTCAGAAATAATTATAATATGCTGATTTGATGCTCAAGAAAAAAATCTTATTATCAGTGTTAATAATTTTTTTTGCTGCATAATATATTTGTGGAAACTACAATACTTTTTTTTCAAGATTCTTTTATAAATCTTTATTAGCATCTATAGTTCCATGATGAACCTTAAACACCATGGAACCTTTCCATTGCACAAAAGATCCTTTTTGAAAAGTTCTTCAGATTATTACAAATTTAAGAAAAAATTACTGTTTTAAGAACTGTTCCATGAAAGGTTCTTTGGGGAACCAAAAAATGGTTCTTTAATGGCATTGCTGTGAGAAGAAAAACCCTTTCTGGAACCTTTATTTTTAAGAGACAATCTTTTGTAACATTATAAATGTATTTACTGTCACTTTTACTATATTAACTTTTGAATAGTGTAAATAGTGTTGTCCAATGCTCAGATTATGTATAATGACACAACATGTTAATGCAAAATTTTGTCAGGTGTAGGATTATCAACAGAAGCGATAACTTATGCACTGGTAAACAGGTTTTATATCATGTGATGCAACTTTGCTTTCCTCATTTTGTGTGCTGGCTTGAGTGTGTGATCTTGGCAGAATTGCTGGGATTTCTGAACCAGTTTCCAAAGTGCCGTTCCATTGCACTTTTCCAAACAGAGCATTGGAAATTCTGACTTTGACTCTGACTTCTGATTGGCTGAAAATAATATTGTTCTAGGACCAAAAAGATGGTGATCCAGGATCATGCCCTTCAGGGATAAATAGTAACACAAACTTGCTTTTTATGCACTTTTGCTAGCCTTTCTTTACCTTCTTTTCTCCATTTTCTGGGTTTTTGTAGATTTCTGTCTTCGCATACCCTCACGTTTTTCCATTTCTCTCTCTCTCTTTGTGTCTTGGCTGTTTATGTGCAGGAAAAACTCAAAGCTTCACATCAGCAGAGTGAGACAGGAGGATTCTGGGAACTACACCTGTGTGGTGGAGAACTCGCTGGGCAGAGAGAACGCCACCAGCTACGTCAGCGTCCAAAGCAGTAAGAGCTCCATTATTTCCCTCTTAGTTCCCTCTCATTGCAAACGAGTCACAGGAGACCAGTGCTCCTGCTCATCATGGGACAGATTCTTACAGCACATGTGCTTTGTAAGATGCCTGTACTCTGATATAGACACACGTGCAGTGAGAGCACACAGGGCCTGTCTTTATGTTGCACTTATAGCTCTTTCGCACTGGTCAGGTATGAAAGATAAGCATTAGGTTACATTTATTTCAAATTCATGTGATCTACTCTTTTGAGTAGTCTAAAAGGATCTCAGCATTTGGAAACAAACTGTAAATACAATAATAACAGCATTTCTTTTTACCCCTCAGTCTTCCTCAAATGTACTTCATTAATAAAACTGTTAAGAGTGAGGAATCAGATTTGGAACAAGAATAATGAAATTCCTTACGTTTTCCATCTGCAGTGTTTTTGCCTGTGCAAAACTAACTGTGAGTGCTTGTTGGGCTGTTGCAAGGTGGTTGCTAGGGTCTTGTAGGTGGTTACTAGGGTGTTGCTAGGTGGTTACTAGGGTGTTTTGGGTGGTTGCTTAGTTCCTCGCTTAGTGGCCCAAGTCAAAACCCTCAAAACCAAGTCCTTCCTTCAGTGTAAATCTATAGGATTGTTTCGCCTGTTTTATAGACCATCAAGCCATAGAATATTAATAGCACACAGCCTCAGGATTTTAGGCAGCATTCAGGGGCCAGATGCATAAACTTAGCTGTCAAGTTGAGATTGTTTCTTAAGAACTAGTCTAACCAACTAGCAGTTAGTTAGGGCTATTCACTCTTACTCTTCAGACTCAAATTAGACCAATCTACCTTTTCATGTAACTGACTTAAAAAATGTATGGCCAGACTTGTATGTATGGCCAGAAAAATAATTAGATGACTAACTTGTAAGACTTGTCAGTCTAAATATTTAATGCAATCGACCTTAGGTCTGTTTTGTAAGTTTTGGTGTTATTTTGTATAACACACCTCTCTCATCTGCTGTTTTACTTACCGATCTCCCCACCTGCTTTAGTCTCTGGAGTATATCACATCAGCTGGAGGCGTTTGATGTGCCGTGACTTTGTGTGTGTGTGTGTGTGTGTGTGTGTGTAACTAATGCGAACTCCATCCTGCCCATCTTAAGGGCAGTAATGGTTGAGTGGTTTGAGATATAGGGTCTTTCTCTCTCTCTCAACTTTGTCCTCCAGCTCTTCACCAAACCCCTCCATTATCTGATGTGTCAGCAGAGTCTCATGGACGCAAAGAATGAATGAATGAGCAAGAAAGGAATGAAATGAATAAGTGAGCAAGTAAAAGAAATGATAGAATAATTTGGGGATTCATGATTAATCAAATAAAACAATAATTATAATTATTATTTTATAATCATATTGATATATAATCACTAAATATTTGTCCAAATAGTGCAGCCCTACAAAGGAGGAAAAAAAATGTTTAATTTTCAGTAAATCTGAAAAATCACAATTATATTTCCCCCCCAAATCATGTAGCCCTAGAATAAATTAATTCTAAATAAATATAATGTTTATAAATGATTGATTGAGTGAATAAGATAGTGAATGAACAAATTAACTGAATGAACCTTCAAAGTTTCACAACAAAAACATTTGAAGGAAAGAGTAAATAAAAATTATTTATAATGTATTAAATTAATTAAATGAGTACTCAAAGATTTAGGATCTTTATTGTTACAATGAGCTAATGTTAAAAATGTCAAATTAAAATAATAATAAAAAAAAATCTTATTTGTTTACCTGTATGTCATGTGATCGACATCAGAGAACCATGAACATGCGAGAATATTTCTTTCTTACTTCAAGAATATTTTTAAGGTATCTGACTGACAAAAAAGTGTGGGAATCCCTGAATTAACGGAATTAATGCAAGCTCTTTATCGTGTTTTTTCCCCAATTAACTAATGAATGAATAAATAGTTGAATTAATAAAATGAGAGGATATGTCTGGGTCTGCGTATTTAGATTGGTGTGTGTGTGTGTGTGTTCCTGTGTTCCTGTGTTCTGAGAAGTAATTGGCTTATTTAATAATCTGAGATCTATTATGTAGTTAAGTCACTGTGAAAGGTAAAAGGGTCCTTTCAGGATGAGTGTGAGAGATAAAGAGAAAGGGCCCTATTTTAACGATCTAAGCACATGGTCTAAAGCACTTGCCGCAAGTGCACTCAGGGCGTGTCCGAATCCAGTTTTGCTAGTTTAACGACAGGAAAAATGGTCGGTACACACGGCGTTGTCCCTATTCTCTTAATGAGTGATGGGTGTGTTTTGGGCGTAATGTGCAATAAACCAATCAGAGTCTCATCTTTCATTCCCTTTAAAAGCCAGTTACGCTCGCGCCATGATGGATTCGCTATTTACATGGTGGAATTTGCAAGCGGAAAAACCCGCCTATACTTCAGACCAGGTTTTTGTTGGTCAATGGTGCAGTCTATTTCAGTTGCCTCAAAATAGCAAGATGCCATCAATGCGCCTGAACACACCTTTGTTTCAGACCAGCTCACCCATGGGCGCACAAATGGTCGCAAATGCATTTGCTATTCCTATGCGCAGGACATGAAAATGATAACTGCGTCGGGCTGAAACTAGCAAAAAACACTTGCGTTGCGCCTGGCGCGTGTGTTTACATGTTCTGTGTGCATGTGTGTGTTACGTGTATGTGTACAGTGGATAGTTGCAGATAACTCTCTGTGCTTAATGAAGATAAACTGTCATTTTGGTAGATTCTGCACTCCAGGAACAGCAAGCATTTCAGTCCATAAGTGCACAGATTTCAGCTATATATAACAGCACAGACACCGACCGGAGAGACAAAAAGAAAGAGAGGGAGAGATGCACTAGTGGCCATATGGGGGGTCACCAGGGTAGTATCTATGCAGTATTTGAGAGCATAGAGCTAAAACAGGACAAAAACTGCGCAAGCTAAAGCAGAACGTCCTTGAAGACGGGTCATTTAGGAGAAGTGTGTGTTTACATCTTTGTGTATATATGTTTGTGTGTGACGTGAGACCCAGCTGGACTCTGGCCTCTGAATTCTTCAGCTGCAATGCCAAGAGCCTGTCAGATACAAGAGCCAAGTATACTTAACGCAAAATACACACACACACATACATAGCCGCAACCACAATTGACCCTGTTTGTGCTCTTAAAGGAACAGTGCACCCAAAGATAAAAAAAAAACTGTCATGTACTCCCCCTCATTCATTTCAAAACTGTACAAATTTTGTGTAAGTAAAATGATAAATGTTAATGTTGCGTTTCTCCTTAAGAAGAAAGTTGAGGGTCAAGGTCCAAAAAGGATGGAAAGTATCATAAAACGACCATTAAAGTAGTCCATACAACTCGCACATATTCCAAATCCACATATTCTAAAGCCATACACACTACAGTTTTTGAAAGAAATTAATACTTTTATTCAGCAAGGATGTATTAAATTGATCAAAAGTGATATAAAGACATTCATATCTAGTTCAGTCATGAAACTCTTGAGGGAGCAGGCTGATGGGTCCTTTACATCCAATCTGCAAGCAATCACAGCATAACCGCATGGCACAATGAAATTGCTTACTCAACATTTAAATAGTCTGGTTCATTGTTTCCTGTAGGCTAGTCCTGAACCCTCCACCTCCCCCAGCTCCACCTGTCTAGATCTGCTACAGGATTAATGTATGTCTATTCATGCAGCAGCAGCATATCTTACATTCTCACAGCAGTGTGTCTGTGTATCTATTAGCGGTAGCAAGTCCATACTTGCTCAGCATTTGCCATATTCATTAACATTGCCATATTCAATAACATGTTAAAACTATTCAGAGAGTTGTCATTATTGAAATATTATTACAAAAGATTTCTATTTTAAATAAACGTCATTACTCCAGTCTTCAGTGTCACAGAAATCATTAATAATTGATGATTCATAATGATTTACATAAAAACAGTTGTGCTGCTTCATTTTTGTGAAAATTGATTCTTTAACAGGATCCTTTGAAAAGAGCAGCTTTTGTTTGAAATAGAAATCTTTTGTAACATTATAAATGTCTTTACTGTTTACAATTAAGTGCATCCTTGCTGAATAAAAGTATTAATTTCTTTCAAAACTGTTTTGTATATGGTTTTAGAAGATTTGGAATATAGCGCATGAGTTGTATGGACTACTTTTATGGTTGTTTTATGATATTTTTATCCTTTTTGGACCTTTACAGCCCCTATATTTTTAAGGAGAAAAGTACAGTAGCATTAACATTCAAATAATTTCTCACAAAAATCAAATAGCATGACAACATTTACATTTTTGAGTGAACTACAGGTATATGTTTAATAAATGGCCCTGGTCTTATTTTGCATGATTCATCAAGTGCACACACTTTCGAGATAAAAATGCCTGCTTTCATAATCATAATCATGATGTTATCACAATAAATAATTTATTTTGTCTCTAACATAATAGAAATTCTGTCTTAGAGTCAGATAAACTAATAATAGTACAGCCTAACAGTCACTATATCCAATCTAAGTGAAAGTACTCAGAATTTGTTTTCTGCATTTAACCCATCCAAGTTGGTGCACTCACATTAGGAGTAGTGAATACACACGCACACACACACACACACACACACACACGGAGCAGTGGGCAGCCATCCTCTGGAGCGCCCGGGGAGCGATTGGGGGTTAGGTGTCTTGCTCAAGGGCACCTCAGTCATTTTCTGCCGGTATTGAGAATCATACCTGCAACCTTTGGTTTACCAGTCTGACTCTCTAACCATTAGGCCACGACTGCCCCCTATCTAATCTCAATCAATAAAATGTGCCACAATGCATTGTTTGGCAGTGAATATTTTATTATTAAGTCAGGAATACATGGAAATAAAATGCATTGCAGATTCCTTATCATGCATCTATATGAATGAGCGAATCTCACAAAGGCACATGGACACAGGTCATATTAAATTGATGATTCTGGATCCATTGTTACTGTTGAGATAAATGAGGAATGAGTCCAGCTAAATGAGTCTGATGCAAGCGCAGACATGAAACACACTCCTGCGCATGCTGCTCTGCCTCCACCCCTGCTCCCCTGCCCTGTACTGTATACTGTCTATGGTTTTTTTAAATAGTTTGTGAAAAAGTATGCTGTATGCAACAGTAAATGGTTCAAACAGTTTTTCACATGACCCCGGTGTGTATGTTTAATACAGCATCCAATTATTCCATTTCATTCAAACACACTGGAAACAGAAGATCTGGTCGTTGTGGCATGCCGAATTTGTTAAATTTATATATGTGTATATATATATATATATATATATATATATATATATATATATATATATATATATATATATATGAAGAGTTCAGATGCAAAAGCCATTAAGTGCCATCTGAAATTTTCTTCTAGAATGATCATTTTTATAAAGCTTGTATATTTAAGTTAAGTAATTTCACTTAAATGGCAATGCAAATTACCTATTAATTGTCATTTAAGTGAAATTACTTAACTTAAATATACAAGCTTTATAAAAATGATCATTCTAGAGGAATATTTCAGATGGCACTTAGAGGCTTTTGTATCTGAACTCTTCATATATATGCTAATACTTTTGTCTCCTTTATGATAATTGATAATTTTGGAAGTTGAATTATAATAAAGAATCTGCTAAATAAAATAAAAAGTAAATGCATACAAAAATTCGTCGGTGCAAATGAACAGTATACACACTGCATAGCACTTTCTTTCAGCTGTACTTTATAGTACGAAGCCTCTTTTTTTAACCCACGTTTTTCTCTCTGTTTCCCGTCAGTGGCTCTCCTGATAATCTGTCTCCTTCAAATCCCCCATTCCTCCACTTCCATTCACTCCCCTCTTCATTAGCCTGTCTCTCCATCCGTTCTGCTCCCCCTGCATGCAGTTCTGCAGCGTGTGCATGTGTGTGTTTCTGCGTGCATGTGATCGCTCTCGCGGCGGACATGTCTGTGAATGCTGTCTGAATGGGTAGTGCCTGTAAGTGGTTCGATGTCATTGATCGGCGCCTGGTTGAGTAGAGTGGATCAGCATCCCCGTACAGGCCCCCGTGTGACTTACGGCCTTCCCCGCGACCCCCCTTGCTGGGGTGTGAATCATGTTCTCCTGACTGTCCGGATCCATCCGTCGGCTCAGAGCCAAGGCTAATGGAGCTAATATCCTGCCACACCAGGATGGACTACGGGACGGAGGGAAATATGTGCAGTCTTTAAAAGCCCCTCTCTGGATCTATTTAAAGCGGAGAACAGATGCACTGCCAGTGCAGCACCTGATCAACATTATTATTGTCTTTTAGTCATAATAATCTATCTATCTGTTAAAAAAACTGCTGCTTTATGAATTTGAATTCATTTCAGTTGTACTTTATCACATTTAAATTCACATTGCAATTCTGTATCCTGTTTGCAACCTCAAGTCAAATCCAATTCAAATTCAGGAACTGAATAAAACATTCTTAGTTCAATTCTAAATACCTCCTCAGAAAAAGAACAAATCAATTTCTCCTAGTAACGCTTCACTGTGCACGTTCAGTTCAATGGATATTAATGTTTTTTTAGTTGGGATCAATTGTCATTTGTGATTGCTGAATCTGGATTTTTTAATAAAGAGAGTAGAGAAGTGGATTTAAATTTGAACATTAAGATTTAACAGCTTGCTCCAGCGCAAACCCTCGATTGACCTTAGAAAAAACTACTGTCAGGATTTACTAAAGATGCCAGTGAAGAATTAGCAATGAAAAGGCGTGGATAGATATTTTTGCGACTGACCTTATTGCATATGCGTGTGTAGAAGTTTACCTCTCAGATACAACATTTATGGGAGGAGAGTATATAAATGAATCAAGCAACGTGAATTCACTAAGGTTTGCGGTAGTCAATTCAATGGTATTTGCGGCATTGTTTAATGTCGGGAAAAAGCATGCATTAACCGATTTGGCGCTTGACATGGCTGCGATAGTTGAGGACGCACCGCAGAGAACAGACAGTGCTGATAGAAGGGAGAGCATTTTCTCCATCCATGTTCATTTATTTGAAATACCAGAGGAAGAAACATATTATTTGCCCAGCCATGTTTAATTTGCTGCTTCTGTGTTGTTAGTAGATTACCCGCACCTGATTATCATAGGCTTAGCTTGTTTGCGACCCTACACTAATTTGCGCTGCTCTTTGTAGATTGCACTGGTCATAATGGAAATGAACTGGCTGCGTCTGTGCGCATTTAGTCAGTATCACCCGCAGAACTTTCCATTCCCACCAGCGGTTTTATGAGATTGCGGTCTCACGCTAATTTGCCCTGTTTAGTAAAACTGGACGTGCACACATCTCCAATATTATATACCTAAACATTGAATTGACTGAGGCACAAAAGGAGGATTGACCACTTTGTGTGTCTCACATGAAACAGTTACAGGCTAATAACATAGCGGCACGATAGCACACACGCTGTCACTGCAGAGAAGAGGACATATGCTTGAGACAGATGTAAGGTTGAATGTTAAAGGCGATATATTCTGCTCTCCTCCATTTCCTACTGGAGTGATGTGTGACCTTTAGAGACACGGGCTATTGTGCTCTGAGACATACAGTGTCTCCTTCTCACTTGATGCCCCTTTGTTCTCTCTCTCTCTCTCTCTCTCTCTCTCTCTCTCTCTGCTGTGCTGTGTGTTTGTGTGTGCATGTTAATGAGTTAATTAGCTCGTTATGAAATGGCAGGGCTCAGGTGGTGGTCTGTCCAGTGCTAGATCACTCCATGTGGTCTCACCGAAGTGGTGTCTGTCTGCTACCTCACACTAGTTACGTCACATAATTACATCCATATATTATATTAGGACTGGTTTACACTTGGCATTAACATGCAACCTGTATCCGGATGTTGTCCACATACACATTCTTAACCCGATAATGCTTAATAAGCCGACAACGTGTGTGGTCATGAAAACGTGTTAAATCGGTTTCCTTCTCCAATTCGATCGACACAGCTAGATTTTTACCCATTACCCCGATTTCACCTGGAATGTAAACACATTAACTTGCGTTCTATCGGCTTATTAAAGTGCACATGTGTGATATTTGACTGAAAAGTGTCCTTATACGGCAGATTTAAGCGCATCCAGCCACCGCAAGTGTTTCGCAGTAGGGGAGGAGAAATATATTGCAAACTCTGACTTTTTCTTAACCCAAAAATATAAAAAATATAAATCATCCAAAAAAGCGTCTAGTGCAGCCCAATGGACAAGTGGTACAGTTGAAGAAACGAGAGGAGAATGAGTCTTTGCAAGTTTCCTGCTGACGTTTTGAAATACTCTGGTTTTTATTGCTTTATTTAACATTACAACTCACATAATACACAGAGCAAAAACACGTGGATCCTCACCGCTAGGAACTAGAACTTCTAAATGTGCAAATCGATAAAACCAGTAAATCGATAAAAGTGCATACTTGGGTAAACTGAATTTTGGTAGTTATCAGCATATTTTGTGCATGTAAACGTGCTCATTGAAAAGACAAGTGTAAATGCATTGTGATCGGATCTCACAATTGTCTGTAATTGCAACATAGCCATCGCATCTGCATTCACAAGTCGACGTCACAACGTCTTGGGAGTTGCTGCACGTAGCTGGGTGTTTTTGGGAGACAATCGAGGAAGGAGTAGAATGCATATATAGATGAAAGTTTGCTATCGAAAGTTGCACAACCATTCATTGTCTGTAAAGGACCCATTTGTCTCTTTTTACTGTATCAATCATGGCATCTATGCAAAGTATTATTATTTGCAACCTCCTCCTCTTTGTTTTATGAGATTTGAAACACGTACTGTAGCACCGTGACTGAAAACTATTTTTAAAAGAAACCCCAGCATGTCAGGTCGACTTTGCACCGGGGCCATTTTACCTTTACAGACTTATTTTAAATATTGTGTGGGAAACAGAAATCCGATCAGTTATCCAGATACAGAAGCCACTTGATAGCCTGACTTCGTCATACTCATATTCTAGGCAGAATGTGAGTCTGATTCTGCCCCATAGGGCTTTGATTATGAGGCGTGTCTTAACCGAACCAGGAAAAAAAACTCTCCACTCAATTGGATAGACTTACAACCAATCAGAGCAACGCAGAAAGTGACGTATGTTGAGCGACGCATAGTTGTCAACAGAGCTCAACTGCACACACGCAGGAAGAAGTAGTAAAGTAATGAGTAAAATAATAATAAAGCACTCCATGAGTGCGACCAAAGGAGAAACCACAATGACCACAGGGTTTTCATTGCGTCCCATCTTCTTAGCGACCATCGGAGTCAGCTGATAAATTAAACTTTTGCCGATGGACGGCAAAAACATATTTCCGATCGACAAATGCCTTCATTGCGGTTCTCTATTCGTCTTTTAAAATGAACGCGCTATCAATTTCTTTTATATCAGACGCGATAGTGGAATCTAAACATCTCAATTCTCCTGCTGCAGTCGTCTTTGTTGAAAACCAGTTCAACCCAAGCGCTCTTTGGTGACGTGGGTGATTACTTAACCGCAGATCATCTGTCCATCATCGATTAAAGCCCGCCCTGGCAATTTGATTGGCTCGGCCTTCTGGGAGCCGAGCATAATTAATCCTCAACGGATCGAGTCCAGACCGAACTTCCCGACCAAAAAATGTTGTGGGCAGAGTTCGAGCTGGCCCCCAGGCTAGCCACTTGACGTTGACAAGTGTAAACACGATCTGCTCGATCGGCTCACACATGAAGCTTTCACACAGCTTTACACGTGAAGACTAATCTTTGAGATAAATATAATGCATGTAGAGCTGTTTTCTGTTCACTTTCTGTTTACATTTTTAGTTTTGCTCTGGATCCTGAGTGTTATACAGGCTACACGTAATTTTATTTAACACCACCACATCATAACTGATTGCAAGATTTCAATGTAATGAATATTGGCTGTTCAGTTCAATTTGTACATATTGTATGCTGTTGATGAAGAATAAGAGGCGAAACTTGGTTTATGAACAGACTGGCTTATGCAACAATATGTGTTATTGTACACAGCATAATGTGTTTTTTTTATTTTGTCGCAGTAATCCTAAAAATAGATATGCTGGAGAAGTTTCTCTCTCTCTTTTTTCTTTATTTTATTTTGACATAATTATGACTAATAAACTCGTAAGGAAGAAAGAGTACTTATAATTTTGGGTTGCACATAAATGACCAATCAAACTTATGTTTAACATTGAGAAACTCTCTGAACTGTCTATGATAGTTGTGACATAGTGAATATGATGTGATTTAAGTCACATCAGATGTAAATATGATAGAAGACAACTCTAAAGTGAATGTTTTTGTGAAGTTGTTTTAATTTTTACTGCTGTATGTTAGTAATATAAAGGTTTTGTGTGCAACTGAGTTTATTTTCTACTAAAGCTACTCGTGCTTGGCCAGTTTGCTTCTTGCTAATTAATAAATGATGTTAAATACCATACAATCCACACATTTTGGCAACTTGAATAAACTTCATATGCTGTAATAATAACAGTGTAGTAGGATTGGATCCTATCAGGTACATTTGCTTAAATCTCCGCCTGAGCTGTGAGGAGCCAGATCTACTGCGATGCGATCAGATCAGATGCGTGACTGGAGTGACTTTATGGGACTAGAACATTTTGTTGGCTCACTTTGACGTCACTAATTAGTACACAGGAGGAAAGAATCACTATGGCTGTGGGACTAATACAGAAGCATGCACTCTGCTTACACACACAGGCATTGTGCCTATAGCACCACCGGTGTCTGAGGGGTGGAAGTGCAATAAAAGCAGCTACTGTATGTGAATCTCATATTAAAGTGTAACTTAGCCGATTTTCAACCTGATTTGTATTGTTACAATGTCGGTAGTATATGTAAATGAACAATGTTTACTCGTTCTCCAAGTTGCCTGGACGGAGATATTCACGTTTATTTGTCTGCCGAAAGCATCAAGGGCTTTTGTAAAAACTACAGATTATACTTCCGCATTTTTGTGTCCCCGGCCACGGACAGTCGGATCGACAGAGTGTTATTAACAGAACAGTTATTGCAAGGGTAGGTTTATCGCTGAAAATTTGATCATACTTTGTCTACTCTTTAAACAACATTATGGTAAAAAGTAGAACACTATGGCAACAGCTTTCTTGTACAAGACGACATTTTGCTTCGGGAGGTTGGGCTTAACTGACAGAACAGCAGGTTCTTTCAGTTTTCCCCCTCCGTTAGGCCTACAGCACTGTGTTCACAGTCATCCAGTTTGAAATGTTGACTACAAACACAGGTTTTTCAGATTTTCAGACAGTCATGGTGTTCTCTAGATATTTCTGATTCATTGCTGCCTACAACGCGCTGGATTCTTCACTGGAAAACGAAATTAACTCACTACCGCTAAACGTTTACTCTTTGAATTCTTGCACCAGAGAACAATACAAGCCGACACCATTATGACTAAAAGTTTATTACTTATTATTACTAAGAAATATTTCTTACTGAATTAAGATGGTAAGCTGGTAAATTAACTCTGGTAAGCATATCCATAGCAGACTGGTGGGAGTGGCCTTGGACGGCAACATGCCCAGTTGCATTATGGGTGTTGACGTTTTCCTATTTATTTGGCAAAAGGAAAGACAACAGCCTTTTTTCTTTGTTTTCTCCAGTCAGATAGCACAGATAAAAAATAAAATCAGGTTTCTGCTTCATAGGCAGCCAAGATTTATTGAAAGGCCATTTTGCCAGCGGTAAATTATCCCTTTAATCAACACATCCCAGCTCTTCTGCACACGCCATATGTGTTTCTCTCACAGTAACACACACATTCACACATTCAATTTGGGACAGGGCTTTAGACAGTGGATATTTTCAGAATACCATACTAGCACACTACTTTTATCATTTATTATGTATACTATGTACAGTAAGCACATTTTATGTATGGAAATAACTACCTTCATGAGGCATATATCCAGAAGAAGTTATTACATTGCTTGTAATTAGATTAAAGTGAATCAGACCACTTTAAAAATATTATTGATAATTCTAAATAAAATGTGTGATATGAATTAAAGGGGTGGTATAATGCCCTTTTCACAAGATGTCAAAAAAGTCTTTGTTGTCCCCGGAGTGTGTATGTGAAGTTTTAGCTCAAAAAAACCCACAGATATTTTGATATAGCATGTTAAAATTGTAAATTTGTGATTGTGAGCAAAAACGCACCATTTTGTGTCTGTTCCTTTAAATGCAAATGAGCTGCTGCTCCCGGCACAGAGGGCGGAGCTTCAACAGCTCGTGTCATTTTACCTCACACAGATATGCACTGAAAATTTCAAAAACGTTTAGCCTTTTATGTTCAAACCGGAGTCAGACAATGATGGAGAGACTCAAGAAGACGTGACAACATGTAGAAGCAACAGGACGTTTCTGAATGGAGTGAATAAATTTATGTAGCTGTATCTTCTAGTCATTGATTAGCATATTCTGCCTTGATAATCTATAAATCGTGTTCCTGGGGCGGGGTTTATGTAAATTATAGGGTTGGTGATGTCACTTACCCGGGAGTAATGTCGTGTAGTTAAACATTACACACTAACTAAAGTTAGAAAAGTGAAATCATAATCAACCACCCCTTTAACACACACGCATATTATTGTGTTTTCTTTCCTTAAAAAGTAACTGAATATAAAGGCATTATTTTTTTATCTTTTTTCAGCATTATCTTTTTTTTTTTTACTACGGGCACTTTTGTTTTATAAATTACAAGAAGAAATTCTAACAAAAAAATCAGATGTTTCAAATTACCCCTGGAAGTTCACGTATAACTGGTTAGGAATCACAGCGACCTACCATATTTGCCACAATGTGCAGTATTCATCAGAGCACACTATGTTCAATACTGCATCCCACAATGCCGAGGTTCTCAAACTGGCGAAGCAGAGCTGTTGGAAGAGGGCGTGGAATTTTTATCGGTGTGAAATTATTTATTGTCATCAGGAAAAAGCGATCGTAAATACTTGCATAGCATATCAGCAAATGTGTTCGGGAATGTATAATTCCTCTTTACATAATTATACAAAGACTTTCCTGTAACAATAACATTGTTTTGGTCGGTTGCCATGGATTTCATCAGAGTTGGTCCATTCTCCACGGACACGAGTCTGGGATCTGTGACTCGTGAGGGAAGGAGTTGTGGTCATGACAGTCTGTCAACGTCCGCTTATAAAAGTGCACAAAGCATATGACGTCAGTTCGAGAAACTCTGCCACAATGCAATGCGCATTTGCAGCAATAATGTTGAACATCTCTTCCATGACTCATACTGATGAAGTTAGGACATTTTTACTCAAATCCTAATAAAAAGGTTAGTTTTTTCTCTCATAACAGAACACCTTTCAATTAAACATGCAATATAATGAGGTCATGTGACAACAATGTAGTATACCACTGTGGTTACACTGTTTTAAAGTGCCTTTGTTGCAGTGTAATTATACATTTAAGGACTTAAGTATAAATTAGCTCTATGTACTTACTATAGGTTTAGTTGCATGTAATTATGCAAAATGTTTAGTTATTACATTTACATATGTAACATGTGTAACAAGGACACTGTAAAATAAAGTGTTACCGAAATGTTTGCATAATAAAAAAGTGGATGCTGCACACTGGTGGTGGTTGAGGGGTATGATATGACTGTAATGCGTTTTGGGTGTAACAGTAGTAATGCGCTATATAAATGCCTCATTCGTTTATTCATTCATTTATTATTCATTCTGCTTCACATACTATTTTTAATAGGCAGTATGCAGTATAAACTGTGCAGTATCGAGCAAGCATTAATTAGTAAACCATTCAAAGAACTGTGATTTCCTTGAGTTTTTATTGTAATTTGACACATTCTTACACTAAATTGTATTAAAATAAGCAAACAACTATATACTTCAAAGAAGATGAATGGACATGCAACATAATGAGGACATGTATTGTAGCGTACTGGTAAAAATATTTATTGCATATATAAAATATTTATTTTTATAAAGTTTTTGCACAAGGCCTAGATTGTTTTTTTTTTTTTTTTGAGTAATTTTGCTATATGTTTTGTTATATTGCATATGTAAAATATTGATTGCATACTCTTTTCAAACATATGCATGCCCCCCCCCTCCCCCTCCTCTCTCTCTCTCTCTCTCTCTGTGTATATATATATATATATATATATATATATATATATATATATATATATATATATATATATATATATATATATATCTGTCACTCTTGACTGTTTCCCTTTGACCATCTCCGTCTGGCTCTCTGTCCGGGCGATTGAATCACGGATTCCCCGTGTCTCTGGCTGCAGAGATCCAGATGTGATGTGCTGCTGTTTTCAGCATGCGGTTTGTTTCTGCTTGACTCTGACACACTGCAGAAAATCTAAAACCTCGGCGTGGCTGCGAGCCAGCGATGCCTGCGAGAACATCCTCCCATCTGCCATGTGTATTTGGCAGTGTGTGTCTCACTCTAGTTCATATACAGAATGATACAGTGTTTTGTGGAACAGTGTGTGTGTGTGTGTGTGTGTGGCTGTTCTGTTGCCATGTTGAAGAAATATTTAGCAGGGTTGTAGACACAGGAATACAGGAATGATTCTGATACTCTGATGTTAATCGAAGAGTTCATCCATGGCAGAATTGTAAAGTTCGGGTGAACTGTTCCTTTAAGTTACTCTGAAGTTACTCTAGTTTGAAATATAGCATAGGACAGTTAAAGTGTCATTGCATACTTGTGTTTCACATGGTATTTATTGAAAAGTAGTATACTATGCAGTTTGTTCATATTTCATTCTGAACACATTTTTCACAATGTCAAATAATGTATGATGCTCATCTCTGACTTTCTGTGTGTGTGTTTCCGTATGTTTCTATAGTAACCACCACATTGTCTCCGGGCTCAAGTCATGCCAGGAAGTGCAATGAAACTGAGAAGACATACTGCGTTAACGGTGGAGACTGTTATTTCATACATGGTATAAATCAGCTGTCCTGCAAGTAAGTTACACACATTCATAACACATTCCTTTGATAATACCTCAACTTTTTGACTACAAACAAACAGAGTGGTTATTGAAACATTGCTTTGACATCACCAGACTCCAAACAGGGATGTCAAACTAACATTTTAATCTAGATTAAAACTATAAAAAAATGAATGCAACAAAAATTGATAGCAGTTCATAATGCAGAACTACAGTATGCGTAAATTCCACAATAAGGATTTTTCCTGCAATCAGAGCAGTTATTTTTCTATTCATTACTAATATTTAAAACAATTGTTGTTGTGTGCTTTTGTCAATTTTATTAGTTTTTTTTTTATATTTGTATATAGTTAACTTATTTTTATTTCAGTTTTAGTACTTCAATTTAAACATATTTCAGTTTTAAAGCAGTTTTTAATTTGTTTCTAAATTTCATATGTTTTTTTTATAAGATTTTATTCTAATATTTATATTTCATTTTAGCATAATTTCAGTTACAGAAATTAAGATTTTTAATAGTTTTACCTAACACTAGCAACACTGAGGAATTCAACAACCACCTTCTGGAAATACCCTGTGTATTGTGCGTAATATGATTATGGGTAATTTGTACTGATAAATCAAATGCGTTAAAGGAATAGTTCACCCAAAAATGATTTAAAAGTCTTAAAAGTAAAAGTAATCTCCAGTAAGACTCCAGTGGGTTAATAAATGCCTTCTGAATTGAAACGATGGGATTTTGTAAGAATGTTTAAAACTATAAACTACAATAACTGGCTTGGATGGCTTGAGGGTGAGTAAATTATAGCATATTTTACTTTTAGGTGCACTATTCTTTTAAGAAGTACACTAAGAGCAGTTATATGAATGTATTTGAATTTCATAACATTTTTCCTTTAAACTCAAAATCAAAACTCCAGTTTTACATTCTGTTTGCTGCCTCAATTCAAATTCAGGAATTTAAAAAACATTGCATTAATGTCTACATGGTGCGGCGTAGGATCCTGAAACTGTAAGTTATAATTGTTTGGACCTTTGCTGGGAAAGAAATGTAGAAACTCTTATAACTTTAATTGAATACTGCTGGCCTAGTTCGAGCCAGAGAAATGACAGTGTGTGTGTGTGTGTGTGTGTGTGTGAGGGTCTGGAGGAAGGGAAAGGGTTTGCCGTGTGTGTCGTCCGTCAGGTCTGTCGATGTATACTGCCGCGTTATCAATAGTGCGGTGAGTTACGGTGATGCCATGGACACAACGCTCCGTTCTTATCAGCCGTTTCAGACAGGGCAGCTCAGATTTACGGTGTGTGCGGCAATTTTTTACAGGAAGAGAAACAAAGCCATTAAAGCTGTTTAAAGCTCAAACCCTTGGGGGAGATGTCATCCTTTAACTGTGACTCGTCGAGTCAATCTCTTTAATTTACAGAACAGAGTGTCTGAAGCTGCTTCAAGGGTTAATGGCCCGCAGGGAAGCACGGACTGATTTGGAAATAGTGTGTGTTGCTCTTGGCTTTCTTGACACAGTGATTCACTTATTTGCCTGAAAGTTTGTCTTCAACAGCGCTAAAGCTTTACTTCAGAGTACAAGTGGGCGGGATGAAAATCTAAATCTTTTACCACTGTATAAGACATGTTATATCATGGTAACAGTTTCACAGTTGTTATTTTTGGTGGAGATTCAGTGAAGTAAATCATTTACAAATTAATCATACTTAATCTCATTGATTACTGTCTCTTTTTTTATTTTGAATGCCATTGGTGCAAGAGAATATATATACACACACACACACACACACACACACACACACACACACACATATATATATAGTATATATACTGCAATATTTTAATTCTATATATTTATATATTAAATATATAACTATTAAAAAGCATAACATAAGTTATATCTAAAAAAATAAAAGCAACAAGCTGAAAGGAAAAAAAAATCTGGGTGGAATTAATGATATAGAAAACAAAATGAAGTACAAAATAAATGTAATTGAAATGTATTTTTATTTAAAGACTGTCATTACACAGCCTGGCTTTAAGGTCCTTGCACACTTACAAACCTTGCGTTTTTTCGTATTCATCATTCAGTCTCTGAATTGTCAAAACACCTATCAAAATGCTTGCTACAGATGCGAAAAAAGCAGAAAATCAAAACCGATCCGAATTTATTTATGACGGATGAAAGTTTCGGAGGCAGTGTGTAAGCGCGATTGACATAAATCGATTGACGTGAGGTCGTATTTATTTTTTAACGTGCGAAAATTCCGGACGAGAATTTCGGACTCCGTGTGCAAGGACCTTTAAAACCATAAAGTTGGGTTTTTAATTAGTAAATTAGCATTTATGAATATTGAATTTGGGCATAATTCTAATAAAGTTAATTACAACTCTTTTTACCTTTCTTAGGATAATCAGTGGAGCCAAAAAGTAGATTTTCCCACAGGAGAAAAGGTCTTAAGCAATTAATGTTTTATTAACAGATTTAGCAAAAAAATGTTGACCGCAGTATTAAAGGTACATTTCTACTGTTGTACAGTATATATAGCCTACCGTATGTCATACCTCCCAGCCATATTTCCAAGACAATACCTTAAGATGTCATCTCTCTGTATGTGTGTGTGTGTGTGTGTGTGTTACTGTAACTCCTAAAGCAGATGAAATGCAGTCTGTCCCATTGACCTCTGCAGTAAATTCTGCAGACAGGCTGAACGGTGAATTCCCCAGTAGAACTGAACTCTAAAATAGCCTCAGTGTATAAATAATAAAAACTTGTGACTAGACGAAGCTTTTGGCACCATTATGAAGCTTTTAGGGACTTTATTTTGCTCCTGTTTGTCTTAGGACGTCCTCCTCATTAACGTGAGGTCTTCTAGACGATCACAGAAGTGGAACTGATTGGCATTTTATGAGGAAGTAAAGATGTAAAGCTCAAATTAGGTTTGATTATGTTTGATCTACAGTCGGCCCAAAGAGTATTTGGACACTTACGGCATGCTTAAAATTGCATGAGTTTTATTGCATTAGATCACAAAGTAGTCAAGCAATTCAAGTGATATCTGTACATAAATGATGCTACTATTAAGCACTGAGTAGACAGTGCAATATCTGTGGATTTGACAAGTATTGCATCTGATCCACTTCATCTGTGATAAAGTATGTAAATAAGGTGTCCTCTAAATCCAGCCTCAGCTAAAGTCAGTCACACCTATTAAGTATGAGAAATAGAAATATGAATGTGCATATCATATTATATTATTATTATTATTATTATATCATATTTTTGAGAATTCAGTGCCTATTAACCTGTCATTTTTACACAGCTGTCTGAAATGCTTGATTCTAGTTGGTCAGTCGTGGCATTCCGAGGTCAGTTATTCCCCAATATTCCCACTGTGTAATGACATTAATCTGGGTATTTGAGGCTGGCTCTTCTTTCATGTCTCACATATCACACCGCAGATGCGTTCTCAAACGCAGCGGGTGCCATCTTGCGCCTCAGTTATGGACTATACTATAAAATTAAACCAAAGGACTTCAGTATTAAAGGGGTCCTATTGTGCTTTTTTTTTACTGTGTAATGTTGCTGTTTGACCTTGAAAAAGGTCTACAAAGTTAAAAAGCACAAAGTCACTCCAAAGCGAGTTATTCTCTATATCAGTGCGCACTGTTTCTGAACTCCCTGAAACATTGTAGTCTTGAATTTTCATCCGGGAATGGACACGTCACAATATCCCTCATTTAAATAGTTCCCATCCAAGGCATATGCAAAATAAAGGAACGAGGCCTGATTGAGTTAGTTAGTAGTGTGTTGAAACTTATAGTTATTGTAAGCGGCGTGACATTTCCAAAACACGCTTGAAGCGATTGGCCAATCACACTGGTCTAGCCAACCAATCAGAGCACATTGCTCTTTTCAGAAGGAGGGGCTAGAGTTCTCAACGGGCCTGAAAATTACAACCCGACCCGGCCCGTGGCTTTTAAAGCCCGGACCCGATGTAACCCGACACATAAACATGAATTATCTGCCCGAACCCGGCCCGCGGCCCGACGCCGCGTCGGATTTTTTTTTTCTCTCATACACGTATTATCATGACCAGCAGACGGGAATTCAAATCAACCTTTAATGTTCACGCCTTTTAACAATACAAACAACTGAAACAATAAACTTTAAATATATAAATAGGCTGTAGTAGCGACGGTGAATTCACCTGCGGCAAGTTTACTTCTCACCAACTCCATCTTCTTCTCCAGGCTAAAGGCGTGCACGCAGCGGCGTCAGGTCTGTCCCCGCCCCTCTCCATGATGCACGTTACACGCAGCAGCCAGACTTTCTTTACGGTGAAAAGCAGCGATGATTAATAAAGGTTTTTTTTTTTTTTTTTTTGTGTACTGAGCGGAAAAGATTAAGCCCGAGGTCCGACCCGACCCGAGTCATTTGATTATATTTTCGACCCGAACCCGCGAGTCCCGTCGGGTTTGTCGGGCCGACCCGACCCGTTGAGAACTCTAGGAGGGGCTTCATGGAGACAGGAACTAAACAGGGCTTTACTGACAATGTCAAATATGTGAAATCATAGTGTTTTTTAAACATTCAAGCATGAAACCTGTGGAGCCTATAAAGGGACACAGTGATGAAAAAAAAAATGCAATGCTTTTGCGTTCGCTAGTGAAGAACTAATTTTTTTTTCCTTCACCACTCTGTAAAAACCTATTCTAGTAGACCCCAAAAACAATATCAATACTTTGGTTGGCATAATAGGTCCCCTTTAATAGGCCTTTGGTAATATCGTTGAAGTGTTTGTCTTGTTGCTAGAATGATTGTTTTCTGTTACACTGTAATGGATTATATGATAATAAACAGGTGCGATTTTAAAACGATTTCTTCTCAAATCAATATTTCATGTCCCCGCCATTATTTATGTGATAAAAAGCTGTGCATTCACTGATATGACTGTACATTATCCTTTAAATGTCCGTCTTGTTTGAACTTTGTTCATCCGTCTAGGCTCAAAGCTGCTTGCTAACTAGGAACTTGTTTAATAAAGATTTCAGAATTCATAGATACAAGCATATTTTTGTTAGCGCATATTTCTCCAGTAAGACAAAAACAGCCTAATATTTGAATGTGGCCTGATGGAGGATTCTGTTTTTGAGGGTGGTAAGCGCCCCCTTGAGGAATTGCCATCTAATTGAACCATCCGAATGAATCAGCTCACTAAAATGAACCGGGCTTCCCAACCCACATATCATTTTTGGAGCCATCCTAAAAATGGCATGAAATGACATGAGCCCTTTTTCCTCAGGTTCAAACTCCTCCAGTGACATCACAGCGATGACATCATCAGGTGGAACAGCTCACAGGGGTTGTTCTCTGTTGTTCTAACTGCATGTTTCTCTGCTCTCGTCTCTCTCTCTCTCTCCTCTTCCTCCTCATGTCTCTTTCTCCTCTTACCCCTCCCTCTCGTTCCTTCCTTCTCCCTCTGCGGGTTTGTTTCCCTTCATCAGGTGTCCAAATGACTATACCGGTGAACGCTGTCAAACCTCCGTTATGGCCGGTTTCTACAGTATGTCCATTTCTTCTTCCTGTCTGTCTGTTTGTCTGTCTGTCTGCTCTGAAGCTGCATGTTGGCTATGGTGTGTGTGTGTGTGTGTGTGTGCATGTACATGTCTGCCTCTGTTTGCCCATTTTAAGTTTTTATTGGTAGAAGTAGAAATTCATGGATGTGAATGGGTTTAGTATGCATTGATGTATTATTAAAGCAGATTTGGGGAAGAAGAGGATTATTATCATGCAAGTGAAACAATAAAGCATGTTTACATATAGATTAGGTTCCCATAGAGTAGAATTATATTCAAGAGTAATTAGTCCATCAAACAAATTCAGGACATTTTTGGCAGGCACTCATTCTTATCATTTAAAGAATTGTTCTGGTTTGATACAAGTAAAGCTTGTTGACAGCGTCTGTGTCCACAGAAAATGATTTGAACTCAAAAATTGTATTGACAGTAATGCACTTAAAATGGAAAACTGCACCACAATAAACGTAAAAAAACTGAAAAATACACAATTTACAAAGAAAGTATAGCCGCAAGACAAGTTTGGGGTTGGTATGAGTTTCTTAAGTTCACCAAGGCACATTTATTTGGTCAAAAATACATTCTCTCGAAATCTCTATTGGAATATACTTTAAAATGTCATTTAGTTTTGTGATGGAAAAGTTACATTTTCAGCTCTAGTCTTCATTATCACATGATCCTTCAGAAATCTTTCTAAAATGCTGATTTGGTGCTCAAGAAGCTTTTCTTATTATGTGTCGAAAACAGTTGTGCTGCTTCAATCTTTTTTCTGGAATCCATGGATATATCCCAGAATTCTTTGATATATAGAATGTTTAAACATTTATTTGAAATGGAATTTTTAAAATATTTATACCGTCACTTTTAAGCAATTTAATGCAATTAATTTAAAAATACATTAAAAAAATCGTACTTACCCCAAGCTTTGAATGTGTGAAACAAATGATAACTAAACTTGTCTGTGCAAAGCTAAAAGCCATTTTTTCATATCATTTTCTGTCATGACCATGTAAAATCATTAAACCTTAGAAATTTCCCATGATACACACAAGCATAACAGAAAGGGTCTGTTTACACCCACAGGAATTACGTTGGCCACCTAGAACAGTAGTTCCTTGGGTTTACAGCTCTAGTTGACCTTAGTCAATATGTTTTATTGAATATAATGTGGATGGAAACAAGGCTGTCATTAGCTGTGTTTCCATCTCCCTATTTTTATGCCCATGCTGGATGGAAATGCCAAGGTGCACATAAATTCTAGAAAAACGTATGCTCTCAAATGAGAAAAAAAAAATGTATCCGATAAGAAGACATGCACATAAACTACGATAGAAACAGATTAACAGAATAAATCCCTCAATGTGCAACCAAAAACTTTGGCTCAACAGTGGATGTGATTGGATAACTGGACTAACTTGCATACCAATCGCATTGCACAGCATCTCAAATGTTGGTTTGGTCATTCTGAGATGTCTGTGCCAAAGTCTGTCATCAGAATGATTTGGTGTAATCTCCTCAGAAGTGTCTCACATGATTGCGTTCCCAAACACCAGACATCCGAATGCAAGAGAACATGACAGTGTTTATTGTGGCTTCCTCGATTGCAGCAACTTCCATTTTTATGACAGATATTTTGCGCAGGAAGTGACGATTTTGTTCTCTTGAACACATGGGATGGAAACACTGCATTATTTGCAATGTTTTATGCGATATCCCAATTTGCGCACAATTTAAATTCTCATCTTTGCATTGAAACAGCTAATGTACAGTCCATTCAATAGATTGCATTTTATGTAAAATTGTTGGTATGATATTTAAGCCTATTTTTATTGTTTTGTCTGCAGAACAGTCAAGACAAAGATTCACAGCAGCCGTAAAATCCACTGAACACATTACATTGGACATCATATTTGTGTTATCTGTAACATACATTTTTGAATTGAATTTAAAAAAAATTTATTGAAAGAAATATGTCATCACATCAAATCGTCTGTAAGTGCATTACTGCAAACATTACTTTTGCCCTTTTCTATAAACTGTACTCTCATAAAAATAAAGGTTCTTTACTGCCATCGATCATAGGCGGAGGGTGAACCAACCCTTTAATAACACATAGATGTCCATGAAATAGTTTCAAGTTACATGTCGCAACAACCTACACATCCCAGCATAAACGCTTTCTATAAATTATTTGTTATTAAAGTGGCTACATTCACAAACCACTGTTAATTAATTAATTAATTAATTCACAGAAAAAGTATGCGTGATTTGGCATGGCAGACAATATTAATAATAAATAACCATTGCCTTACCATACAGCAGAATCCTACGTTTGGACCAGGATTTCCAAAATCAGTCGTGCTTCTGAAATAAGTGAGGGTGCTCTAGCCTTAATGTACACCTATTTTGACGAATCATATTTTAGTCTCATCCATTGCTATGGTTATTTCAAGAGAGAATCCCACTTTTAGCCTATAGGCTATGCGGATGTCACTCCCGAAACTTTGCAGCGTGTGCAATGTGGCCGCTGGTCAAGCATGAAAAACAAATGTTTTATTCTAATTCTGAATATAGTCTATATTATATCGCCTAGAAAGCGTGCAAATGGCGCTCTCTATATAATCACTAAAAGCTGTCACTCATCTTCATCGCAATCTCACAAAGTTCCGTTATAATCAATGAAGCTGACTGCACAATGAAGCTCTTATTTACATAATATCTACACTTTGTTATAATCAGATGAATTGCGAGCTTTCAGAACTCTGTACAAAAACTCCAGCTTTTGAGCGGTGAGTGGATTCTAACTTAAACACCTCTGATTGGCCATTGCGTTCAAGAAATCAACAGATATTTGACCCTGGACCACAAAACCAGTCACATGGGTCAATTTGGGTCAAGTGAGATTTATACATCATATGAAAGCTGAATAAATAAGCTTTCCATTGACGTATGGTTTGTTATGATAGGAAAATATTTGGCCGAGATACAACCATTTAGAAATCTGAAATCGAAACTTTGAGAAAATCGCCTTTAAAGTTGTCCATTTATGTTGGCGATTGTGCTGCATTCACTCACAAAAATAAATGTTTTATATATTTACGGTAGGAAATTTACTAAATATCTTTGTAGAACATGATCTGTACTTAATATCCTACTGATTTTTGGCATAAAAGAAAAATCGATCATTTTGGCCCACACAATGTATTGTTGGCTATTGCCACAAATCTACCCGTGCGACTTGTGACTGGTTTTGTGATCCAGGGTCACGTGTCTGTGATTGGCTTTATTGCTTAACGCTGCAAAAACACATTGTAAATAGAAATCTTTGACGCAAACAGATATGCACTGGAGAATTCAGCAAATCTGTTTCACAAATATGCTATCATTACGGAGAAAACTGATCCTAGACCAGCAGTTATGGGCAGCTTTTCCCTCTAAAAGCGATCAGGAGAAGCAGCAGGCAGCGTTTTGAGAGAGAACATTCCTCGAGTCCGTGGCCAGGGGAAGGCTAAGCCCACCTATGCCATCGATGGTTCCATGAAGAACCTTTAACATCCACGGAACCTTTGCGTTCCACAAAAGTTCTTTATAATGGAAAAACGTTCTTTAGAATTTAAAAATGGTTCCTTTAAGAACTGTCGACTGAAAGCTCTTCTGTTGGCTCTTCTATGGCATCACTGCAAAAACCCCTTTTGAAACTTTCATTCTCAAGAGATTATTTCCACAGATGCTGTTGGTAAATCTTAACTTGCTTTGAACCTGGAACATACAAATATATAAAGTTGGTTGTTAAGTAATATTGATGCTTCTGAGCCTGAGGCATGATGCATGACCTCTAACCTTTGACCTCTAGAACCGCTGCTTTCCAAACAGCGGCATCTCAGTATCGCCAGTCTCATGCATGCCGTAGGTGTGTTTATACATCTGCACATCTGCAGTGGAAGTTGAAAAACATACATGAAAATGTAATATTGTGACTAAACTAAAGCCATCTGTTTGTCATTTCGCATATAAACCATTAGAAACGACATTAGTTGTGTCTGCATTCATCTGTACTTCTTGTGAGTCTCTTTGTGTTGTACATTGTGCTTTTCTGTTTAATGGTTTTGTTTGTTTCTTTGTTTTTGTGTTCTTAACCTTAAACCAGAAATGAGGTCTAGTAAATATGGCAGTAAGTGTGGCTGTCTATGTGTCCGCATGCATTTGTACGCTTGCTTACATGTGATGAACAAGAAAAGCGTATTGTTGTTTGTTTACTGGTGTTTTTGTCCATTTTGTTTCCATTTTATGGGGAATATGGAGTTGGCCAGTGTGTGTCTGCATTGTCTGTCTGTTACTGGAACGTAAAATCACTCACCTCAGTGTCTCAAAAACAAACCAACCAAACAACACCACTGATCGCATTCTAGTGAACCGCCTCTATCTGAACAAGTGGACATTTTTACCTGAAACCTGTTTTCTTGTTTTTTCTTTTTTTACATTGTCAACTTTCTGCATTGGCAGAGCATCTTGGAATTGAAATCATGGGTATGAAGTTATTATTTGTTTGATTCTTTAGATACATAATTTGATGACATAGTTTAAGCCTATTCACATAAGAACTCGTCTCGTTCTATTTTCTCTGTCCTATATTTGAACAAGTAAATGCATTCCCAGCTTCTGATTTACTTTTTCAGTTCTGACAAAACAACACTCATTTTAGGAATGTAAGAACGCAACATCTCAGGCAGGTAGATTATAGTATAAAACACATTGTTAACATGCCAAGTTGTGATATGCCTTGGCAACCTTGATTATTATTATTATTTTTATAAGAAATGCAGCAATTCGTTAATCAGTCGTGTCTTTTATTAAAGCACCATAAGCCACTCAAGGCCAGGCATTACAGTGATTTCACCACAGCCTTCCGTGGCTTATTGCTGGAATAAATTCTCAAATCTAAACCCATTATAAACTTGTTGGAGAAATAAGATGTCTAATAATTTGTAACTCTCCACTCATTTCAAAACCAGTGTTTTTGACTTGTTTCCCAGTAAAAAATATCCAAACATAAATATAAGATTTTATTTTCTTATTCAAACGTAAATTAAAATTAGTTTTTTTGGGGGTTTTTTTCACTGGGGTAAGAAAAATCTACTTAAAATAATAATAAAAAAAAAATGCTTTTGAAAGAAGTATCTGATGCTCACCAAGGCTGCATTTATTTGATCGAAAATGCAGTAAAAAAAAGTAATGTTGTGAAATATTATTACAATTTAAAATATAATATAAAAATTCTATTTTAATGTTTTAAAATGTAATTTATTACTATGGCAAAGCCGATTTTCCTTCAGAAATGATTCTAATATGCAGATTTGGTGCTTTATTTTTAAACATTGCTGATTAATATTTTTGTGGAAACCATTATACATTTTTTTTTCTAGATTCTTTGATAAATAGAAAGTTCAGCATCTATTTGAAATGGAATTTTTTTGACACAGGAAATTTTTTGATACATGATCTGTATGCTTATAAATTGCATGAAACCATATACATATCTTTACTGTCAAGTTCAATATAATGCATTTAAAAAAATGACTGACCCCAAACATTTTAAAGATAGTCTATCACGGTTTCCACTAAAATTTACGCAGCAAAAATGGTTTTCAACATTGATAAAAAAAAACATTTTTTTAATTAGCGATTTTTTTAAGGAAAATGTGACACTGAAGACGGGAGTAATGATGCTGAAAATCGGTTTTGCATCACAGGAATTATGCATTTTAAAATTGTAATAATATTTTACAGTATTGCTGTTTTTGATTGTATTTTACAGCATTTGACTGGTAGTGTGTATCTTAATAAATTTTGCTTCTCAAGTTAATTCATTAAGCTTTTTTTTTCCCTGGAAAACAACTCAAATATACTGATTAAGAACCTAATTTAAAAAAAAAAGAGTAGATTTTCCATTTTCATTTGCATACAACATACGAATCAGGGAGCGAGTGAGGGGTAAAATGAGTGTTGCCCATCTCTTCTCTGTCTCCTTGTCTGCACCACTATAGAGTACATTAGCCGTTGGTCTGGGTACATCTCGCTCTCCGTTTCTCTCTCTCTCTCTCTCTCTCTCTCTCTCTCTCTCTCTCTCTCTCTCTCTCTCTCTCTCTCTCTCTCTCTCTCTCTCTCTCTCTCTCTCTCTCTCTCTCTCTCTCTCTTCGTGTACTCTGATCTCTGTTTCCTGTAACAAGCATGCAATGCGATATCAGTGTCTGACTCAACCGCCCCCCCACCTCCCCCCTGCGTTTCTCTTTTATTACACACTCATCCCTCTACTGTTTGGCCCTCAATTCTCTTCTCTCCTTCCTCCCGTCCGTTTTTTCGTTCCCTCCCTTCATGTTCTGTATGCTTCCTCTGTTGCTGCCCACGTTCAGCACCCCAGAGGATGTTTCGAATATTCTTGTTTTTTTTTTTAAAAATCAGACCCACAAATATGTGCTCAAGGCATCGTATATAGACGGTCTTCATAAAACCTGTTCATTTTATCCAAACAATTCTTTGGTTTGCTCTTAAAGTTGGCAAAAAAAATAGTTTTTCACTCTCCAATCAGTTTTAAAGTCAACATGAAATGGTTGACTTTTGGTTGAGATGTGATATTATTTATTTGTAATGTGGTATGTCGGAGTAAAACAATAAATTAAATGTGTATTATAAAGAGGCAGAGTAAATTATAATGAAATCTCTGTTATAATAATATTATTGTTTTTTAAAAATAATGTGCACTGATGAATCATTCACAATACGATCAGGAATCTGCATTAAGAAAAGTAAATGGGTCAGTCTTGATTTCCTGTTTGTATTTAACCGGTTTTATGAACAACCCTCTCTGAAGAGCTCTTAGAGAAAAGCAGTTTGTGTGTTTTAACTGTATTTAACAGGCATGCTTTATGCGAGACTTAAAAGCTCAGACGTCATAGGATTATATATAGAATAATGCATGTCGTGCGCTTTCAGAGGGGCAGAGATTTCATTTTATAAACACTTCTAGCCAAAAACTGGAGTTTCCAGTGTTGCACAGGATGGTTTCAGTCCTGAAGGTAGCCAAAAGTTCTCCCACTGTTTCAGCATAATGTGCTTTATGTGAAACCCTGGCAGACAGAGAAAGCACCACAGCTGTGACTTCCCATGCTGCCGTGCACCTGATATCAGCCATCGGAAATGTTTTTACAATGACATCTTATGCACCTCAGTACCCCTAAAACATACAGGTTTTAGATTTAAAAGGATTGTTCACCCAAAAAAAAGACATTATTTACAGACCCTCGTCACTCTGTGTGACTTTCTTTCTTCCATGAAACACAAACGGAGATGTTCAGCAGAATGTCCGAGCTGCTTTGTTCCACACGATGGAAGTGATTGGCTGACAAGCTCCAAAAAATGACCAAAAAGCACCGTGAAAGCATCATAAAAGTAGCTCATGTTTTGTGCACTGTTTTCCAAGTATATTGTCATTCACTGGAAATCTTGCTCGACAGACCAAGTCCCCATTCACTTTTACTATATGGAACTTATGCTGCCTTCATGTGCTATCAGAAATTTCCCACTTCTGAAGTTGTGATTGCGAGCTTGTCACATGCAAGTGTTTTGTTGTCGGAGAGAACAGGAATCGTGGAGGACACCAGGTTTATTCTTGCCTATTTATTTGAGAAATTCTTATTAAAGCCAAACTGATTTTTAGCTATTCATTGACAACAATATAAACATTCACTGCACTATCTAGATAGTCAGCTTGCTGACAGTTCTGTAAGGCTATTATCTCATATTTTCAAATGATTATTCAAATATGCAACATGTTCTTTAATGAGCTGTTGTGAAAAAAAAAAGAAAAAAAAAAAGAATAGCAGTCACAGCTATTCTCCCCTCCGCCATGTTTAAAGTTTATGGCCTGCCCAACTTGGACACTCAGGTATCAAAATTATCCCAGAGCTTCCGTGTGGTAAATGTGACTCGAGAGGGCGTTCGTGTCCAATTTTTAAGGAAACTCATATTTATGATAATTCCGATAGCACATAAAGGCAGCATTATAGCTTTTTTAATCATCTCTTTCTTTGTTCCACAGAAGAAAGAAAATAATTCAGGTTTGCAACGACATGAGGGTGAATAAATGATGGCAGAATTTTAATTTTTGGGTGACTATCCCTTTAAGTAAATGAGACTGCTTGTAAGTGACAAATATGACTGTTTACCATTGTAAAATGCAATGTAGAAAGTGTTTTAGGCTGAATGGGTTAGTTTGACATGGTTTAAAGGCTGCCACTGATGCAGCGGTTGTGTGCTTTGTATGTATGTGTGTCTTTGTGTTCAATGGCCATTGTGTACATGTGTGTTTGTCTCTGTGTCTACGTCTGTGCATATGCGTGTGCTTGTCCATGGCTCTCGTTCATTCAGAGGCTGAGGAGCTGTACCAAAAACGCGTGCTGACGATAACAGGCATCTGCGTGGCACTGCTGGTGGTTGGCATCGTGTGTGTGGTGGCATACTGCAAAACCAAGTAAGCCCCGGGAACTTTACTGATCGCCAGAAAAGAGCTGTGCACATTCACACTTTAAATTAAAAAGCACACCCTTGGGTGAAAGAAGCAAAAATCACATTAGGAGTCATCGTGTAGATTGGGGTATAGTATAGTTTTTGTTTGTTTTTTGAAAGAAATTAATACTTTTATTCACCAAGGATGCATTCAATTGGTCAAAAGTGACATTAAATACATTTGTAATGTTGCAAACGTTTTCTATTGTAAGTAAATGCCTTTCTTTTGAACGTTCTATTCATCAAAGAATCCTGAAAAAATGTGTCATGTTTCCAAAACTGTTTTCATCATTGATGATGATATTAAGAAATGTTTCTTAAACAGCAACTCAGTGTATTAGAATGATTTCTGAAGGATCATGTGACTCTGAAAACTGGAGTAATGATGCTGAAAATTCAGCTTCGGTCACAGGAATAAATTACATGTTAAAATAGAAAATTGTTATTTAGTGAATTGTAGTAATTATAGTAATATTTCACTATATTCAAATGAATTTTTGGTCAAATAAATTTAGCCTTAGTTAGCATAACAAGTTTCTTTCAAAAATCGTATTGACCCCAAACTTTTGAATGGTAGTGTACATGCATAAAACAAATAATTGTATATATTTAATAAAAAAATATATTTTTTTAAGGAATTAAAAAAAAAAATTCAAACCATATAAAGTTAAATTATATGATCACATAGCAATATATCAGATAATTCAACGAATTAAACATTTTACAAATTATTGCTTTCTTCAAGAATTTTATATTTGTTACTGGATACAAACCAAATATTATTCCAATTAGTAAAACAAATCTGATCATGCATCTATCCGTATAACTTTTGTACGTTTGTCTATAGTGATCAGGAGGTTTGTACATCTTAACTGTAGATACGTGGTCTTTTCCTGTTTTGAGTATCAGAGTCTGTAGTGGTATAGATAACAGATTTCATCTTTCTTCAGGAAACAAAGGAAGAAGATGCATAACCACCTGCACCAGAACATGTGTGCGGAGCATCCGAACCGCATGCTGGCCAACGGCCCCAACCATCCTGGCCCTGGCCCTGAGGAAATCCCCATGGTGGATGTAAGTCCGTCTGCATCTCATTTCCTGTATGCTGATGTATTCCTTCACACATTCTGAGGATTTAGTAATTGAAGGCATGATAATGCACACTAATTGTTCTCGTGCAGATTGCTTTTGTATAATGTTGCTTTTAACCTGTAGGCTTTTGGAGTGGACCGTAAATTTGTAATTGTTTCATTATGTATTTTTTTATTCCTAATTCCTGTGGTGCTCACATTGATGACGCAAGCGTTCTTCAAATTTGGTTAGGACTCAATTGTGAAAGCAACTCTTTTCATTGCAGTATATATCTAAGAATGTCCCAGCAACTGAACGAGTAGTACGACACGGAACAGAGACATCAGGCAATTTCTCGGGTAGCCGAATGTCGTCACGATCCCACCACACCTCCACAGCTTCTCACGCTTCCAGTCACCGGTACTTACTTTCATTCCTTTGTCAATATATCCATATATTGATGCTTGACATATATTGTCTCAGACCTTCTGTCTATTTATTTGTTCATTTACCAGCCCAACTAAAAAAACAGTGTACAATGTACATCCATTTATATTTCCATATATATCAAATGTAATCATTAAAGGTGGTATCAGTGATTTCAGGCCCAAAAATATTTTTATCACATTCATCTAATCTTTCCTAACGATCCGCTAGCTGCCCGCCCCATAAGGATGCCGTCAAAAAAACGCGTCTCTGTAGGCAGCCTAGGCTCTGAGATCTGCACACAAAAACAAATGGTTTAGCCAACCAATCACCGACAGGGGGAGGGTATTGTGAGGTTTTGTGCTTGTGCACGGCTGCACGCGAAGTCAGAGCTGAAGAAAAAGCTGGCTCAAAACCTCACAACACCCTCCCCCTGTCGGTGATTGGTTGGAACACTATTTGTTTTGGTTTTGATTGTTTGGCTAAACCATTTGTTTTTGTGTGCAGATCTCAGAGCCTAGGCTGCCTACAGAGACGCGGTTTTTGACGGCATGCTTATGGGGCGGGCAGCTAGCGGATCGTTAGGAAAGATTAGATGAATGTGCTAAAAATATTTTTGGCCCTGAAATCACTGATACCACCTTTAAAGTATATAAATGAATATATACACACGCAAACTGGTGGTCAAAAGTTAAGTCTCTTATGCTCACCAAGGCTGAATTTATTTGATCAAAAACACAGTAAAAACTGTAATTTTGTGAAATATTATTGCAATTTTAAAGAACTGTTTTCTATTGTAATATGTTTTAAAATGAAATTTATTTAGCTGAATTTTCAGCATCATTACTCAAGTCTTCAGTGTCACATGATCCTTCAGAAATCATTCTAATATGCCGGTTCTGCTGCTCACGAAATATACTTTACTATAATATATCATATACTTCTCTCACATCTTTTGAACTTCTCTTTTTGCTGCGTGTCAGGCACGAGGAGCGCACATGGAGTATGGAGCGGACGGACAGCATCCACTCTGACTGCCAGTCGGGGGCGCTCTCCTCCTCTGTTGGCACCAGTAAATGCAGCAGCCCGGCGTGTATGGAGGCTCGTGCCCGGCGTGCAGCATACTGTGGTTATCCTGATGCCACACAGTGCCCCCTACAGTACGGAGACTCTTACGACTCTCTGCGGGACTCGCCTCACAGTGACAGGTGAGAGAAGGAGGAAGTACTGTAACGGCAGATAAGAGCTGTTCACCATCACGCATAAAGGCACTGTGCATATTTGCAGTCAAATAAAAGAATGCTGAGTGTGCTGTCGGTTAAATCACACAAGGAAGTTTGCAAGCATTTTATCAGCAATTTGATATTTGGTGTTGAACCATGGCACAAGATAAGCAGATCTCAGATAACTTTCACTGGCTGTGACATGTTCCTCATCCGTTGCACATGTAGCAGTGTAGTGTAGCAAAGCTTTTTAAAGCCCATTATCTCTAAAGTATCTCTGAAAAGTTAGATTCATTTTTTTGATGAATTGTTTTGGTTGGATGGTTCATGTAAATAGGCTGATTCAGTAAATGATTGCATTTTTGTTGAAAAATGTTTAGTTAAATGCTTTTGCATTATAAAATAATGCTTTATTTGCATGACAGTATTAAATATTTTCTAGTTTTGTTTCGGGTTATGTTTAGTGTAAGTTATCTGTTCAGATTTGATGCTATCATTCTAATTGATGATTCATCTTTATATGAATTATACCATGCGGTAGATGTACACCATTGGTCTATTCAGAAGTTCGAGGTCAGTAAGATGTGTTAAAGGGACAGTTCACCAAAGAATTTAAATTCTGTCATCATTTACTCACCGTCAAGTTGTTCCAAAAAACTGTATTCATTTCTTTCTTCTGCTGAACACAAAAAAAGATATTTTGAAGAATGTTGGTAACCAAACAGTTTATGGTCCCCATTGACTTCCATAGTATATATATTTTTTATTCTATGGAAAGTCAATAGGGTCCATCAACTGTCTGGTTCCCAAAATTCTTCAAAATATCTTCCAGAAGAAAGAAGTCTGTGCAGGTTTAGAACAACTTGAGGGTGAGTGAATGAATGATGACAGAATGTTTGTGTGGACTGTCCCTTTAAAACTTTTATTCAGCAAGAATGCATTAAATTGATCAAAAGTGACAGTAAATGCATTTATGTTACAAAAGGTTTCAAATAAATGCTGTTCTTTTAAGTATCAAAGAATCCTGAATTCAATGTATTATGGTTTCAACAAAAATTGTTTTCAACACTGGTAATAAATGTTTCTTGAGCAGCAAATCAGCTTTTTAGAATGATTTCTGAAGGATCATGGGACACTGAAGAGTAATGATGCTGAAAATTCAGCTTTGCATCGCAGGAATAAATGACATTTTTAAACAAATTAAATTGAAAACAGTTACTTTCAATAGTAATAATGTTTCACAACATTTTTGATCGAATAAATGCAGCCTTGGGGAGCATAAGAGATCTTTGAACAGTAGTGTGTATTTTCCCACCGTGTTTTTCTGCATCTTCGCAGGTACGTGTCCGCCCTGACCACGCCGGCGCGTCTTTCTCCGGTGGACTTTCACTCCTCACTGCCCCCGCAGGTGCCTACCTTTCAGATCACCACACCCAACGCCAGCCACGCCCTGTCCCTGCCGCCCGCCGCCGCCGCCGCCGTCGCCATGGACGACGACCAGCCCCTCCTGCACCGCTACCGGCGGTCCCGGCGGCCGTATTACGCGGCGGACAGCACCGGCTCCCTCCCGTCCAGCCCGTACCGCTTCGTGGACGACGAGGATTACGAGACCACGCAGGAGTACATGTCCTCCCGAGAGCAGCAGAAGAAGGGCAGCGGGCGGCACTGGCGCAGGAGGTCGCGGCTCAACGGGCACGTGTCTCAGCGGGCTCCGGACCCCAGGAACTACAGCTCTCAAAGCTGCCTCTCGGACAGCGAGTGGGAGGACGATGAGGTCGGCGACCTCGGACACGGTGAGAGCACGCCGTTTCTCAGTATGCAGAACATGAACGCCACTGAACCGGCCACCATCTACCGACCCAACGACACGCGGACTTTCAGCAACACGGGACGCTCCGGCTCCCGTGGCACCGTGCAGGCCAACAAACTGTCGCAGTCGCGGTCCAGACCGGACAATGCACCCCTTTAAAAAAGAACGACGAGAGCAAGGACGGGCGTGAAAAACAAATGATATGCTATAGACCTGCACCTATGAGAAATATTTTTTATTTTATATAACAGACAGATATTCTAAACAAATGAAATATTTATTTTCATTTCAGCAAAAATTGTCTACTAGCTAGCAGCAAAGACTTTTTTTATAGGGGGAAAACTATTTATATGTAATTCCTTTTTTTGATTTACAGCATTACGAAGAAGAATTACGTGCAAATTTTTTCACACGAGTTAGAAATAGAATAATATTGTGGTGCCTTTTGCTGTTTGCCGACGAGGGAGGTTCAGTTGAATTTTTGTAGCCTTTCTTAAAAACAGACTCTTGGGTTTTATAGACATGTTCTTTCTTTGTTCGTTCGTTTCGTTCGTTCAGGATCTCCCCATTTGAACTGTGATATTAATTCAGACACCATGCAATATCAAATCACTTCTGTGTAAGGTGTTTGTTTACATGAGTAGGGTTCACACGCGCACATAACATCGCGACATCGCGAGCGCCGTCTGCGTTCGACTTTGGTTTCTGCGTTTTCCGTTTTCTTTTCTCTCAACTGGTCGTCGCATATTGTTTCCATGGAAACAGAGGTACGCAGGAGTTCACAGGGCATGACGCTGGGTCGCAGTATCGGCCCTGGTGTTCAGGGTTTTCAAAACGGTGGTCTGTACGTCCAATGAATGTGTTTACACTTCTGTCCGTGTGCGTGAGAGTATCGTTGAACCTCAGTGTATACGTACGTGTCTTTGTCTGCGCAGTTTCGTGCAAGAACACGTTCCGTTTGTGCGTTCGCGTTGTGTTCGTCTTCAGGTTAACGTTTCGAGCGCGTGAACGTGTGCGTGTTGTTGTGAGTGTGTATATACGTATGCTTGTACTCTTTTTAGGATGTTGGCTTTGTCGAAAGGGAGCTCTATTACGTTACCAGGCTAGCGCTAATGGGTTAAACCGGACCCCCTAGTGGTGACACGAGCTCATTGCACTGTAACCTTCCTTCCTTGTGTAGTCATTGGCCTGCGGAGGAACCAATCCAGCCTGATTCTAGCCTACACGGACCTACATCTCTCTCCCACACGTTCCCATTCCTATGCCAGCAGCTTTAAGCCGCACTGTGTCTCAGGACTTTTCATCGAAATCTGCATTACTCATGAAACAGATCCATTCCTGCCCATCGTGTCTGCGTCATGATGGGAAGACTATGAGGAACGATACGACCAGGTGTGTCTGTCTGCGAACGCTCCATGTTTTGCCGGCTTTTCTTTGTTTTGTTTTTCGGTGGGGTCGTTCCAAGTCCGTGCTGTATGCAAGTCGAAGCTATGCGTGTACGGCTACTAGACGTGCTACTCTAGGTGGTTTATCAAGCGTAAACCCCTCCTTCCAGAGCCCAGCAACCTACAACTACATTTGCGAAGACAAACCCGCCACCCACACACTTACACTTTGACACACATGCAAATGCACACACAAACACACACACACACACACAAACAAACAAACATTCTCAAGATTCATTCTGTGCACACAGTCGTTTAAAGCACCACTCGTCTTCACGGATTGATTTTCTTCCTGTCTTACTCTCTGTTTCTTCTGTTCTTCCTCTCTGCCTGTGAAGGCGTCCCTCCCTCTGCATGTTCTAGTGGTTCAGATAGATGGGTGCATGGTAACCGCAGCAACTGAGTCGTATTCACACGGTGAAAGTGTAGTTTTCATTTGACATTCAGCAATAAATCTCCTTTTTTCATGTTCATTCTTGACTTGGAATATGCTAGAAATTTTTGCAAGTTTTCTCAAAAAAATAGTACTTGTAAAAAAAAAATTAAAAATAAAATCAAACCACTTGTTCATATGGAAAATAAATAAATCTTAATTCCTACCATTTTAAAAATTTAAGTCATCAGGATGTATGTCTGGTTCTTTTCTCTCTTTTTTTTTGTTGCTGAATGATATGTGTCTTTATAATTACATATTTTCAGGGGAACAGCATTCTTCATTGACAGAACTTTTTAAGGAGTTGCACCAGGGATGCAACCAAATGTTCAATTTTAGAGGGGACTGAAGATACAATTTGAACAATTGGCCATTGAAAAACCTATATTGATGTTTAACTTTTTTTAATATCAGGCCTGGATCATATCATTAGGAGTCATTTGATCCTCAGCACAAAAAGAGCAAAACTTTTGAAATCAGAAGAATGCACTGAACACATGCACGGAGGATACTTGCATAAAGTTATTGCTGATATTTTGGGAGGAAAACAAATGCTAGGAAAACAAAATGCTGACACTGTATTTGCAACCCTTTTAACACTTTCAGGTGAACAATATTTCTTCATTGGATTTAAGACACAAAAGCAGTAGCTTTGGGAATCTTATTCAAATAAAATGTTTATATATATATATATATATATATATATATATATATATATATATATATATATATATATATATATAATGTTTCAAACAAACCGTGAACTAGTTTACATAATATAGCAGTTAGATAATATTTTATTTAAATAAAATGTCAGTGTTTTCAGTGCTTACTAACTTACATTGGTAACAATACTGATAAGATGTTAAAAAAAAAAAAAAAAAAAAAAAAAAAAACAGGAGATAAACTCAAAGTTCTGTTAGAATTTCTGCAGGTTTTGTGAAGGTTTATGACTTTAAATTAAATTTAAAAAATGTCCATTACTTATTTATTCAAATGTTCTTCCTCTGTATTTTTGTCTTGTTTTCCAGTGCAAGATTCTTAAATCAATATGCATTTTACTGGAGATACAAAATAACATAAAATATGAAGTTTTTTTTTTCTGTGAAATTAATCAAAATGAAGTGAGTTTATGCTCAAAACAAGAACAAATAATTGCCAATGTGCTCAGAAAAATCAACTTAATTCAAATGGAAGTTTTCATAACCCATTGACAGATATTTGTTCTTCTTTTAAGCATAAACTAAACATAATTTTGTTTCGTTTTTCATTACATTTGCATCTCAAGTAAATGTATCGTTATTCAAAGAGGTTTCGATATTTGTGTTGAAAAACAGGACAAATATACGGAGGAAGATATTCATTTTTGGAATGCATGCAACATTTAATGCTACAACTTTTTCAATTTAAGACTTTCTGAGAGGCCTTAATTTGTGTAAGGGTGAATAAGGCTTTTGAAGACGAGGCTTTTGAAGACCCACAGAAACCCTGACTGGCCTCCACTCAACCAGTTCAACTTGTTTAACCAAGACTGTCAATGAATAGTTCTTTTTTGTGGTGATAATTAATCAAAATATGTTTGGTATGTAACACATTCGTCAACACTTCAGTTGCCTGAAGACAACTATGGGCGAGTTTCCGAGAAGAAGAGAGCGCTTTACTCATGAATGATTCCAGAAGGTCTGGTGAGCTCACAATAATTTTATCGTCACACTGATGAAAAGCATGTTTCAGTCTGAATTCTAGATTCAAAATCAAAATGAATGATATAGCTGATATTGTTTTGTAATGCAGAAATCCTCAGATCTGTGAAACAATAGGCCATGCAATTCATGTCAACTCGCAAGGCTTGTCAAACAACATCAATCATTGTGTACATTAAACCACAACATACAAAAACATGTCAAATGAGTCAGAGAACTCCTGTCTGCAATATCATATGTGTGTTTATATATTATAATAATTAATAGGGGATTGCAGAGCTTGGTGTCATGAGTGAAGGTTGCTATATCAAAAAAAAAAAAAATACCGAGTATCGTGGGCGTGGCCTCACACACACACACACACACACAACACACCTGAGATCACTTAACGTGCTCAGCAGGACTCAAGACACTGGGAAATGTACCTTATTTCTTGGTTTGTTTGGTTATTAGACGTTTTAACTCGATCCCTATAGTTTCCTTTTCTTTTATCTTCCGCATACATTATTTATACAACGAGGATCATTGTGTGAATCCATCATCAAATGACGCCCAATTCATCATCAAAAACATAACCAAAATAACGTGGTAAGTCTGAAGTTTAAATATTAGTAGTTTAAGTAACTGCTGCTTTATTTTCGTTTCGTTGTTGGAACAACAAAATGACAAAAAAAGAGAGAAATAAAAAACGATAGTGTATTTTAGTAGGCTACTTTTATGGAGCAGCACAAGTGGGAAATGAAGTGTAAACTGCAGTCTCAGCATATGAGTTTTTTTCCGTTAAAATGTTTATTTTTATTTTACATTTAATTATTTTTTGAAACCTAAATCATTTTTAATAAAATAAAGGTATAATAATTATGTATTAAAATGAAAATGAATTTATAATAATACAGTTTATTATAAAATTATAAATTGTATCCTGAATTACATTGACAAATAATTGGATTCTTGAAATGTATACTTTATAATGAAATGATTTTATAACAAAAATGTACCATGATATTCATAGTTTCAGCCAAAATACCATATTTACTAAAGTTATTGTTTCTACAACCAGTGGCGGAGCCAGGATATTTTCATTGGGATGGCCAGGCAGGGGCCAGGAACCAGTCTAGGGCGGCTCAGAAATTAGTTTGACTAGTACTGGTATGGACCGTTTTAACACAAATGAATACAATTAATATGAACTCAATTGTAATTGAGATGGTGGTGATATAGATCAAGTAATACTGAATGAATTTGGCCATTTTTGTCTTATTCCTCATCTCCGAAGAAAAAAAAAGCTCGCACTACAGCTAAAGTTCAATTTGCTCAGACAGCTTGGTTCTGGTTCTTAAAACCCCCAAAAGCTTGTTCTGCTTTATTGCATCTTCATGGATGAGACGTGCGGATAACTACATATACAGTAGTCAACCTTCATTGAATTTTTATATGAATTCTTCAACAATTCTCAGTTAGACTGTGAGATAAGTTGCAAAAACTTGCAACAGAAAAAGAAAACATTGAATGTTTAACATTCTATGAGTTAGTCTGGCAAAAAAAAGCCAGAATGTAAATTATTGTATGCACACATAAATGTGATCTATTTTTCATTTGTACTTTACCAACTAGCACAAAATTGGTGCATATTTACTAGTACAAATGCACAGTGCTCACATTTATTGTGCATTACCAATTAATATAAAAATACACATCAATTTGTGACTCATTGTGCTCTTATTGCTGTATATTTTAGTCCATACATTTAAGAGACATGTTCTTAAATGTGATGGAGATGTAACAAACACATACATGCGTTTTTTTTATGCTGCTTTAATCACCTCCACATTTAATCATGTTGTATTAAAGGCAGGGTAGGCGATTTGTTCTAGAAAAAAAAAAGTGTTATGCTGGTTAAAAGTTTCTTCACATCCTGACTGCAAGTTAAGTGGTCTAAATGGATTTATATTTATATAATTCGTCTGTGAAAGGCGTAGGACCATACAATGTTTGTCCAATCATTGAATGCGGTCTGAATGCAATGATATGATGTTCTATTTGCCTGTTAACATATGTATTTCCAATTTCCATACCTCCGCTTAAGCTGCTCGCGCAGATATTAAACGTCATCAGCGCGTTTCGTGCTGTGCAGAGTTAAGCAGAACGTATACTTTGTTTTCTTTACATGTCGAACGCACAGCATTGCAAAGTATACTTCTTTTACTCTTACGCGTACACAGGCATCCAACGCATGCGCAGTTTTGAACAATCTCTTGCCATGAGTTACAACCCATGTAAATATCTTTGTATTCTTTCATGCTAGAGTTGTACAAATGAGGGAATTTTCTTACCTTTTCACACCATCTCTTGTCTTTAGGCATCCATTGTCACTGTAGCTTGCATGCGTTCCGATCTGTTCTGTTTATGCTGTTTCTCTTTGACTACCTTGTGAATCGACACCCCCATGGCACGGTTGCCACCTTGTGCATGAACTAAGTACTTGTGGTAGATTTTTCCCTAAACCTAACTATCTGGGTCTCGTCTACAAATCGACGTCCCCTAATGTCTACTGTGGACGTTTAGTCTATCTGGGTCTCGTCTACAAATCGACGTCCCCTGGGTCTAGTCTACGTCCCCTGGGTCTCGTCTACAAATCGACGTCCCCGTCCACTAATAGTCACCTAACTAAATTGTCACCTAACTAACTTACTTCCTAAACTAGCTTCCTGCGCAGGAATAAATCGACAAACAGACTTCAGCAAATGTCCTTTAATTGCTTTAATCACGGTGAGATCTTCCCGAGCAGTTCTCAGGGAATCTCTCCCAAGAAGCAAGGCCGGAGGATCTCAGACAAATTCCATTGAGAATCCCACCAGAAAACACGGATACAACAGTTTTTATAGAATCGAGAAAACAAATAAGACTAACATGTCACCATCAATATGATTGGTTCAAAAGCCCCAACCTTTTCCCTCTGTCACTGGCACAAGCAAACTCTATTTTTGTGATCACTTATCACAAGGTTTGATAGTCATCTGTCTTGTTTCACTTCCCCTATTTGTTATTTACACGCACGCACGCACGCATGCACGCACGCACGCACACACGCACACACGCACACACACACAGCGTTTCCCAAAAGATTCGTAAGCCTAAGTTGATAACAGAGACTATTGGTGGCAATTGTTCTACGATCAACTTACGATGCTTTTCGGAAATGCAGCCCAGGGGCCTGTACTATGATGGTAGTTGAACAAACTCAGGGTTGCAGGATTAGTTTCGAGTTGACAAAACCAAACCAATCCAACCAGGCTTTGTTGGTACCATGATGCTGATCATCAACTTTCTCTGTCAACTCAGGCTCTGATCCTGAGTTTAGTAGTTTAGGTGTGACATCAGTAGCGAACAGCCAATCACATGCTGAGAAAGAGTGAAACTCATTCAAAACTCATTGAAATTAATTTCTCACGAGAGAAGCACAATTCACTTATTAAATAGAAGTATTTAAATATTAAAAATTTGAATAAGATAAAAGAAGAAAAATAAATAAAATAAAAGAAGAAAATAGCTCTCTATGGAAGAGGACAACTAAAAGAAAAAGTCTTGCTACTGTATAACAGTGCAAGTAAAAGTTGTGAAGTTAGTTTATACAGCTGATAAAGGTATAGAGAGAATTGAACATTAAGCTCATATGTAGTCATTTTATAGCTTCATATTGATTCTAAAGCGTATTTATATTACCTTTATATATTTATTCATTTAAACTCTGCGTAACTAAAATTAAACTAAAATTGTACGTGTGATCGATTAAGGGTATAATAATTACATAAATAATATCTAAATCATACAAATTTATTATTCTAAATAAGCATTACTAAAAGCCTGACGATTTTGTCTTTAAAATCATTTGCTATGTAGTGACCTTTAATTTGGAGTGGAAACAGGTGGAGTGACTATTGCATCAGACGTGTGTTACTTTGCTCACAGCTGATTGGTCCAAGTTCGTTTTGCAACCTCTTACCTGGAACAAAACCTGCCCCGGACCAAGTTAGCCGTGTAGTGTGAGTTACTATGGCGATGAACACTGCTAAAAGCCAAACCACTTTCATGGTGCCTAAAACCCAGGGTTGGCGCAAACTAAACTGAAACATACCTGGCTAGCAACTTAAACTGGCTTCATGATACAGGCCCCAGGTCAGTGCTCTTTGAGTTGTTTATGTTTTTTTTTTTTTTTTTTTTTTTTTTTTATTCATTTATTCCAGGCAATGGCACAAAAAAAAAATACAAGGTAGACAAAATATAGTTAAGTCATATAGTGCAAAAAAAAGAAGAAAAAGAAAAAACAAGGAAGAAGAAAAAATAAGTAAATAAATAAAAATAAAAAATAAAATAAAAATATACAGTATTCAAATATGATATATTATATTATTATATTATATGATATATTATATAATATATTATTATTATTAAAAACACTTTGGAAGATTATTACAATGTCTGAAGGAGAGAGTCCACATTAATTAATTAATCATACTTATGATTTTTATAGGTAGTAACAATAACTGTGGTATTTTGATGGAAACTTTGGAGTTTCCATGGGTATTTTTTGTTGATTTTTATTAAAATCTGAGTAATCTTGTGTAATACTAGTGACACCTGTGTTGACAGTCTGAGTCATTGATATATCAAAACTTTGATGGTCCATTTAACTTTAAATGTTCTTTTCCTCAGTATATGGCTTCATGTCTGTGCCGATACCGCCGGAGGATCCTGTTCTTCTGTTCGCCATGCATACTGCTGCTCCCAGTCTACATCTATGTCTCGATTTCTCTGATCTATGTCATGAAACACGGTGCACCTGGTGTTCATCCTGTGCTGCAGACACACTTTACTGCCAGTGGTCTCAAATTCTCCAGAGATCTGGCTCCCCATCCTGTGAAATCCTTCTGGAGAAGCGAGCTAAACAGTGGAGCACTATGGAACATTATCCAGTACATGACGGATTCCCAGCATAACCCCATCCTAAATCCTCGTCTGGCTGCAAACCCACCCGGTATTTCTTACAAAACAGGAAGGTCCAGAAGAAGTGGGAATGGATGCTCTCCAGATAATGAGATTAAAAATACAATGCCAGATTTCTCCACTCTACCAACGCAGATGAAAGATTTTGTGACCAGCATGCACTGTCGAGAATATCCGCTGATCATAGATCCTTTAGATGTTTGTGATGGTGGTCCACTAGCAAAGAATCGGGCACCAACGTTGCTCCTGGCCATCAAAACTCAGCCTGCGGATTTTGTGAACAGAGAAGTGATAAGAGAAACTTGGGGGCGTTCAGGAAGAATAAAAAGCCGAGGTGGGCAGCAAAGGCTTGTTCGCAGGGTCTTCCTTCTGGGGAAGTCCAAAGACTTGCATATTGAAGAGAAATTGCAATTAGAGAGTGATAAATATGGTGACATTATCCAATGGGAATTCATGGACACATTTTTTAACCTCACCCTGAAGGATGTGCTGTTCTGGAACTGGTTCCCAAGGCGATGCCCACATGCCCGTTTCATTTTTAAAGGTGATGATGATATCTTTGTGAGGACGCCTGCTCTCCTAGACTATCTGCTGGCCGAGGAGGCTAATAGAAGCTTTTCAAATGGATCCAGGCGGTCAAATAAAATGGAGGCGTTTGTTGTGGGGGACGTGATAAACAGTGCAGCACCAATGCGCTCTAAAGGGAGTAAGTACTACATTCCTGAGAGCTTCTTTAAAGGGACTTACCCATCATACACTGGTGGAGGGGGGGTGGTTTACTCTGGTTCTCTGGCCCATAGGCTTTTGGAGGTGTCGCAAAAGGTTCACCTGTTCCCCATTGATGATGTCTACCTGGGCATGTGTCTTCAGAGACTGGGAGTGTACCCTATCCACCACCCTGCCTTCCTCACCTTTGACTTCCCCAAGGATGAGCCCAAGGAACCCTGTGCGAATCACACCATCCTCCTGGTGCACAAGCGTAGCCCAGCTGAGATGTTCCAACTTTGGATCGAAACATTGATGCCCAGTTCTGAATGCAGAAATGCAACTCTGAGAGTCGAAACTAGAGTTGAGTTCAGATGAAAGAAGCCAGATCTCAACAAGTTTTTTTTAGTCAAAGCTGGTTCTCATTTTTTCCGAACACTTGAAAAACGAATGTTATGTATTGCATGGTCTTTTGTATAAACTTTTGTAATTTTGAACTTTTAACACATTTAAGTTGTGATAAAACAGAAGTAGTGGCAGATCTTGTCTTCCATATTGTGCCGTGAAGAGAATTTTGCATTTCATTGGAAGATCAAGTTTTTGATGAATGATATGTGTCTTTATAATTACATATTTTCAGGGGAACAGCATTCTTCATTGACAGAACTTTTTAAGGAGTTGCACCAGGGATGCAACCAAATGTTCAATTTTAGAGGGGACTGAAGGTAGAATTTTAACAGTTTGCCATTGGAAAAACCTATATTGATCAACAACTTATTTTAATATCAGAGAATATGAGTCCTCTTCTGTGTCTGTTTGGTTATAGGCCTGGATCATATCACGTGGAGTCATTTTTTCCTTGATATTTAGAGATAAAAGTGCTTGGAAAGTACTATAAATTCCTCAGCTCAAAAAGAGCAATGAAAATAATTTGCTTCAAACACTTTTGAAGTCAGATGAATGCACTGAACACATACACAGAGGATACATAAAGTTATTGCTGATATTTTATAGGAAAAGAAATATGTAACTATAAAACATCTTGGTTACTCATGTAACCTTTTCCCTAAGATAGGGATTCCCTAAGAATCACAATCACATCTGTGCACTTGCACAGACAAATGGCATTTCAGCCCACCAGGCCCGCCTGCCTATATAAGTCTGTGATGAATGCATTTAATCAGAATCTTTCGACTGAGGAGTGGCAAGCATTAGGGGCAGTCATGGCCTAATGGTTAGAGATTCAGACTGGTAAAACGAAGGTTGTGGGTTCAATTCTCAATCCCGGCAGGAAATTACTGAGGTGCCCTTGAGCAAGGCACCTAACCCCCAATCTCTCCCCGGGCCCCACAGTAAAATGGCTGCCCACTGCTCCAGGTGTGTGTCCACTATTTGCAGTGTGTGTATGTTCAGGAGGACTGCTCATGTGTGTGCACCAACTTGGACAAGTTAAATGCCAAAGACAAATTCTAAGTATGGGTTTCCATACTTGGCCATTATGTCATTTTCAGTTTCACTTTTTAAGCATAGAATCATGTGCAAGTGCTGTAGCGCGACCAGCTACACAATGCTCGTGAACCAAGGTTCCCTTCGATATGGTTCACTCGCATTGCGTCAGTTGCTAAAGCTTTGGGGAATGCAATCCAATAGCTCTGTGCTACAAACAGAGAACGGAAGCCCATCCTGTGAGCCCAGCCCTAGGGCACTCAAGTCCAGGCCTCTAAACAGGTTATTCATGGACAATACTAGGGTGAAAAATACACAGGGCAAGGCAAGAAATTGTCCAGAATAGCTAGGCTCAGGCCATGAGGCCAAAGCCCTTGGGGCATGCCCAATATGGGGCTTAATGGGGCCCAAAGCAGACTAAACCCCACAGAGGTCCTAGACTGGCTTAAGCGCACAGGATGTGGGCAGATGGGCAACCCCACAAAGGTCCTAGACTGGCTTAAGCACAGTGGGCAGATAAGTCCAAGTTATAGAGTCTGGCAAAGACGGCAAGGACCATCCGGTCATCGCACAGATGTCAAGAGTGGACACTGAAGAATGGACCATGCCCAAGGGGAGCCATTCCCCTGGTGGAGTGGGCATTGTAAGGAGGCGTAAGCCAGCGCCATCTATTTAACAAGATTGTTTTCGCTTTGCAACCAGCAGCCCGTAAGTGTGTCGTCCGAAGCAAACAAAAAGCTGTTCTGATTGTCAGAAATGGCTAGAGCGCTCAGCATACACTCTAAGAGCCCAGACTGGGCAGAGTAGGTATAAGGACTGCTCATCTTGCAAAGAGGGGAGAGCAGAGAGAATTATGACCTGTGCTCTGAACAGAGTGGAGAGCACTTAAGGTACATAGCCATGCTTCGGCTTGCAGTTTAGCCCAAACTTAAAGGCCTCAAAGGGCCATGAGGACTGTGGACAATTCCCAGGTCGGAACCGCATGGGATTGAGGCGGATTCAGTCTTCTGGCCCCCTTTAGGAACCTCACTATCAAGTTATTCCTGGGCCATTGTCTTTGTAGCACACAGAGCGAGGTCAGTTGAACAGACCTGATTCAATCAGGCTTCGGGATTAAGGAGAAACGAGTTCTGTTACCAGGGTTTCTGCAGGTTTTATGAAGGTAAATTTAAGACTTTAAATTAAATTAAAGAGCTTTTTAAGACCAAGTAAAGATAATTTAAAGAATAAATTGAAGGGAAAAATGTCTATATATTTTCTAAATAAAGATGTATAGGGAGAAACACAATTGCCCAGTTTCACAGACAAGGCTTAAACCTAGTCCCAGACTAAAATGCATGTTTGAGCTGTTTTAACTGAAAGCGCTGACACATCTTACATTATGTCAGTGCCATTGTTTTGTCTCAAGATGCACTCCAGTAATGTTTTTTTCTAAGGCACGTTTATAAAAGCGATATGTAAATGTCCTCATTGAACTAAACCCTAATCCTGGCTTAATAAGCTCTGTCTGTGAAACCCAGCCAATGAGTTGTATTGACAACACATCAAAATTTTAAAATACAACTTCCAACAGATATCCATTACTTATCCATTCATATTCACGACCCCCCAGATATATTTATTAAGTGTCAACTGCGGACGCTTGGGTCTCGATTGGAGACGCACCAGATAATTAGGTTCCAGGTATGTAGGAAAGATATTATGGAATTCCAAACCTGACTTAATAAATGCATAAATACATAAAGAAATGTAAAAAAAAAAAAAAAAAAACCTAAATTACTATTTATACTTCTCTTTATTTATGTATAATTATATAGCCTATTTTTCCACATTTATTTATTTTCACATTTATGTATATATGTTTTTATGTCTACATTTATTTATTTATACATTTATTGTCCTGTATGCTAATGAGGGGTGAGTGTTTTACCTCAGACATAGCAATCGAGCTCAGAGTGGCAGTGCTGAAGCTTTGAGGCCACAGTGACACTTTGTGGTGTGACCAAACAATATGTAAGAGGTTTGTGGACATGACTTTTCAGGTCATGCAGGGAACAAATTACTTAGAGATGGGCAATATGGCCAAAATCTTATATCACGGTTTATGTCCTTTAATATCACCCTAACTGTATGTATATAGGTTTCCCATACATAGGCCTACTCTTTATTCCGGACATGGCCGTAAAACAACAGCAGTTCGGGATTTCTAAAATGTCTGGGCACACATAAACAGAATCCGCTCATAAAAGACACTTTGACACGGAAGCGTGTCAAAATTATCCACTATTAACCACATTTTATGCCATGCATTGTAGATCCGTACACAGAAGCTAACTGCATTTTAATGTATCTTCCAAAAACACTGTTGACAGCAACAGAAACAAACTTTTCCATAAAGAGGTGATATTTCCGCTATAAATTGATTTCCTGGGGCATTTTTTAAAACTTAATAGTAGGCTATATGCATATCATCATGTAGGCTATAACTGATATATTCAGTTAATAAGGCAGTGTTACCAGTGAAATAAAATCAGTTTCAACAAAATCCATCTCCGCACTGCAGATGTGGGACGTGCAGACGCTAACTCTGAATGGCATTAGATATTATGTACAGACTGTTAATGCAGAGGAGCCATGGATGCATTCACTGTGGCCTCAAAGCTTCAGCACTGCCACTCTGAGCTCGATTGCCACGTCTGAGGTAAAACACGCCCTCCTCATTAGCATACAGAGCAATAAATGTATAACTAAATAAATGTATAACTAAATAAATGTGGAAATAAATAAATGTATACATAAATACATATACATAAATGTGAAAATAAATTAGAGGAAATAAATAAATGCATAAATAAATAAATAATAAATAGGGCATTGCAGGGCTTAAGTGTGTTTGCTATCTAACAAAAATAAATAAAGGGTTTAAACTTCACTAAACTAAAAGGATTTGAGTTCAAAACTACAATTAATGAACATATTTACTTATTTTTAAGAAATTTCATGTTGGCTGTTGTCCATGGTTGTACCTGTTCAATAGTTTTTAGGTACCCAAGACTTTAAGGTTTGTGTCTATAGAATTTGACTTCTAAAAATATGAGAAATATTCTAGTGAAAAGTGTGACAACTAGCCTCTGCCCGGCCTGTTTATCTGTTAGCTTTTATCGTGGGCGTGACCTCACACACGCGCACACACACACCTGAGATCACTTCACGCGCTCAGCAGTAGAGGCTACTCGAGACATTGGGAAATTTACCTTATTTCTTGATTTGTTTGGTTATTAGACGTTTTCACTTGATCCACATAATATCCTTTTCTTTTCTTTTCCGCATATTATTTATGTGTGAAGCCTATTATTGCGTGAATGACGCGAAATTCATCATATAAATAAGCCTGCATTACCAGAATAGTGGTAAGTCCAAAGTCTAAATATAAGTTTCGTTTCGTTGTTGGAACAATAAAATAATCACAAAGAGAGGAATAAAAACGATAGTTAGTATAATTTAGTGAATTAGGCTACTTTTATCTTTTAGAGTAGCACTAGTGGGAAATGATGTGAAAACTGCAGTCTCACCTTAGTTTTATATTTAATTTGAATACATTTGAATAAAATAAATGAATAATTAGTAGGGAAGAGCGGGGCACATCCTAAAAGTTTTTGACTTTCTCAGTTTGTGTAAATCCACTTGGGGTTCAGAGAATAAATTATGTGGTTTTGTTTTATTAATACAGTATACTTTTTTTTTCTTGATATACCCCGAAAGACTGGAAGTGAAATGTGACAACATTCCCCATAGGTGGGGCACGTTGTAACATAACCATATGAAAGATAAAAATGTTATCTGATCTAATAAAAAATAAATAAATAAACATTATATATATATATAATAGTTTAATACAAAATAGTTTAGTTATATATATATATATATTATATATATATATATATATATATATATATATATATATATATATATATACACTATTTTGTCAATAAAATACAATTATTTACTTTTAAAATAATTGCTTTTTTTAATAATTAAAAATAAACAAATTTTTGAGTTTGACAAAACACCGCAAGACACAGCTATAAAGCATATTTCAAAACATAATAATAATTAATAATTTCTTTATTATAGTTATTATATAGTCTTTATTCACTTTTTTTCTCATAGTTTCTCAATAGAATTCATAAATGCATATAGAATAGAATAGAATAGAATAGAGTAGAGTAGAGTAGAGTAGAATAGAATAGTTCTAATAGGGGCACATTGTAACTCAGTGTTAGAACATGCCCTACCTGCGTAAATGGGATTTCTGTCAGGACCACTATCGTCAAATACGATTGAAAATTAGCATAGTTAGGATTGGCTGTATGGTTCTGTTCTGGGCAAGAACTCCCTGCGCATCCGTGCAGACTAGCATGGATAAGAGCAGGGAGAGCAGCAATAACCTCCCTTATGGTAAACAGAACAGATCAGATTAGGGTTATTCGCTCCTGAGAAATGCGATAGCTGCTGATACTGAAGGAGCTTATACAGGTGCTGGTCATAAAATTAGAATATCATCAAAAAGTTGATTTATTTCAAGAATTCAACTTAACAGGTGAAACTAATATATAGACTCATTACATGCAAAGTGATATATTTCAAGCCTTTATTTGTTATAATTTTGATGATTATGGCTTACAGCTTATGAAACGCACAAAATCAAAATCCCAGAAAATTTGAATATTACATTCAAAAAATTACACAGTAATTACACAGTAATACCATGGTCATTGAACCAGCTTTTGGTTCTTTTGGCAGTGTGGGCAGGTGCAAATCCTGCTGGAAAATGAAGTCAGCATCTCCATAAAGCTTGTCTGCTGAAGGCAGCATGAAGTGTTCTGGAAATGTCCTGGTAGACGGCTGCATTGAGTGGACAGCACAGTGGACCGACACCAGCCGATGGCATGGCTCCCCAAACCAACACAGACTGTGGAAACTTCACACTGGACTTCAAGCATCTTGGATTGTGTGCCTCTCCATTCTTCCTCCAGACTCCGGACCTTGGTTTCCAAATGAGATGCAAAATTTGCTCTCATCAGAAAAGAGGACTTTGGTCCACTGTGCTTTATTAAATCCAGAGTCAACGCAGCCATCTAGGATATTTTCAGAGCACTTCATGCTTCCTTCATTTTCCAGCAGGATTTGCACCTGCCCACACTGCCAAAAGAACCAAAACCTGGTTCAATGACCATGGTATCACTGTGTAATTACTGTGTGATTTCATGTAATATTGTAATTTTCTGGGATTTTGATTTAGTGGGTTTCATAAGCTGTCAGCCATAATCATCAAAATTATAACAAATATAGGCTTGAAATATATCACTTTGCATGTAATGAGTCTATATATTAGTTTCACCTGTTAAAGGTACACTAAGTAACTTTTTTTGGTTCAAATTCTCAAAATCTCAAACCTCCAGGGAATCCTCCATTTTAAAAAACGCAGAACAGAAGAGAGTCTGCTGACAAAAAGAGAATGCGACAGAGCTTGTAATAAAAAGAAAGAACTGAGAGATTTGAACTGTTGTAAAAGTGATGCAGAAACTGCATTTTCATTAATCAGCAGGTAAGATATATTATTGAATAAATAAATGACCATATGTAGATCTCTAACGGAGTTCATAGTAAAGCATTATCTATTGGGAAGGGTCATATTCTGCACAGTCATGCAGAGCTGAAGCACAAACAAAACAATGTTCTTCTTCAATGCATGCAGCTTTGTTTTTTTTAACCGCTAGAGGGTTAAAAGTTGCATAGTGTACCTTTAAGTTAAATTCTTGAAATAAATCAACTTTTTGATGATATTCTAATTTTATGTCCAGCACCTGTATGTGTATACCGTGATAGGCGTCGTATTCCTATAGCCTAGGTAGACGTGTACACGCTTAATATAAACCCAGCTATAGTGTTTTCTGATAGTTAGATCAGCATTACAAAACTAGCCGATCTCAACTCTTAAATAACAGATATAAGATTAAAATAATATCAGATTTGTCTAATTTTAACGAAACACGAAAAACAGAGATGAAAAATTAACTTAAGTAAAACATTTTTACTTTTGCTATGGTTAAATGTTCAGGGATATCTTCCAAAGACTTCTTTAATTTTGGCAATTTTTTTTCTCTATATAGTGTTAAGGCAACTAGTAAATATGTCATGCTTACATGTGGTTAAACCATGTGTGTTTCAACTACAGCCCCACGTTTGTTTGCGCCCCGCTCACCCCTACCATAAGTAACAGTAAACCATGGGTATTTTTTGTAGATTTAATCTTGTGTAATAATACTAGTCACACCTGTGTTGACAGTCTGAGTGATTAGAGATAATACAATCAATTTGGATGGTCTGTTTGACATCAAATCTTCCTTTCCTCAGTATATGGCTTCACGTCTGTGGCGATACCGCCGGAGGATCCTGTTCTTCTGTTTGCCGTGCTCACTGGTGGTCCCAATGTACATCTATGTCTCCATGAATATGATCTATGTCTTGAAACACGGTGCACCTGGTGTTCATCCTGTGCTGCAGACACACTTTACTGCCAGTGGTCTCAAATTCTCCAGAGATCTGGCTCCCCATCCTGTGAAATCCTTCTGGAGAAGCGAGCTAAACAGTGGAGCACTATGGAACATCATCCAGTATAAGATAGATTCCCAGCATAACCCCATCCTAAATCCTCGTCTGGCTGCAAACCCACCAAGTATTTCTTACAAAACAGAAAGGTCCAGAAGAAGTGGGAATGGATGCTCTCCAGATCATGAGATTAACAATACAATGCCAGATTTCTCCACTCTACCAACACAGATGAAAGATTTTGTGACCAGCATGCACTGTCGAGAATATCCGCTGATCATAGATCCTTTAGATGTTTGTGATGGTGGTCCACTAGCAAAGAATCGGGCACCAACGTTGCTCCTGGCCATCAAAAGTCTTACTGCGGATTTTGTGAACAGAGAAGCGATAAGAGAAACTTGGGGGCGTTCAGGAAGAATAAAAAGCCGAGGTGGGCAGCAAATGCTTGTTCACAGGGTCTTCCTTCTGGGGAAGTCCAAAGACTTGCATATTGAAGAGAAATTGCAATTAGAGAGTGATAAATATGATGACATCATCCAATGGGAATTCATGGACACGTTTTTTAACCTCACCCTGAAGGATGTGCTGTTCTGGAACTGGTTCTCAAGGCGATGCCCACATGCCCGTTTCATTTTTAAAGGTGATGATGATATCTTTGTGAGGACGCCTGCTCTCCTAGACTATCTGCTGGCCGAGGAGGCTAATAGAAGCTTTTCAAATGGATCCAGGCGGTCAAATAAAATGGAGGCGTTTGTTGTGGGGGACGTGATAAACAGTGCAGCACCAATGCGCTCTAATGGGAGTAAGTACTACATTCCTGAGAGCTTCTTTAAAGGGACTTACCCATCATACCCTGGTGGAGGGGGGGTGGTTTACTCTGGTTCTCTGGCCCATAGGCTTTTGGAGATGTCGCAAAAGGTTCACCTGTTCCCCATTGATGATGTCTACCTGGGCATGTGTCTTCAGAGACTGAGAGTGTACCCTATCCACCACCCTGCCTTCCTCACATTTGACTTCCCCAAGGATGAGCCCAAGGAACCCTGTGCGAATCACACCATCCTCCTGGTGCACAAGCGTAGCCCAGCTGAGATGTTCCAACTTTGGACCGAAACGTCAAACCCCAGTTCTGAATGCAGAAATGCAACCCTGAGAGTCAAAACTACTTGTATAGCAGTTGAGTATAGCAGACAGAAATCAGTGCAAAACAACGTTTATTACAAAGCCTTATTAACAAGAATTATGATGCATAATCAATCTTAAAAGAGTTTCCTTTTAAGAAAACAAAAATGACTTTTAGATTGGAAACCCAGTAAACTAAACCAGAAACACCATCTGAAAGCCATTTGAGAGAAATGATTCAGCTCTGAAAATCTTAAGTCTCAGGCATTTTGTTTTTTAAACCCAATTAAGGTTCATTATCATAGAAAACTGGTCTTGGTCATGCTGTAGTGTAAGCATAGTCCAGTATCATTTGCAGTTTGCTTGTTTTATGCTCTTCCTTCATCTTCCTTTTCCTCCTCCTCATCCTCATCAGTCTCTTCCTCACTCTCACTGTAGAGAACAGTGGTACGATTGGTGTTCACGAAAAGATCACTGTCGTCATCCTCCGAGTCGCTGTCATCCTCCTCCTCCTTGGTTTTTCTTTCACTTTCTTTCGGTGTTCCCTCGTTCCTGTCATCGGATGTTCGATCCTCCTGGAATCCTGCTGGCCTGTGTGAAGTGTGAAAAGGAGGTTTACTAAACACATTTCAGCTTTGTTTTCTTGAACAGATCTGAACACATGAGTCTGGGAAGAATTACTGTTGTCTAGGGATAATAATAATGCAAATATAAATATTACAGACAAACATACTACAACTCCTATATAGTATATATTAGGGCGGTCAAAATGAACATGTTAATTTTTAACGCAGCATCCGTTTTTTCCCGTCATCCTTTGGCGAAGCACTGCTACTTCTGCGGAGTGATTTGCTCGCAGCACCCGAGAAGCCCCGTGGTGAGGAGCAGAGAGTTCGCTCAGAGCTGGAGTAAAGTAGCAGTGCTTCGCCTTCTGAGAATATAGTTCCCAGTATATATACGTTTAGAACTGTTACGGTTATGGTCAACTGTGACTATACAAATCACAACATGTAAATAGGAAAATGTTGGCGTTATTTTCTCACTTATTGGGAGCAGTATGCTAGCTGGAGCCATTTACCTCCAATCTTTGTGCTAAGCTAGGCTAGCGGTGGATGCGTCAAACAGAGTTACGGCACGCACGGAGATGAAAAGTGTATGTATGGACTTATTTAATTTTGAGGGATACGGTGAAGTCCCCAAAAGTCAGCGTGTTACATTAATAATGATTATTCTATATTTAATTTATAATTTATGCAGTGAAGACAGTGAAGTGTTTGATAGCTTTATTCAATTTCTGTATACATCCTTTTTGTGAAAATCTGAACCGGTCTGACTAGGCCAATAGAAAAAATTGAGCCCTGATATATTGAAGGGCAATGCTTAATGTGACATTTATTACAATGGGTTTATGTGAAGATTGTTTTAAGCTCACTTAAATTAAAAGATGTTATAGTTATTAAAGCCTAATACATGTTAAAAATAATGGCTTTTAATTATACTATCATGCTGAATGGCTATAATGGCTAAAATTAAGGGGGGGGGGCAATTTCATAGACATCAGTCGCAGTATTGGTATCTGTGATATTTAAAACAGGCTACTGTCTTTGTTGTTTCTACATCAATTTGGACATTAAACGTGAAATTACTACAAAATAAAAAAATCTATTAAAAACTTGAATGTTACATGTGATTAATTGCAATAAATTAATGTGTGATTAATTTGTTAAGATTTTAATTGATTGACAACAAATAATGTTTGTTTATATATAAAATGATATGGTATATATAATTAAAATTAGTTATTATAAAGTTATTAAACTAAAATGGTTAAAAAAGAAGACACAATGGCCTTACCAGACACCAAGTTTCCTCAGGTACTGAATGTGGTCCCTATAAAGTATGAAGCTTATTTCTCCTTTCACCTTTTCTCCTTCTTTAATAGGATCAACAATGACAAAGTCTCCTAAAAACAGAGAAAGATTGTGAAAACGTTTTAGTGCCTTTAAGAACAGAGTTGTTATGCCCAGGAAAGGCAGAACAAAGTAACAAACTAACCTCGTTTGATCCAGAGGTTCTTGCGGAACTTAGTAGGCATACTGACCAGGTAGCGCTCGCCACTGCCAGTCACAGCTTCATGGAGGTTATTGCCATTACTTCCCAAGACCTGTGATGAGGAGGAGGTGTGTAATTATTTACTAACATAGTATAATCAGAATATCGGGTTCTCAAAGCCGTACAGATCCCAAAAGCTACTGCAATTGTACCCTCATGATATGCTGGTCTTCAGTGGGTTTGACATAGTCCTCCAGAAGTTCTTTGACTACGTGTTTGCGTTTGGTTGCCTTTGACATGGTGGATATAAACCTCTGAAAAACGTGTCACCTGAAAAAAAAGCACATTTTTTGTTTGTTTGAGAAATTAAGTTAAGAGGCTGGTAACGTTATATGAGAAAACGCATGTGAACTGTCAAGAAAGAACAAAGTGGTACTTTCTAGCAAATTATCACATTAGGCCAACTCAGTTACAGAGTGTGTTTCTTTGCAATGCCTCATCAACATACACACAAACTATATATCCTGACAGCCTGGAAACCAGTGGCCACTATATCATGATCATTATAAATATATTATTCAAAATGCAAATCATTTCACATAAATCATGCAGCGGAAACATGTGCTCTTCATGTTGTGTTGACAAATAAAAAACCTTCAGTGTCTAGATTTCACACTGTAAAAGCTCACATTTCCATAATCACTTACCTAAAAACTGTACATGAACCTCTGGTTGTTTTCTGAATTTATTTACTAATGGCATTGAGATGAATTGAGAGCGTTTACTCGAATTTTCCAAAGAGAGATGTGAAGCAAAACGCGAACGACGACACAGGTTTAAAATTTTCAAATTAAAAGCCACATTGGGTGAGAGGATCATAGACTTAATAGATACATGTATTTTATATGTGTTTGGAGGGGATGGTTAAAAGGAACGTCCAGTAAAATATCTATTCACAACAATGTATCTTTGTTATAATAATAATAATAATAATAATAATAATAATAATTTTACAAATTAACATTTTATTATTATATAGGAGTGCATTCGCCGGTTCCTTGGAAACTTTTATTTTGAAATATTAGTTTCACGGCTCACATAATAAAATATCAACATCGTTAAATACGTTAAAATATGCAATGAGAGTTACAGAGCATAGTTCAGGTTTGTTTGTTTGTTTGTTTGTTTGTTTGTTTGTTTGTTGAAGAGAACAAACTAATACTATATTAAGGGCGCAAACCCGCATTTGGATGCAGTAATCATAAAGATGTGGAGATTGAAAACCCTCCATCACAAAGCAAGTGGATCTGCCAGTGATTTGGAGGAGTTTAAACGCAAGAGAAGAGAGTTTGAGAAAGGTGTGTAGCCTACAGTATGTGTGTGCTGTACCATTGGGCTTCTATATTATTTTAACCCTGTCATGCTGATTTTACATATGCTTTAATCAATTCTTGACACTCTCATCTATCCATAGCTCTTAGACAGGCACGTAGAGACAGTTTGCTCATCAGTAAGAGACTCCTGCAGAATGTGGATGAGGAAGACTCTGTGGAGACTGGCTCCACCTCTCTGTCACCTGAACAGGTGAGTCTTCAGAGAGAAAAGCTCATTTATTTCTCTTCCTCAACCAACTAAAAATATTTGCATGTCACATAGCTTGTGTATTTACTGTGTGTTGTATGTATAACATTAGGTCAGGGAGTTGATACGTGGAGTCCAGTCTGGGGGTGAGGAGAAAGCAGTTCGTCTGGCATCTCTAAGAAAAGCACTGAGAAACCCAGAGACCCAACTCACTTTCATTAAGTATAACCTCCAAACCAATACGGAGCTTACTCCATCTTTTTTAAGGAGGCCTATATAATATTTCACAGTGTCAAGTGCTGTTATTCCGTCTAAATAATTGGATAGCCATGTAGCCATAAATACTGTACTTACTAATGCAGTGCCTCTATTTCCTTCAGATCCGAGAACAGCATGCACATGTTGATCGGGCAGCTCAGTGCTCATAATGCCCAGTGTCAGCTGGAAGCAGCACACTGTCTCCATGAGCTGTCCCAGTCTACTCATCCCAGCGTAGGTCAGGCCTGTCTGCCTGCGGGCCCGTATCTCCTCACCTTCCTCTCCAGCCAGAGCACCAAGCTAACGGTCAGTGAGTTACTGCTGTAAAGTCAGTGTCAGAGGAATCAATCATTCCTCATGAATTTGTCTCCTTTGTCTTTTCCTTTAGGAACTCTGTTTATACACTCTGGGAAATCTGTGTCCTGACAGCGCTGTAGTTAGAGAGAAGCTTCTAGCTCAGGGAATCGTTTCTGCACTGGCAAACTGTATTCACGTAAGCTCATTTGGGGTACAAATATTAAATGATCACTTTTGTGCCTGTTAACTCTTGCTGGTTATAATCAACCTGGCTTTCAAACACAAGTCTTAGCATATATACGGATGATGGTACATTCTTAAAGGATGAATCTCACAAAAACATTTTGCATGATGAAAATTATGATTTTTAGGGCAATTTTAATATGACCAGATAGTTTCCTTTTGTGGATTTTTTTAATTATTATATTCAATTGTGATTTTCATTACTAAAATAGATTCATATTTTACTTTTTTATTTCTCATATTACAGTAATGGGATTTTTAGGGGGGTAATATGCTTAATAAATTGTCATGTAATGCAAAAAAAAAAAAAATTAAACAAATAAATAATAAAGAAAAAATCTCACAATGCACAACATACACACTGTGTGTGTGTGTGTGTGTGTGTGTGTGTGTGTGTGTGTGTGTGTCCATCTATCTATCTGAAATATTAAAAACTGTCTTTTGGGGTGAAATGTGACCGGGTGATTTCTCTGTTCTAGAATCAGAGGTATAATCTGGCAGTGGTGGAGGCGGTTGGTTTCACTTTGTCTCAGCTACTACAAGCCAAAGACGCAACTGAAAAAATCATCCCGTAAGTGACCAGAGCTTGTTACATTAAGATTTTAAGTACAACCCCTGGCAAAAGTTAGAGGATGTTCACCTAGCTTTATTACTTTATAGCAAATAAACATATAATGGCATGTTTTTTTAGTCACCAGTTAAAAGAGATTGAATTTAGGCTGTCATAAAACTCAGAGAGGGAGAGTGAGAAAATACTAATTGTGTTTTTTTTTTTTTTGGTGATTTCATAATTTTGTCCTCAACATTGAGCGATTCCATTCTTTTTTCCTCTACTTGATCTGGAAAAAATTTGAGGTGTTTCATAAAGCCGGAATGTTGAGCTATTGAACAAATTTTTTTTGGTTCATATCTGTGATTTGTTTATTTGCTAATAAAGTAAAAAAATCTGGGAACATCCTCTAAGGTTGGTGATTCCATGACTTTGGCCTGGGGTTGTATGTGGAACAAATGAGCTGAGTTCTCGAAATGCTGAAATTGCTACAGTTTACTCTTAATTGTTGATTGCAACGACAAATAGTATATTAATCTCAACATGCCACTCTTCTCTCTGTGTCCGTTGTGTGTTTTTTAAACCCCAGAGCGGTCATGGCTTCAGAAATAGTCCCTCATGTGATCTCAGCATTGACTCCAGATCCTGAGTTTGGTTTTGGGCCAGCGATCGAGTGTATGTGGTGTTTGCACTATTTAGTCAGCAGGTGTGTGGCCTTTTCTCCTTTCATACTTTTTACTCAACAAAAACAGAATAATGGAGAATTGTTCTAAACCTGTTTAGTGCCAGTTCTGCAAGATAACATAAATTCTGGAACAAAAGGTGACTAGTGGGTAAAAAAATAATTTGATACATGACCTTTGTGTTTTGCTTGCAGTAATTTGGATAACTCGATGCTGATTGCACAAGGCGCCCTCTCACAATGCAGTGCTGTTTTGATCACACTAGGAGGCGCTGTTGCTCTAGGAAACCTTGAGGGTGGACTGGAGTTGGTAAGCCATCACAGCAAAATATTTATTATCTACATCACCTACATATTGCACATCTGGTTTAGAATGAGAGTCATTTTGAATTGGCATGTTCACTGAATAGAAACAGTGCCTATATTCGTATATAATCCAATTATCAATGCTGTTATAATGAATTCTTACCATTACATTATTTCTTGAATCTCATGAAGCATAGTGGAATTGTGGTATAGATGCTGATGCAACGTCGTGGTTGAGCTTTCATGCAATAATATTTGACCTTCATCTCTCAAACAGTTCAAATTGCACAGTTTATAAGCAATATGATCATGTGGTTCCTGATGAGTCTCTCATCCTCTGAAAAGCTCATAGAACTCATACTGCTTCTCTTTGGACCCTGACTTTTGTTTTTGCTGTGCAGCTCATTTGGCCTCTTCTGCGTTGCCTTGGTAACCTGCTGGTCAGTGGAGGTGACGTAATGCCAGAGGACACTCGTCTCCTCGCTGCGCTGTGCGTCTTCAGTCAGACTTACCTTCACCTTCATCCTGCTCTGTCCAGAGAGAGCCTGTGGGCGCTCAACAACCTCACCGGTGAGCAGGACATTAGCATGCATTTCCTCAAAATGATTTCCATCTCAATTAACTCAGCAGTAAAGCTCAAACTAAAATGAACTTGTGTTTTATTGGAGAAAACTAATTTCTCACAATTATGACCGCGATTTGTACAATTTTATTTATCTTTCAGTCGGTTCAAGTGGATTCTGCTCTGGCCTGCTGCTCCTCAACATGGTTCCCATATTAATCCAATTTCTGTCTTTTTCGAAAGGAATTAACACAATGGTGAGGAACAGGCATGCATATATACATTACTGCGCATTAGTATTTTCACCCAAAAAATGGTTTTAAGCCAGTTATTTATATCTCTTGCTGTATGTCAGTAGGAAGATTACATTTCCAAACATTAATTTTGCCATTAATTGTAATAATCCAGTGAGATTTTTGTATGCACAAGGAATCTGACAACAGCCAGTTATGATCCACGCAGAGATCTGATCTCACCATCATCGAGTTTATCTGTGATTACATGAAGAAACAGAAAAAAAACTGAATAAATCCAGGAGAAGTGTGGCAATGTCTTTAAGACACTTGAAGAAACCAACCTGCAAAGATACAGTACTATGAAAAGTTCTAGGCACTAAAAATGCTGTAAAGTGAGGATGCTTCCAAAAATAATGTTATAAATAGATTTGATTTATCTATTAACTAAATCAAATCAATACTTGGTGTGAGCACCCTTTGCATTTAAAACAGCTTTTGTCCTGATACACTTGCACATAGTTTTTCAGGTATCTTTGCAGGCAGGTTTCTTCAAATGTCTTGGAGACGTTGCCACAGTTCTTCTAGATTTAGTCTGTCTCCGTTTTTTCGGAGTTTAATCACAGATAGACTCAATGATGGTGAGATCAGATCTCCGTGTGGATCATAACTGGCTGTTGTCAGACTCCTTGTGCATACAAAAATCTCACTGGATTATTATAACTAATGGCAAAATGAATGTTTGGAAATGTAAACTGATATTTCCTACTGACACATACAGTAAAATATAAGAATAATTGACTTAACTTGATTTAAGTGAAAATATGAATGTAACCATATAATGGTAATATATTTTATCCATTGTTTTAAAAAGTTTTATCTCCCTGCTGCTTTAGTCTACAATACTCATATTCACAAAAACATGTACGTTTCGATAACATACACATCTAACGTTCTCTCTTTGTACAAGGCACTGAGAGTTCTGGGCAATATCGCACATCATGGCACAGAATACTGTGTTGGTCTGACACAAGCAGGGCTGCTCAGCGCCCTCTGTGCCACACTCAAGATGGCCGAGCCCGAGGTGGTGACGCTGAGCCTGGAAGTGCTGTACATGCTGCTATCCAGCGGCCCACAGGTGAATGTCATCACTTTTCAGACTATTACAGTTTTATTAAAGGTACACTTTGTAACTTTTGGCCCTTTAGCGGTTAAAAAACAAAACTGCATGCATTTTGATTGTGCGGATGAATAAGAGCCTTCACAATAGATAATGCTTTACAATAAACTATGTTAGAGAGCTAGGAATGGCAATTTATCTATTTAATAAAATACATTACTCACCTGTTGAGTGATAAACACCATCTCTGCATCGCTTTTATAACATTTCAAATCCTTCAGTTCTCGCCATCTCCAAAAAAGCCAAACCACACGTTTTTTTTCTTCTTTTCTCAAACGGGTGATTCTCCGTTTTGACAACTAACCTATGCCTAATCTACATAATGTTTAATATTTTGAATTTAGAATTTAAGTGTAAATTATTTTGTATTTTTGTCATCTTTATTCATTTTTTATGTCTATGAAGTTTTTATGATTTTTTATTTTAGCTATAATTATTTTCATACATCAAGTTAAACTAAATGAAAATGACAAGTGCTGTGTGGGCAACTAGCTGAATTTTATTTAATTTCAGTTAACTTTTATTTTATTTACATTTAAGTATGTTTTTTTTATGGTTTCAGTTTTAGTTAACTATAATAACCCTGCATTTAAAATCACTTTACATTGATCTATGTATGATGATTCATGACAGGCAATTGAATTGAAGTGCTCCTGCTTGTAACAGGTGATTGAGGAGTTTACGAGGGTAAATGGTGTTCCTCTGCTGGAAGCGATTCAGTATAACAGTGAAGAAGAGCAACGTCTCAAAGCTGCCTACATTCTCGATCATCTCTTCCCTTCTTTCTCTGAGGTCAGTTCTGCATTTACCTGTTCATATTTATGGGCATATTATAAGGTAGGAATCACAATTATTTTTTCTTTTCTTTTTTTAAAGGTGGAGAGTCTTTCATCATAACACCAGACAGAATTGCAAAGATATATTTTTTCTCCTCCATTTTTTTTTCACTTTCTGTTTTCTTTAAGCATTCAGTTATGCAAGTGTGCAGCAAATAAATTACTTTTTTGCTGCTTATGTGAAGCATGACCTTTTTTTTTTTTTGATGATCAGACTGACCCATGGATGCAATGGTTCAATGGTTTGCCATGTGCCCTAGTAAGTGCACAGTTGTATTTTGCCATGTCTTCAAAATTCACTACAGGAGTTATACAACCCTCAATAGGGGGAGTCAATTCTTTTGTGTGAAAAAAAAAGTACATTTAGAGCCTGGTTGAAATTTTTATTTTATGCATTATATATCTAGTTCTTTATAATAATGTACTGTTTTATTGTGGATGGGTCAACGAGTGTTGACCGTATGTTTTGTTATCTTAAACCCCCAAAATGTAAGGTGGTGCAACTGTCCGAATAAATTAACAGACTAAGAAAACTATTTAAAATGGTATCATTTTAAGTTTGAAACCTTTTATATAAACAACCTTTATAAATATCAGTAGTTTTAGAGCTGTTGAGCAGAGGTGGACAGTAACAAAGTACATTTACTTGAGTACTGTACTTAAGTACACTTTTTGAGTATCTGTACTGTACTTGAGTATTATTTTTTCTGGAAACTTTTTACTTTAACTTCACTACATTTGAAAGACAAATATCGTACTTTTTACTCCACTACAATTCTGTCAAGGTCCTTGAGTAGAAAGTAACATCAGTCAGTGGATGGTTTTGGTTGCAGGGGTTGCATTTTGGTTGGAAATGAAAGTCGGGTTGACGTCAGAACCCTGCATCTGATTGACATCAGAACCCGACGTCAGATTGACGTTGGATATTGATTGAAAATGAAAGTCGAGTTGACGTCAGAACCCGACTGATGTTGGTTTCTGACGTCAACCCGATTTTCATTTTCAACCACAATACAGCGTCTGTCCAACGTTGGAGATCAACGTCAATCTGACATTGGATTCTGACATAAACCTGACTTTCATTTTAAACGTTGGGTTTGGTCTTCTACATGCAAATTTTGTAACTTTTTTGGAGCACACTGGCTTATAGATAACAATAAGGCTAACATATTCATACTAAAAGCCAAAAAACTTTAAATAGGGCAGTATTTGAGGGAACAGCCATTTGGGTGTCCGAAACCATTGTGAGTGAATTTATTCAATCTCACATTCAATCCCACTACTGGAACTGTGTTCTAGAAATAAATGTGATATTGATATGAGGGTAGGTATGCAGGCATAGATTCAGAGGCATACGGTACTTTAAGTATTACATACAACAATGCAACAATAATAAAACAATGCATTGACATTTACTTTTTACTTTTGATACTTAAGTATTTTTAAAAACGAGTACTTCTGTACTTTTACTTAAGTAAAAATAGGTCTTTACAACTTTTACTTGTAACGGAGTAATATTTGACCAGTAGTATCTATACTTTCACTCAAGTAAGGAAGTTGTGTACTTCGTCCACCTCTGCTGTTGAGATAATTGAAAAACTTTTGTCCAGCAGTTTGTATATTCTCATAATGTCAAGGTGGCAACTGCAAACATGGCTCTTTTATTGTGAATAGACAAGGTAATAACAGTAAACATGATAATGCATCATCCAGAGGAGCTCAACTGATCCTTGTGGCAGAATGAAAAGGTTTGTAGATCTCTCTAAAGTACTGGTAAAAACTGCTCTTTTCCAGTATGGGTGGGTTGGTACAATTTCCATGTCAGGTGTTACAACTACAGTATACACGTACAACTATCTGGTTATACCGCCTGATATAAAAAAAAACCTCTAAATAATAATAATAATACACTTTGAAATGTTATTTAGCTATTGAAACTTGTTTAAACATTGTTCATGACTCAAAAATATGCATTACATTAGTTTTGAAAAGGGTTTTTTAAAACACATTTTTTTAAAGCTTTATTTCAATGACCCAGATATATTGAATTGTTATTACAAAATGTATCCAGGATCCTTGAAATTACTGCACTATTATTCACAAATATGCAAATGAACGGCTAGATCAACTATTTAAATTTAATTTTTTATTTTATGCAATATAACTATATCAAGAATGTATCGTTTTATTATTAGTGTAAATAAAGAGTTGATCTATTGAAAACAGGTAAACCGTGTAAACAGCAGCTGTATGTCTGATATGAAACACTTTGTCCTTTTATGTAACAGCGCTGTTTAGGCGTTATGAAAGCGCAGGACATGAGCACAGCCGACCCGCGCGTGTCCATGAATGAAGGTGACACCATTATTTGTGTTTAATCCACTGATTTATGACTAATGAGATTTACAGCACGTTTGATCAGTGTTTGTCTGCTAAGCTACACGTTTCCCTTGAGTTTGTTGTTGTTGTTTTTAGCATTGCAGCTAAGCTAGTAGCATGAGTGGAAAGTGAATTTCTCTCACACGAACTGATAATTTGATACTAAACATTTATCAGATGGTTTAAGACACCGTTTACAAACGTTTTAAAATCGTATACTATTCGGAATAGAAATACACTTGAGATTTTTTTTATTACATTAGCTACCGACAAATTTGAGTTACTTTTCAATGGCTGTGTCTCAAACCAAGAGAGCTGGCTACCTAGACAGCTTTTTAAGCTTTTTAGTTACGAGACATCCGTGTTTGGTGCAGAAAATGCTGCCTAGTTAGACAGCTCATTAACTTAGATTTTGACATCTACTCGGTTTATTATTGGTCACAGATTCCTATTGGATAAATTGTTGTTCAGATTTATGATGTTTAGTTAATGTAGATGTTTGGACTGGAAACACATGCATTGCATTACCTTAATTTGGTGTGTATGTGGTCCTGAAGTCCTGAAATATCTACATTGTGGAGGCCAAACTTGACTAATAATGTCCACACATAACTATACAATAGTTTAGGGTGTAGTGATTGTAATTAAGATTCATTTAAGAACATTAGGACCCAGTTTCACAGACAGGGCTTAGATTAAACCAGGATTAGGCTATAGTTCAATTATGATATTTAAGTCACTTTTTTAAACGTGTCTTAGAAAAAAACTTTACTGGTGTGCATCTTGAGACAAAACAATGGCACTGACATATTTTAAGATATGGCAGAGCAAGTTGCTTTGAGTTATAACAGCTCAATCATGCATTTTAGTCTGGGACTAGCTTAAGCCTTGTCTGTGAAAACGGGGGTAGATGTCAAAGAAAGGCCTAAAATGTGATATAAAACATGATATGTTTTTGTGTAATCTCTCGTGTCCATTCAGGATCTCCTGCAGAGCTGCTGACCGCCTGCATTTCAATGGGATCCTGCTGAGCGGTATGTAGTCACACCAAAACACAACACGCATTCAACATGTAAAGCTTCACTCAAACAAAACATGCATTCATCATGATAAAACCTTACTCAAACGAAATGTGCATTCAGCATGATAAAGCTTCAAGCTAACACAACATGCATTGAACACAATCAGGTTTTGTCCAATCGCAGCAAGCGTTCATCGTGATAAAGTTTCATCCAAACACAACATGCATTCAGCGTGCTAAAACTTAAAGACAACATAATAAAGCCTCACTCAGACAGGCCACATTCAACATGCTGAAACTGCAACCAAACGCAGGATACACTGAATATGCTGAAACCGCAGAAAAATATCAAACAAAACTTCCAAAAAACGAATTTCTCTTACCATAATAAAGATCTGATTTAGTTATATGTTTATTATCTGTGCTAACATAACATATCTCTCCCCTGTTCTTCAGATTCATCTATATTGAGTTTATTTCCGAGCATCATGCTGTTGATGGCTCAGCTTCGTTTCTGTCAGAGTTGTTTTTGGTACTGTAAAAGTTCTCAGAGGCTCTTCTCACTCTGTACTGCGCAAAGGTACGCACCACCAAACTTTATTTATCTGTTAAATATGGATGAAATATGTTTTCAGCAGGAATAATATATGCAGCTGCCAGGATCAAAATAGTTTAGCTCAAATGCTCAAAACAAATTTGACACATCACTACGGAAAGTGAATTTCTTACTCTGTATTTTTGTCTTGACATTCTTTAATCAAGATGCTTATACTTGAGCAGCTAAATTATATTTTACATAATATTTTCTGTGATTTTTTATTTGTTTTTTTTAAATAAGTGAGTTAATGCTTAAATCAAGAAAAATGTCTGCCTGTGGGACAAGAGAAATAAACTTAATTTCAAAGGAAAAATGCCCCACTGGCAGATATTTTTCTCTCTTTTTAAGTATAAATTTCTCAGAAAACAAAGACTTCATATCTTAAGTCATTTCTTCTCAATTAAATGTAATGTTTAGATAGTTAAAATACTGAGTAAGAAATTCACTTTTTGCATTGAGATTTTGTGAGGAGAGAAAATCTTAAGTTGTCTAAAATAGACTTGAAACTAAAGTGTACTTGAATTTACTTGATTTCATATGTCTGAATGTGAGCTGATATTCTTTAAAGTGTGAATTATTGTTCCTGATTCAGAGCATTTATGAAAATGCATCCTTCAGAGCTGATGTCATATCTATAGACCAGAATATTATAGAAACATGGGGGTGTAAAAACCCTATCTGCCACCTAACAACAACAACAACAACCAAAAACACCGTAGCAACACCCTGGCAACCACCAAGAAGATCCTAGGACCACAGCAACAAGCACCACCCACATTTTTGATGGAAAACATAAAAAAATATTTTTGACATTGTTCTGATCAGGCTGTCATATTAGACAAATATAAGTTATTTTGTAAATTATAATTATTATTATCATCAGGGGCATAAGATTATTAGATTTGGCTGCAGTTGTTTATTATTATTATTATTATTATTATTATTATTATTGTAGAGAAACTATTTTAAATCTTATCCTAATGAAGACAGTGTTGAATAATTATTTGTTTTAATCGTGTCTCATTCTGTTTATAGGTCATCAGCCAATTACTATGAACTTCTCGGGGTGAAACCGGACGCTACGCTGGAACAAATTAAGAATGCATTTTTCGACAAGTCCAAAAAGGTTAATTTCTCGTGATTATGCTGTCATTTTAGAGTCATACTGACTGAGTTGGTCTGACACCTATTCATGCACATTAAAGGCACATCCACAGTAAGGTCAATAACTATAACTACAACATTTTAATAATCGTTCTAATAATTCTATGAGAATAGGGAAGTCCACAACACAACTATAACAATAATGACACAGAGGAACAATATAGTTGGAATCACTTTCAGATTTTTTTTTTTTTTTTTTTTTTTTGCAGCTGATGAATGGTGGATCAGCCAATCAGAAACCATCCTGCTTTAAAGAGAATTTAAAGTGACAGACAGCAACATAACTGCAACGCACTTATAATAACCAGAACGTTATCAACCACTGATATGAACGCTAATATGGTTATTTCTATAGTTATCGTTCTTAGTGTGAACTGGCCTTATACTTTGAGAATGGAAGGGGAGTTAGCAATATGCATGCAAAATATGCATAAAATTGCAATGTATTTGCCAGTTTGCATTTCATTTATCCAAAAATTAGACTGATCCTCAGAATTTCTTCTCTGATTCATCGTTTATCCATAGTGTTAAAAAAGTTGCTTGATGCATTCTGAAAATGTTTTATGGTTGTGCAAAAATGATGCCTAGTTATTTACCTCCTCACCCCTAGATGGAGCTGTTCAGTTGTGGCAGAGAGACTGTTGTCTGTTCCCATAGTCTTAAATATTTAGGCATTTATTCTTGTATTTTTTTTTATGGCTATAATTTGCCTCAAACTGAAGCAATTCAATATATGTTTCGGGGGGACAGTTTCACAGGAAACAAACAGAAGGAATAAGAAAATTATGCATGTGTCTGTGAGAAAGAGATTGAGAATGAAAAACGTCTGGTTATGGGTCAAGGAGGCAGAGTGACGGCAGGATCGACCAGTGTGTGTTTGTGTATGTATGTGTGTGTGTGTGTGTGTGTGTGTGTGTGTGTGTGTGTGTGTGTGTGTGTGTGTGTGTGTGTGTGTGACAGGAGATGAGGGTACAAGCTGGGGATATGGGCGCTTTGTTTCCATGTCAGAAGCAGATAAAAAGTCATAAAAGGTTTATGAGCCATGTGACATACAGAACAAGTGAGAGCAGAAAGGTGAAAAGGTTGTAAAGATGAGTCTTTTGGCATTTTTTATTCATTAAATATGAGACATGCATTAATCTGATGGTCAGTGTTTTTATGAATTCAATGGATTAAGGATACTATATTTTTGTATTTCAGTCCATGTTCCTTTGATTGTCTGGCATGATAAGTATCAAGTTATAATAATGTAATATTTTAAGTTTTGAATAATAATAATGTCATTGTTTTAAGTACATGTGAAGTAGTGAACATGTGAAGATGTAATTTCTGCTCTAGTAGCAGCAACATCAAAAAGCCTTTGTAGGAAATATAAATTATACTAACAGTGAAATTTACAATCCAGTCAAGATCAGTCATTAGCATTCACACAGCAATACAGTAATTAGTAATGCATGCTTTGGCAAGTGTCTCTTCTAATATTACAGGCAAATATATTTGAACAAACTTTTATTCCCTCTATCCCCTTTTTCTTTTTTTCCTTCAGTTGCACCCAGACAGTGACCCCTCCAATCCCGGCCTGCACACTCAGTTTGTGCATCTGAACGAGGCGTACAGCGTGCTGAGCAGAGACGTTTCCAGACGGGACTATGACCTCAGGCTGAGGTACCAGAACTCTGGAGGTCCGTCCTTCAGAACCTCCTCCGGCTCCACCAACAGCCCCAGGTGAGCAGCAACTGGCAGACTGTTAACTCTATAATCAACCAACTTGACTTTATTAAAAGGGATTTTACTGAATTGTGAAAATGGGCATTTTTTACCAACATGAAGGCTATAACATTGCTATATATATAGAAAACCAGGGGCCTCATTTTTAAAAACACACATACTATCGTATTTCATATGTCAAAAGTGAGGGAAAAAATTGCCATTGATGAAGGCAGAAACTTACGTGGAAATGTTCTTATGCATGTGGCAACAAAAGCATGCATATGAACTTTTTTGGCGCTCATGTAGCAGTATTTAAATGAATTCAACACTGTTTATTAAACTTTAAAGATAATTAGGCTATCACATTATGCATTAATATAATTATATGCACAAATGGGCAACATTTTAACTATTTTGTGATAATTACATACATGTATGAATGATTTCCTGAAAATAATAATACATGCCTACACACACGAACAGAAAACAGGCCTTTCCTACCACACGTACATATTTTGACAGTGCTCTTGGATTTCTTTGCCCACTGATGATGTGAGTTAAAGGGATAGTTAACTTTGAAATAGAATTTTGGTATGTTTTAGCTTACCTCAAGTGCATCCAAGATGTAGGTGTCTTTGTTTCCGCAGTAGTTTCAATTTTGATATTTTTAGGTCAAACCGTTCTTGTCTGTCAGTCATATAATGCAGGTCTATGGTCACTATCTGAAAGAGCATGCACAGAGAAGTCCAAATTAAACAGTTTCCCATCGTAAGTACACATTGATGGCCTAAGACACGATACGAGCAGTTTGTGTGAGAAAACGTGTTACCTCAACACAACCACGTCCAAGTGATCTGAGGGCGCGCGCGCTTCCTGGTGTGACGTGTGTGCGCGTTCTGGCTTAGTCTGCGCAAGCGCCGGAAAGTGTACAAGAGGTAAAAACGACATAAATACTGTTCGTTTTCTCACACAAACCGCTCGTTTCGTGTCTTAGGCCATCAATGTGTACTTACGATGGGGAATTGTTTAATTTGGACTTCTCTGTGCATGCTCTTTGAGACAGTGACCATAGACCTGCATTATACGACTGACAGACAAGAACGGTTTGACCTAAAAATATCAAAATTGAAACTACTGCGGAAACAAAGACACCTACATCTTGGATGCCCTTGAGGTAAGCTAAAACATACCAAAATTTAATTTCAAAGTGAATTATCCCTTTAAACATTACACTTGAATTTGAGATGAACTGTAAATTATAAAAAGGGTCGCATTTAGGAACTTTTTTATGCATATATATGTTTTAGAAATCGCTCATAGGAACATTTCGGAAACTGCCATATGTTCACACTTCAGATTATTATACGCACATCTTTATAATTGAGGCCCCAGAATATCATAGAGACTTAGCGATGGGCTCTTTTGACTAGAACCAGTAAGCAACCACCCAGAACGCCCTAACATCATGGTGGCGAGATTTATATGGACAAGAACTAGAAAATTTGTACATTTTTATGACAGGTTATGAAAACTATTTTTTAGTCCATATAGAAAAATGTGCTCTGTTGTATAATTCACAATAAGAGCAAAAAAAAAATCTTACGAAAGTTAATAGGATCACTTGTCATGATGACTTTTATGATACTTCTGGGTATACGTGTTATGTGGTTACAAAAGATTATGGTTCAGTGGTTAAAATGCCTGCTTTCTGTCTCTGTGTTTCTCAGTGCGGAGGCCACAGAGAGCATGCGCTATTGGGAGCAGTTCAGACAGGCCCAGCCTCAGGAGAACACGGCTGAGGAGTGGGAGAAGAGAAAGAAACGGAACATGCGTTTGGTCGGCTATTGCGTGCTCACCATGCTAATCAGTCTCTCCGCACATTACTTTGGGTTCAGGTGAGACCTAATCATATCACACTAAGGTGCAGATAGTATTGAGGTCAGCAAGTAAATGTTCATCCTAATATTTTTCAACACATTCTGAATGATGCTGTGCTGATAAGTGAGTGTTTTGCAACTGTTTGTATGAAACACAGTGCAAAATGTTTTTCTTTTGTTCATGCATCGGTTTTCTGATGAGTGCGTGATAATGGTGTGTTGTTTTTGAAAGGCATATTGTCTGTCCCAGAGCCAGACAAACCCCAGTAGAGTGTGTTCACTGGTTTCCCATAATCCCTGATGTTTAGTTATGCTTTCCAGTATCAGTGAAATGTTTTTACACCTTGAATTCAGGCGACTGAGATTAAGTATCTTCTGTAAACAGACACTGCTCGGTTGACGCGTAGCAGAAGTGCACTTGAAATGTTTTGAAAAATGATCAAATGTTTTATTGTCCATGTGCCCTTTTAAATGTGACCCCAAAGTTATGTGGGCACCTCGTGGATGTCTGTTCACCCCTCCAAATATATATGTTGGCAGTAAATCTGTTCACCTTTGACCTCTTGGCTGGTCTGTCATGCAGGAAACTGGAAGAGGTCCATAATAACTTCATGGATGAGAAGGACAGAGTCATCAGTGAGATCTACAATGAATCCAAAGAAAGAGCCAGGTGGGGAGCTCTTTGAAGTTACACATGTAGCCTCAGTAGGCGCATCAGAGGTTTTGAAGGCAAAAGCGGGAGCGTTTGAAACTATGGAGACATTGTTAAAATGTAAAGGAGAGTAGTTGTGGGACAGTTCTTTAGGTTCATTCATTAGGTTGAAGTTCTGAAGCTTGTTGTCACCACAGTAATTCAAGAGCACATTTTAATGTTCAACAGGACTGTGATTTGGTGGTTGAATATTTGAGTACTTGTGTAAATCATGTTTCTTATTTGAATAAAAAGTAATTATAATTATAATAATGCTAAATTGCATGCCATATTGAGGCACCAGAATATCATAAATCAGACTTGCACAGGGATTCCCAAACGTTTTTGTCAGCCGAAACCTTAAAATATGTACTTGAAGCACCCAATGAGATTTCAATGATTTAACATTACATTTGGATCTTCACAGTTCTCTGATATCAGTTGATCATTTGACAGACAAGAAATAAATAAAATATTTCAAAATAAGTGTTTTATTTTGAATTTGTAGCTGGACTTTAAAGTGGACTCAAACCTATTTTTAGTTGAGTCTCAGTTCACATTACATTCACATTGGTGTTTTAGGAACCCAGTCATATTGAATAATTATAATACTTATTATTATTATTATTATTATTATTTAGTGCTGTCACATATATGCATATACATACATACATACACACACACATATAAAACTATATACAAAAACTTTTGTTAGATGCGATTAATCGATTTGACAGCACTATTGCTATTGTTGTTTACCTCATTAATATCATTCTATCATAAATATAGATTGATATAATTATAATAATGTTATTTTACATATTTTTTAAAATATTTATTTTACATTAGTACTAAAATTCATGTCAAATTATTCACTTTCAAACTTTAACAAGCATTTAACATTTCAAATCTTTCAACTTTTATTTTGGTAGAATACTAGTGGAATGCTGAAAAATGTTGGAGATTATGCAAATATGTGAGTAAAGTAAACCTAGAGCACGTTTCGTTTGACTCGCAGCACATGCAGAGATGGAGTTTGCTTTATTTACTGTGAACCAAGAAGCTCTGAGATGCTGAAAACAGCGGATCATGAGCTACTCATGTGTGCACTGAACACAGTGCCACGCTTCACTCTGAAACTCTCAGACTGCAGTTAATTACATCACAGCCTTTTATTTGACAATTGCACTCAGCTTCTTCACGATTATCGTGACGTACAGACCCATTTTTTATTATAATTTTACATTTAAAATAATTAATTCCTAGCTTTTCATTAACTAATGTGTTACCCACATTTGGGAAACCCTGCCCTAGATTTTTGCATGGATTAGCACTTTTCTTAAGAAATTGTAAAAATGTTATTTGATCATGCTGCTTTCTGTTTTTTCTTCTAGAGTGAATGGCTTTAAGAAGCAGCATGAGATCTTGAGACAGAAACATGCCGAGTTCCTGGAGAGATACAAGATCCGCAGTAATGGAGAAGAGAAGTAAAGCAAGGAAAAGACAGATCTAAAGGAAGCTCATCGCACAGGGTTATGGAGGGAGTGCAGGTTGTGGATGAATGTGAATTGTATTATGTGTCAATAGTTTTTATAAATTTTTCTAGGGTCACATTGTGTCAGATCCATGAATAAGGTTCTCAGACGCTCACTGCATGTTTCAAAATATTATCTTTTTTTTTTTTTGCATGCAGTAATATTTTTACCTAGTTTTTTTTTTTTCTAGCCTGTTCTTTCACCCAACTCTGTCAGATAAGGTCACAGAGGGTGCAAGAGAAATTAAGCTGATTATAGGAGACCATGGCTCCTCATCAGGTGTTGAAAACACCTGTACATTTACTGTATTGCCTGCATTTTAGGCGACATTGTAACTGCACCTGGAAAGGGTGTTATGGAAACATTGCATTCCTGATAAAGTAGTTCATCAAAACACTGAAAACACTGTACATTGTGCACTTTGTTAAGCTCAGTGTGTGTGTATGTGTCGCAGAGTTTCTCATGGAAAAATGTCCTAAAGATGGACAGATCAGTGTGACTCATTTCAGGTGCTGGCTATTTTCCAGCCTATTAATGCAACATCAGATTTTCTTTCTGGAACAGGAAGTAAATGGTGCTTTGGCAAGTAATGAGACGTTTCTCTCCCCCATGTAATAGATCTAGGCTGCATATCAAATGCATTTCCTACAAGTTATTATATAAGAACTATGTAAAAAGATTATATTAAACAAGTCCTTTATCCTGGATTCAAACTCTGGGCAGACCCTGGCTATCACAGGGCACAGCTCTGCAAATGAAGTCTTCTTAGATATCCAAATGAAGTCGTCTTAGCCATGTCATTGCCTTATTTAAAGGTGCATTGCGCAACATTTCATGTTAAAAATACCCGTTTTTCTAACCCATACATGCTTAAACAATTGCCTGATGGGCTGAATGAGCCCTTCTATGATCACTGCGATTGCCTCTATAATCCTGTACAGTAAAATAAATAAGAGGGATTCGGGTCGGAATCGACTGGGCGTGACGTCATGCGCGTTCACACTCACCTGGCTATGTGTGGCAGGTTTGTGTATTCGCCGCCATTATCCGCATCAGCGAAGACAACTCAAGCGACTTTTGCAAAAGTAGAAGATGGATTCAAAGAGACCGGCTTCTAGTTCATCCCAAACCCCAACGCAAACTCCACGTAACCGCGTGCACAACTCTGGTTGCAGTTTCGCGTGTCGCCAGAAGGGGGCATAGTTCTGCAAAAACTCAGAGACTTGCCCAATGCACCTTTAAAGATTGGATATGGGTTTTTTTTTAGGGTTTGACATTTAATGTAAATTCTGCAATAGTCAGTAACTTTAAATTACCAGAGCGCCTTCATTATTAAAAATCAAATATTGATTGTGTGTGGAATAACTCTAATGCAAGCCTTAATGTCATTGGTTTTTGTGGCATTGAATAATTAAAGATGATATGGATCTCAATTATGTAACTAAGTTCTTCATCTGAATGCATGTGTGTGTTTCTGCAGATTTCTGCAAACTACTCCACTGTTCTTGTACACTTACTGTTCAAAAGTTTGGGGTCGCTAAAAAAATGTTTTTAGATTTTTGAAAAAAGTCTCTTAAGCTTACCCAAGCTGAATTTATTTGATCAAAAATACAAAATAATCACATTTTAATATTGTTTTTTTTTTTTTATTTTTTTATTTTTTTTTTTACATTACATTTTGAAAACAGTTGTTCTGCTTCATATTTTTGTTGATTTCAGACATACTTTTTCAGGTGTCTTTTATGAATTTTGAGTTCAAAAGAACCGCATTTATTTGAAATCTTTTGTAACATCATAAATGTTTTTGCTGACACTTTTGATTAATGTTTCCTTGCTAAATGAAAGTTTTTTTATTTATTTTAAGAAACAAACTTATTGACCCCATACTTTTAAATGGCAGTGCCAGAAGGTAAGCAGCACTTTTGCTAATGCTCAAACTTGGGGTTAGTGATTTGAGCAAACCCATAAGTATTAAACCTTGCCGGGTAAGTAGTCTGACCAACGCTTTTTGCTTCATGTACGATAAAAACATCCCACATACTTCAATTACTGGTTATTGTTTATTGTCCCACTTTTTAACTCCTCTTAGCAAACAAAAACGTCAACTACGTCATTCCCAATTTGCCATGTTCACGACTTTCTAGAGTCCGCTACACTAGATGCGTGTAAGCCTGACATTCCCAAACCCATGTGCGGATGTTGACGTTCTGTGACTCCACAGCCATGGACTCAGTCTGATGTGGTTTTCTGATATCGTATAGGGCCCATATGCAGGTGCTCCTCTCTGCTCAGGTCTGATCTTGGAGATACCAGCTTTCAGGAATGAGTCAGGGACAGTTTCGACAGTGTTTTTTTCTGCCTGTCTGTCTGTACAAGAGCACCGTCTATCATTTTGACGTTTTAAAACTAAACTTTTTCAGGGCACCGTCTGGGGAGACTTCTCAGAAACGCTAACAACATCACCCACAGTTCAGCAGTATCAATGGTGAAATCTTGTGACCTTGGCCCAGTTTGTTTATTTGGATATGTGATGACTGGACCTTCTCTCCTGACCACTCTGGGTTTTCCAGAAGGCCTTTAGATAGTTACACTCTGAAAGGGCTCTTTGCGGTTGTCAGCTCTAATGCTGTAAGCAGTCCAGGAGAGATAGAACAGCCCGCATTCCTGCAGCCCACATGAATTTTTTTTTTTTTTTTTTTTGCTGTGTATAACCCAAACATACCTGTGGGTGATGTTGAGGGTCTTCACATGCAAGCAAAGTGGGGTGGGTTCAAGTTCAGATGCTGCACAACTTAATTATTTTGAATTTACACCTGAGGATAGATAGTCACAGTACTGACTTCTGAGGCATTGTCAACATGATGCACAGCAAAGTCTTAATTGCCTTTAGATTTTTATTTTTATTTTTGTTATTTAATTGGCAAGTAAAAGTTTGTCATTAAGTATCGCCTGCAGAACTAATAAAAAAAGCAAAAAATAGTCCTGTCCACAACATTGGTTGGAAAATAATTGCATCACATAAAAATGAATGATAAGAATAGTTTGGCCAAAATGTAAATTATGTCTTTCGAAACATATGTTGCTTATTTTTATTATTATATCCAAGCTGCTGTTTTCCATACACTGAAGTGAATAGTGACTGTTGGAAGGTTTTTTTTTTTTTAGTCAAACTTATCGTTGTATTCAGAAGATTTAGATTTAAATTTATTTTTGGAGCTTGACAGCCCCTTTCCCCATGAACTTTTATTGTCTGAAAGCAGCTCACTCATTTTACTAAAGTTTTTTTTTTTTTCAGTTTCACGTAAGAAATGTCATACAGATTTGAGACGACATGGGGAATATGGCACAATTCTAATTTGTTGGGTGAACTGTCCCTTTAAGTTCCATCCTTCCGCTTGAAGATATAGTCCCTCGTTGACAGTCGGGTCTCTATGGATGCTGCGCAGTGATATAGTAGCTAGGTAAACAGTTTTCGCGTTTCTACACTGAAAAATGTCTTGTCAGGTAACCTAAAATGTGTTTCATGTGGTAACTGATTTTATTTAAGTTAAAATTATTATTAAATATTACGGAATCAAGTAGGTTAGAACAAAGTGAGGTCGATATTAAGGTAATATCCACACAGTTTCGCCTTTAACTGTTTATCGGTGTCCGTTTTTTATCCGTCATCCTGTCAGATCAGTTTGTCTGTAAATAAAAGAAATTTCGTTTCTCCTTTAAAAAATAACTCAAAACCCTGACAGAGACAAGCACACACAAATAGACAGGGGGAGTCAGTTAATAATTGTCCACCTCACGATGCGCGAGCGTTAGGCTACACCTGTGCTGGTTTGCGCGCGAGCAAAGTCTGCGCGTCAGGGGGGAAAAAAAGAAAAGTTCCACCAGCGCGACGGTGACGCGCACCGAGAGTTGCGGAGCGTGTGAGTCCTGAAGGGCAAATAAGAGACTGGAGAAAACGACCTTAGATATATCAAGGTGCATTTCTCTGATTCATGTGCATGTATCATTGCATTGCGCATGTTAACAGTATATATTATGAATATGTCGAACATTTTAATTATAAGATCTTGTGTCTGACAAGCAAAGCGTCATCATAGGTTTTGGTGGGCATGATTTCACTGGTGACCTACAGTAGCACGGGATGCGCCATACAAAGCAAAGGGTCTGAAATACCAGACGGGAGACACAGAGACCTTCAGGAGGCTCATTACATCGATTCTTGAGGATTTATTTATATGTTACCGGATATATGTTTCTCTGGACAATAAGGACGTACTCTACTTCCACCGGGAATTCTGCTGCGAGGGAGCCGGTATAAATGAAATGCGCGAAATGCATAGACAACTCTCCTGTGAAATAACATATAGCCCATTGGGATTTATTATAGCTACTTATTTATAATAAATACGTCCTACGATCATCTGAGCATCTCAAAAGCCTTTATAGCCTACTCAAGGAGCCCGTGTTGTGTCCTTTTTTCATTTGCTTTAAAACTTAAAATATTTCATTTTTTTGTTTCTTTTCTCGTTAAACCATGACAGGAATGACAATTGCCCTGTTTTTTGAGAATCTACTGAGTAAATTGTCACTGTTTGGATTAAAGATGTTGGATTCGGATGTGAAAGTGGAATAATCATTCATAGAGAAATTAACAACTGTAAGGACTGGACGTTGGACCTCTTGTTATATTATTTACTCAACAATTTCTGACTTTTCTTGGTGAACTCAAACAATGGGGATCAAACTGAGAGTTATTCTGGGAATGTTTCAGTTCGTCTCACTTACCAGAATACCCACACAATGTGCCAAGACACCGGTAAGAACATGCTATTTATTATAATAATGATTATTTTATTGTTATTTGACATATTGGACAGTAGCATTACAGTGCTCTCGCAGTACTTAGGCTTCTGATTATTTTAATTAGCTGCTATAAAGTGTGGTTCTTTAACTATTTTAATTAATCTTTAAACTTAAATTGATTAAATTAGCCTAACTCTGGTGTGGTTGTCTTTTATCACACTTGGCAAGTATCTTTTATTATGGCAGATTTTACACTATTGCTTGTAAAGTTAATGCACAACACTCGTCTGAGCTTTTATATGTTGAAATAACCTGACGGTCATTGACGTTGGATGGGACAGGATGGGAAAGGTGCTGCTTTTAAAGATATAATGCTTTAATAAAAAACACCAATTTACTTGTGATCACTACAGTGGGTATATGTTTTTGAGTTTATTGTTGTCTGAGAGCACATCATGGGGGTGTGGCCTATATGATAATTAATAATATGGGGATGATAATAATGTTAATTATGACAATATGGCTATACTATAATGCTAGAATATTATTAAATGTTTCAAATAGTTAAATACATAATTTAATGTGGTAATATTATATTTTTTATTAACACTAGCCTAAGTTTTACATTTTTTAAATGTATTTATTTGTACTTTTTTGTGATGAGTCTCTATAGGATATAGTTCATACAGTTTCTAATATAGGCCTACCTCGTATATTCTATAGTGGCTGTTAAAATTTTTTTGTGCGTATTTAAAATAAAGCATATTTTAATACATGTATAGGCTATTTGTTTGCCCTAAACATTATATTTATGTCCTTTTTTTTCTTTTATTTTTTTATTTTTTGTCTGGATCTCCGAAGGATAGACAGTGACGCACTTCCTTTCTTATCATTATCTTCACTTACACAAGCTTTTGTCAACATTACAGCCATCAGGCCAGTATATGACACCTATTGTTAGAACATCAGCATTGCGAGTTATAGCATTTGAAAGCAGGATGGCAGAATGCACTGAATTTGCGCATCTCCGTTATTCGCAAGCGCAGCGGTATGTGGTCTGGTCGGTGTACGTGTGACCAGAGCTCTGCTTTATGGATGCATATCATAAGTCTTCATAATGATGCAGCTCCACTCATCGTTTGTCCTGTTGTGTTTAGCCGAAACTTCTTTTATTTATTTTAGACTGCAGTTTGGCTCTGGTATATTTAATTTGATGATGCTGAAGATGCCGTGAAATGTAAACCTTCAGAATGTTGCATTGCATTGCATTGCATGCTGCCAGTCTTGGTGAAAGTGCATGATAAGGTATGGCACGATTTTCAAAAATCTAACCCTGTGACCTTTAGGTTTCTCCCTGTCAGTTACACAGTGATGATGAAGCTGCTAGTGCCAGGTGGGCAGTGTGAGCGTTTTCTGTTTATGCAGTGCAGTCCAGAAGTCTGAGGCCACTAGAGAATATACTTCCATTTTGCATACTTGTATTTCAAATAATATTATCAAAATAACAAGGTGAGAGAAAATTTAACAAAATACATAGTATTTGGTTTGTCTCCTGTTGCTTTAAAGTCACCATGAAATCAAAATGAACAAATTTTTGTTTGTTTTTATGGGTTTTTAAAAATGGAATATTGCATTATTTATTATAAATGATTTATCTGTACAGTGAACATCTTTTTTTTTATGTTTTTTTTTTTTTATGTCTGTGCACTTGTAATCTTTAATCAAAATAACTTTCCCTCTTTCAGCATCTCTTCTCTTCTCTGATGATGTGTTTACTGTCGTGAGGGCGGGGCAACCTGTCACTCACAGGAGATCCACCAATAGCAAATCACAACCATCCAATCAATTCTCTATGGACAAAATCCAGTCCCGCCCTCCACCTACAGGCCCAAAATGGCTAAACACAAAGCTTTCTTGGTCAGGAAATTAGCTAAACTTAAGCAAATGGACTACTTAAAAAGCCATTGCTGCCCCAGAAATACAACAAAGACAGAATACATTTTTTTGGCAGAATATGGGAAGTCGTGTGTGGAGTGATGAATCACAATGAAACACGGGTTGCTAATGCAGCTCTACCACTGTGAAGCATGACGGAAGAGTGTAATGTTAGCTGCTGGTATCGGTGAGATAAGTCACTGTGAAAAGTCATTTAATGCTTTCGATTGCAGGAGAATATTGCAGAATGGCTTGCTAACCACTACTGAAAAGTTGTTATCTAATATGGAATGATCAGATGTTATTTCTCAACAAGACAATGCTCCTGCCCAAATTGCAAAGACAACCAAAATGTAGCTTGAGAACAAGTCCATCAGGCTGATGTTTTGGCTGGTCAGAGTCCAGATTTAAACCCTATAGTGAATATTTGGTTTCATATTATACTCAAACAAACTGGGGGCCGTTTTTCAACTGCTTATGAACTATTTGAAGCCATTGAACAACACTGACTCTGTAAGAAGCTGTCTGCAAGTTTACCACATGGCTTAAATGTTAAAGAATACAAAGGGAAGGCTAAGTTACTGTGTCTAGAGTATTTGTGCAATTCGTGCTAATTTCCTGACCAGTAATTTGTGATTGAAATTGTTAAGAGTCCATTAAAAGAGTCCATTTTTGGCTTGGCCCATTTTTTATTTTTTTATTTTTTTGCCCAGGAGTGAACATTTTGTCTTGTTCGAGAAGCTGTTTCCCTCAGACATTCATCTTAATTAGGAAGAAAAGACTATCGCAACTTCCATTTCATGTTGACTTTAATGACAGCAGCACTGGAACTGACATGAACGAAACCTGATGGTCATGTTCTCCAGCATGTTTAGAGAAGTTGCATCTTTTGCTTCAGTGGAGTTCTCATGTTTTGGTTATATTTGACCGAGAAATAGTCCAAAATTGTAAATATTTTACACAATAACTTTATTTATGCATTAATGCATGAACATCCTAAAACGTCCAGTTCAAGTTTAAATGTGAAAAAGATTCCCAGGTTTCCCATGTGATCTGCCATAAAGCAGTGCCTGATAGCTTTGTTTGAAAGTTTGAAAACCTAATTTCTTAACGCTTGAGTCCGTTCACAATTGCAGGCTGACCCACGGTCTGCAGGTGGAGGGGGATTGTGGGAGAGCGGGGCAGCTGAGCTGATGATTGGTGCTCAAACTCAAGGGCTTCTAGAAAGAGAGGACTGACGCAGCCAAATCCAGCCAACTGCTGCTGCTACTGCAAAAAAAAAAAAAAAACTGGCAGCATTGAGGTTATTAGGGTGTGTGCATTTCAGGGAGTGAAAGTGATTGTTAATATGTGTGTGTGTGCCAGTCCCCTTGCCAGCTCTGAACTGGCTGCTGTATTTCACAATGGCACTGAGGCAGGAGGTTGATGAGAAATTGACTGACTCAACCTTCATTTTGCAACACAGACTGTGCAGACGCCTCTCCACACGTAATTAAACCCCATGCCGTGCAAAGATCTGCCATGTCTTCTGATAAATATTGTGTTTAATTACATTAAACCTTTATTTATTGCGTTGATGTCATCGTTGCGAAATAAACGTGCAGAATCACTCATTCTCACAGCATGTGTGTGAGTCTGTGAGGGTATAATTGAATTTGCTGGCTTATATCAGTGTGAGATCACCTGTAATGCGATTGACACACATGCTCAGAATACTACCCTCACAGAAAGTAGTCAGGCATGGTGCAGGGAAGCCATGTATGCGTGTGTTGTTTGCGCTGTAGAGCAAAGTCTGCTCTCGCTCAGCGGTGACCTTGTTCCAGTGCGCGGACCCCACTGTATGAGGGGCATGTTTGTGTGAATGTGTGCTAACGTCCACCTTTATGCTGCTCTGGCACAAATAAACACTAGAAAAGCATTGAAGAATCATTATTAATGTTTTTAGCATACAGTATATTCACTGGAATCAGTTCTTCATAGCACCATATATGCGGTTTTGTTATTGTCTCTGCTGTATGTTGTGTCTGACGCCTTGTCTGTGTCCTTTCCTCTAGTCAGACCACTGGATGCCAACAGAGAGCCACAGATCTGGAGAAGGTATGGAGTCTTGCTTTCTTTTCTACACCTTTTATCATAGGTGCATTACTCGTTTAGTGAGCTTATATGATAAAATGGATCTTTTTTGGTCCTTATTGCTCATGGCAAAATGCCTCTTTGCCAGCTACTGTCTACTATACTACAGTTCAGAAGTTTGAGCACAGTAAGATTTAATAATAACAATAATACTTTAATTCAGAAATGACGCAAAAGTGACAGTCAAGGAAAGACATTTATAAAGTTACAAAAATTCTATTTGTAATAAATGCTGTTCTTTTGAACTTCATTCATCAGGAATACTGACAAAATGTATCATGGTTTCCACAAAAATATTAAGCACAACTATTTTCAACATTAAGAAGAATACACATTTATAAGAAATGTGACAATGTGATACTGAATACTGGGATAATGACTGCTGAAAAGTCAACTTACCCATCACAGGAACAAAATACTTTTAAATAAGTATATTAAAATAGAAAACAATTGTTTAAAAGCATAATAATATTACTGTTATTATCATAACGACCCCAAACCTTTGGTCGGTAGTGTATTAACTTTGATTTCAAGGACTATTTATTTTAGCGGATGGTCACTTAAAGGGGGGGTCACAATATTTTGGACGAATAACGGAGAATTTCTGTGCCGAAAATCGTACTTCCGGGTTGGTACAAGTTTCGGCTGTTTTTTTTTTTACCGTGGATCTAATGACGTAGACCAGAGTGGAACTCCTTATATGAGCATTTCTCCCGGAAAAGCGCGACCGCGCACCTCAACGCGCTTCAACAGGAAATCATCGGCAGCGCTGCATAGTGTCTCCAAAGTGTTTTTGGTGAGGGAAAGCTTACCAAAGAACCCAGCGTTAGGAACAGTGGATGCAGAAACGAGTTGTGTAGACTGTTTGTTCCCTGCATTTCGACGATGAATGTTTTATAAACAAAGCCCAGATCGACGGATTCTCTCTATGGCTCTGGCTTCGCCCACACGGCCCGCCTCCAGACGCTCGTTTTTTTTCCGGAAAGACTCGGTACAGCCTATTTTCTCTTATAAATATAATAAAACTAAAGACTTTTTGGAGATATGAAGGATGCAATACTACTCTATAGGTACTCAAGATTAACAGGAGATTGAGTGAAAATGAGCATTTCACCCCCCCCCCCTTTAAAGAATCTGCTATTGTAAATATAGTTGTATGTTTTGGGGAGTAAAAAGATATTTAATTCTACATTTATAACTGCTTCAGATCAGTGTATTGGTTTCTTTAAAGGTCCCATATTGTCAAAACTGAAATTTCCTGGCTTTTCTCATGATAACACAGGTCTAGGGGTTATGAAACTACCATATAAGTTTCAAAACAGTCGATCCACAGACAAATGCACACAGCCTGCATAAAGGAGCTGTGCCTTTTCACGAGCCGTTGTGACTTCCGTATAAATGTGATGTCAGAACTACTCAGTCACGACCCCCACCAATGGTGGGTCACTCAGAAAACAACAGGCCAATCAAAAGAGAGGCTCATGAATATTAAGTAGACAGGCCAAAATCGACCTGTTCTTGGCAGAGCTCCTGAGAAAGGAGCTGTAAAAATATATTGAGATGGTATCAAAATATATTCTTAAGGACATCAAAACCTAAAATAAAACTTCAGAAAGGCGTACAATATGGGGCCTTTAAAGTACCAGCACATTGGTGCTTAATATTCAGAGGAATGTTCTGGGTTAAATTCAAATTATGCTCTATAAATGTCATCTCTGGCATGCTGTCAGTTACCACAGTAAATCGTTTAAATACAGTTTATAAAAGCAAGGAAATTTAAGGAAATATAGGGAAAACTAGGAAACATATTATGTCATTTTCAATTAATGATGAAGCAGGTTGTCTAAATAACCTTCCAGAAAGCATTAATGTAAACACAGTTTTATGTCACAGATGCGGTCCCGAACCTGGACCATTGATGACAAAATGTTGTCATTGCTCGCCCTCAAGTTGTTCCAAACCTGTATGATTTTCTTTCTTTTGTTGAACACAAAAGAAGATATTTTAAAGAATGTTGGTAATCAAACAGTTGACTATAGAAGTCAATGAGTGTCGTCAACTGTTTGGTTACCAACTTTCTTTAAAATACCTTCTTTTGTGTTCAACAAAAGAAACTCATACAGGTTTGGATAAGTAAATGATGACAGAACTATCCTTTTAAGACTGAAGTGTTTTCTTACTCTGTATCTTTCATTTATTCTCTTTCTCTCAGTGGTGAGGTGGTTGGATGTGTATCAGAGAAGCGGATGTCATCCCAGAGAGACGCTGGTGGAAGTTTGGCGGGAGTTTCCTTGGGAGACGCATCACCTCTTCCTGCCGTCGTGTGTAACGCTGCGTCGCTGCGGAGGCTGCTGCTCCGATGAGGCGCTCGAGTGTGTGCCATCACAAACACACACACTTGTAATGGAGGTACACACACACAAATGCACCTCACAGGTGTCCTACCACAGGTGGAGTTCATCACATTAACTATGGACATATTCCCCGAAAAGTTTGATATCCAGTGTCGCAATACTTTTTATCTTAATTTTGAACAGTTTATCTATTATTTTAACATTTATAATTTAAATTTTTGTGAAATGTTTGGCTTGTAAAGTGTGCTTGAGATGTATATCTGTAAAAATGTATGTCAGTTGTTTTGATATTTTGTTACCTAATGCAGTGGCATTCATATATTCTTAAATGTGGCTGAATTGTATAAATACTTTTGAGGGATCTCTGTATATCATATAGGGTTATACCTAACCCTAACCTTAACCCTAACCTACACTACTGTTCAAAAGTTTGGGGTCAGTAAGAACTTTTTTATTTTTTCTTGTTGAAAAAAGTCTCTTATGCTCAACAAGGCTGCATTTATTGCAGTAATGCTGTGAAATATTATTACAATTTAAAATAACTATTTTCTATTTTAATGCATTGTAAAATCTAATTTATTCCTGTGATGCAAAGCTGAATTTTCAGCATCATTACTCCAGTCTTCAGTGTCACATGATCCTGATCCTAATATGATGATTTGCTGCTCAAGAAACATTTCTTATTTGTACTAATGTTGTTGTGCGGCTTAATATTTTTAATTTTTCAAAAATATTAATTTGTTTAAAAAAAATCTTACTGACCCCACACTTCTGAACTTCTCCCTTCATAGAAACCTTTCACACATACATGTGTTAACTTACATTAACATGCTTAAAGGTGCAATATGCAAGAATTTTGCATTAAAATATCCCATAATCTCAAGGCCAGTGTTATATATTTTGTTAAGTTGATTACTTACAATATCCCAAATGTTTCCAACTATTTTTAAATCGTGAGAAAATTGCGATTTTAACCAAGGAAACGGGGCGTTAGAGCAGGGGGGAGCTGGGAGTCGCCAGTCAGTGGCGTCATATCCGCGTTACCCTTGGTTTCCGCTCGTACTGCGTGGAGTCCTGGACAAATGCGGAAGTTGTAGTTGTAGCATCTATCAAGCAACAAACGTTAGATTGTTTCGTGCAGTCGTTATGGAACACAATTATTCTTTACCGATTGCAGCTGGTTCTGTCGACAAAGCATGCTTAATTTTATATTTTCCAACTGTAGCATTCGGTAATAGTTATGTTTATGTAAGGGAAGTATTATTGCTTTATGTGATGTGATTTTTGTGTTTAGTTTATTGACATAGTTTATCACGTCTGGTGTTTATGGCCATGTAAATAAATATAGCATGTGTTATACATAAAGATTAATCAGTATTTTGGCAAATGATGTGAGTATGTTCGAATGTACTTTTACAACAATTGTTTAGAACACGTAAAACTGCACCGCGTTATCACAACAATGAATTCGACATACAGTAACATCTATGATAACCAATTTAGTATTAAACCTTACTTTTTCTTGCGGTTAATTCATTTTAATGAAATAAAAGTGTTATGAGGTTCAAGAGTCAGGAAGGAAGAAGACAGGGATCGGCGTGACTGGGACTCGTCCTTTATTAAAATAAAGCAAAACAAACAAAAGTCGTGCCCAACGCGCATTCACCGTGGCAACCGCGACGGCACAAAAGAGTTCAAAAATGAGAGCTCGGATCCACCGGTTTTCTTTCTCTGCGTCCAATTTTCTCTTCAGTCTCTCTCTCGTTCCAGCGCGGATTATAAGCGGTCTATCCAGCGCGTGGATCACAGCAATAAGACACAGGTGTTCGTCATTTGCACTTGACCTACTTGCATCCCGCTCGTCTCTTCTCTTTCCCATTACAGACCGCGCTGAACCACAAAAAGCATGTCATTATATACATAGAACTTAGCCTCATCCATGAACATGATTTTTCGATTCCCGTCTGACTGATTTACATCCACAGTGGAGTTTAAAACGACAGTTCCCATCATTCCACGCTCCTTCACATCGTCATCAAGCTACGCCGTTGTTGTTGTTTGGATGTAGCGCCCTCTAGTGGCAAAATGTTTTTGCATATTGTAGCTTTAACATGGCTGTATGGAACACTCACATTACACGCACACCTACCGATCAGGTCCTATAAATCAGTTTGGAGTAAGCACCTCCACACATAATCTCAGCGTCAGACGTCACACCCACGGGCCGCACACGCTCCGTCCGCTAAACATCTGATGCGTATGGCACACAAAACTGGAAACACTTTTGTGAAGGCAAGTGTCTAAATCTGATTGGCTGACTTCAAGTTTTCTGGAAGCCTAGTGTGCAGCGATCTTTAGCAGTCCAACAGGAAACAAAGCAATGTTTAAACGATTGGATGCCGCACAAATGAATAAAAAAAGTTTGAAAAGTTTACAGCATTGAAACTTTAAAGGTCCCATATTGTCAAAACTGAAATTTCCTGGCTTTTCTCATGATAACACAGGTCTAGGGGTTATGAAACTACCATATAAGTTTCAAAACAGTCGATCCACAAACACATGCACACAGCCTGCATAAAGTAGCTGTGCCTTTTCACGAGCCGTTGTGACTTCCGTATAAATGTGATGTCAGAACTACTCAGTCACCGCCTTCAGTCCCACCCCCACTAATGGTGGGTCACTCAGAAAACAACAGGCCAATCAGAAGAGAGGCTCATGAATATTAAGTAGACAGGCCAAAACCGACCTTTTCTTGGCAGAGCTCCTGAGAAAGGAGCTGTAAAAATATATTGAGATGGTTTTTGGTACTTATACCTCAAATATATATTCTTAAGGACATCAAAACCTAAAATAAAACTTCAAAAAGGCGTACAATATGGGACCTTTAAGACATCAAGTGTTTTGTTTGAGGCACTTAGTTGTATTCAAAAGAGATGTTTTGGCATGTTTACCGACGGTATACTATTTTACAAGCTTGGCCAACCCTATGGATTCCCATGTGATTTTATATTTTGTATGTCCTCTCACATCTATAAAGGAAGATCAAGAAATATGTGCTTCATATGCAGGTAAACATGAAAGTATTGATAGTCTGTTACAGCATGCCAGTCTGTTATTGAACCCACCCCTAAACATGACTTTAAACAAAACCAAACTGTGATTGGTCGCTTTACATGTAAGTAACACAGCCTCTTCCTTCAAGTGTGCAGTCATTGCCATTTGCAGTGGTTTTAGAGCCCAGACTTTATGTCATTAGGCAAAGGGGCTGGCTATGCGAGGCTACTTCACACACTACCCCCCGTATAATACAAGATCTCAAACCTCATGTCTTAGCCAGAGAGACACACACACAGAGGACACACAGCATGAGTTAGTCATACATATTCAGTGTGGGTAGATTGAGTCTCTAGTGTAATGGATCAGGTCGGATCCTGGTCACGCACTGTATAGAGAGATTGAAGGATAAAAGATGGAGTCATTACTATGCAGAACAGATTGTGTGTGTGTGTGTGTGTGTGTGTGTGTGTGTGTGTGTGTGTGTGTGTGTGTGTGTGTGTGTGTGTGTGTGTGTGTGTGTGTGTGTGTGTGTGTGTGTGTGTGTGTACTGACTCCTGCTCTGTTAAACTCCACAGCTCATGAGGACCTCATACATGAAGCATGAACTTGTGCAGCTGCCTTTCATTGAACACAACCAGTGTGAGTGCAGGTGAGATACATACTCACACATACATATCCCAGCAAACTGACCTAGCAATATATGTAAGGGCCAGCATACTATAGATTTGTGTTGTTTCAATATAAATCTAATTATGACAGACTAATCCAAACCCTAAGAGGCCGTTCACATGACATGCTCTCGTATTCAGAAACATCTAGACGTAGCACTACCAAATTGAATGGTAACAGTTTAATTGCTTTTATCTGTCTTAAAATTGTGGTACTTGTGGCTTAAATTTTTACAATAATAAAATCATTTATACGTACAACAAAACTCAAAAAAGATTTTGAAATAGGTTTTTTCTTTGGTTTTCAAAACGTAAAATGACATATTGCACATTGAAACCCTCAGAAAGCAGGTATACACTACTGTTCAAAAGTGTTGGGTCTGCATTTATTTGATAAAAATACAGTCAAACAGTAATATTGATAATTATTATTACAATTTAAAATTACAGTTTTCTATTTGAATATATTTGAATATCACTTTTGATCAATGTATATGTGCCCTTGTTGAATAAAAGTGTTCAATTCTTTACCAAAAAATCTTATGGACCCCAAACTTTTAAACGGTAGTGTATTTAGAGCAAAAAATGTTAAAGGTCTTAAATATGTGTGATTAAAAGAACACAGTTTAGGGAGTTTACATGACCGTATTGTCGGGTTATTAAGAATCACTGGATGTAAGAGTTACTATATTTATGAATCATTTTAACCTTTGAATACCACTCGAAAGGGAGGTTTTTGTAACAGGTTTTGGGAATTTTATCCTCAAAGAATAGCTAAGTAAACCCACCCACACACACACCAATCCAAAGCCTATCTGACTTTCAGATCACCCCCCACACACACACAAATGCACTTCCACCCTTGTCACATGGGGAATGACCCCATCTCCCCACGGAGTACTTCCTGAACCCAGTCACAGAAAGTCGTCACCCCTGAAACACTGTTCTGTTGGCACGTAGCCGAGCTGTCACCATCAGCTCTTTATCAGGTCATTGTGAGGTTCTCCTCAAAAGCCCTTTCAGAGGTTGTGGGGTTCGGATTAAGGCCAGGGTTGGAGCTGAGCATTCGGTAAGAGCATTTACATGCGCTCGCCTCTCTATCCTCTTTGTAATACTGATCTGCCCCGTACAAACTGAACTCCCTACTGTTGACCAACCCTGAGTTACTCAAACTCCCACGCAGGCAACCAGCCAACATTATTAACTCTGTTTACCTGCGCCCGTTCTGATCGCTCTGCTAATGCTCAAAACATTTATTTCACTGATAACGTTTACACTCCGACATGCTAAAACCATTATTTTATAACAAATACACTGTATATAAATCCGACATATATATGGGGATTGATCTAAAGCCAGGAATGAGTTTAGAAATCTGCCAATTTTGAGTTAAATTGTCTGTCAGGTTTTCGATATTATCTATTTGTGTTGCTACGGATAATAGATGGCACTTATTTGAGCAAGCAGCAATCACTGTGTGCACCAATCAGTGGTGAATGAATTAGCATATATTTAGATGCTTTGTTTCACAATTATTAAATAGTAGTATGACTTAATGAATTGCAAAACCTTTTGTAAGTGAATCTTATTACTCACCCAGAGGCATAACAACAAAACCAGATGTTCTCACTGTAAGAGCTTTGTCGATTATAATGTGTGTATCTAGTTGCACCACTTGTGCCCGGGGTAGATATACTTGATGCGCTCTCTTCATTTAGCAGTGCAGGACGAGTTACATGCCACAGTTTAATACTTTTTAATGGTTTATAGGTTTTAAAAAAAATAATAACGGTACTCAACCATTAAATATCACTGTGCGTATGCTTTTATAACATGTGATCCTTCTTTTAATTGTAAATTTAATTGTTATTCTGTTTTAACTGTCTGTCTTTTCCCTACAGGGTAAAAGCAAATCTTTATGCAGAGCCAACCAGGTAAAGTGTGTGTGTGTGTGTGTGTGTGTGTGTGTGTGTGTGTGTGTGTGTGTGTGTGTGTGTGTGTGTGTGTGTGTGTGTGTGTGTGTGTGTGTGTGTGTGTGTGTGTGTGTGTGTGAAGTTTACCGACAGTGTGAACAGCATTTGCCCTCTCTTCCCTTTGCCCCACTGCACACACACACACACACACACACACACACACACACACACACACACACACACACACACACACACACACACACATTAACTCCATGGAGATGGCTGCTTGCTGAGTTAATTGTGTGTGAAAGGCAGAAGTGGTTGGTTCAGTCTGTTCTGCTCTGATACTAGTTTACTCTGACCCTCATGTTAAAGAGAAAGGCTACTGCTTTTTACAAATATCCCTTTTATTGTCCTGTCTAGGATCCTCTAGATGAAAAACACAAGTCCGACTGCTTAGACAATGTGCCACAGGATTTGTCTGTTGCATAAACTGTGCTTAGTCTGTTTGTGCAAACTACTTTTAAGTATGAGCAATAATAATGATCATTTTACATCACTATTTTTGACAGTTTTATTGCAAAATTGAGGCTCATTTTAGTGTGTATCCTGATATCAGTATATGCTAATTATAACCAATACTGTTATTAGAACTGGTGAGAGCAAGCGATAAATCATAAAAAAAATATTTAAGTGGGATGTGATGTGTGAACTTGGCATTGGTCTTCAGCTTCACACTTCCCTGTGTTGTATTTTTTTTTTTTTACAAGTAATTCTCCCCTCTTTATTGCCAGTGAACAGCCAATCTGTTCATTTAACATGGAATTTACCAGTTCAAATTACATTTATGGAAAAAGATCATTTGAATAAGAATAAGACTGACATGGAACGTAAAGTTTTTAAAATTCCCAGTGAGCTCATCCCAGTAGAAAAATGTTTATGTAGATGAAGATACCTTAGGAAAACACTGCATTTGTACATTTGTTGTTTTAAAAAAAAGACTTCTAAAGACTCAATCCGTTGTGTGTGTGTGTGCGTTTATGTCCAGCTGGCGTGCGTCTTGCACTGTTGGAAGGGAGTCAGAAACCTAGAACCGTCCTTTGTTGGGAAACGGAACAGAACATTCATTTTATTGCTTAATTAGGCCACTGGCCCTTGAGGAGCCTCAGACAGACCGAGGCCAAAAAACCACAAGAATTAAGACGTGATAAAGTCATCTTAAAAACTCCCTGAATTAAATATATAAAATTTTGTTTAATACTTGACTTGTGTTGATATAAAGTGTAGAGAGTCTGTGCAATAAAGTTAGCTGAATGGAGTCATGGTCATGTAGTACTTTTTATCCCTATTTATTTATATGTAATATTTATATTTAATATATTTTATATTTTGTCTTTTTTTTAGGCAAGGCCCACAGACAACAAGAAGAGGCAAAAAGCGACAAAAGGGGAAACCAAAACGAAAGAAACACACGGGGAAAATTTCATTGTATGTTCATTATATCTTATTACACAAAAATAATTTTCTCAATCAGTACTTTCTTATTATTATCTGAATGTTCTGAAAACAAGATAAATATACAATTGAGAAGAAAAATTGTGCAAATTATTCATTTTTTTTTGTTTCAGAGAATATATCTTGAGATAAGTTTATTTACCCCATTGGCAAATTGTGTTCAAGCATACATCTAAAAAAAATTGGTGAGGCTTAAAAATATTTATGTCTTGATATCATAATGTTGTACACAGTGTTGCAATCTTGTTTTCAGGCTGTTTGGATTAACTTTGGTACTAAAGGATTAGTATGTTAATTTACCATGGTATTTTCATTTACATGGTACATTTTGGCACTTGTTTGTCATTGTATAAAGTATCATTGATATACATTTAATAGAAGCCGTTTAGCAAGATGTTTAATAATTAAACTTTGCTTTGCCTTTATTTATTTAGTACCATCAATATTAAGAAATATTAAAACCTATTTCGAAGCAATAAAGCACATGAATCCCATGGATGAGTTTCTGGTCAAAGAGAACTAAACATTTTCCTCGAAATTTTCCTTTTTTTTGTACGTGCCGTACTGCACATTTACTTATGCGACATTGACTTCATCTCAGACAACAATTAATTAATTCCGGTCGAAGGGAAACAATTAATCAGTTCCTCTCCTTCCTTTTCTACTTTCGCTTCTTCGTCATTGGTTTTTGGTGAGGCCAAGTGGAGGGCGCTCCTTTTGGACCGTCTTTCCCTCCCTGCTATCCATCATCCACTCCTCCATGGATGGAGTCAGTGGCAAGTGTGAAATCAGGCTAATTTGCCAGCCAGAACGCCCCTCCCTTTCCCTCAGCCTCCCCTCCACATGCTCTATCAACCTCTCAAACCACTTCCACACAAAGATTGATTTTCTTCCTTAATTAACTCTCAGCTATACACTTCTCTTCAGTTTTGCTTTAGTTGAATAAAGGGGAGAGGGAAAAACAGCCCCATCAGCCCACCATCCCATCAGAGACGTCACAAATGAGTCATCAAAGAACTGGCGGCCACAGACAATATCCAGAGTGTGTCTGTGGTGCCGCCGTCCAAAAAGAAGATCTGGGCGGATGCATGCTCAGAATGCATTATGGGTCTTTTTGTGTTTGTTACTGAATTCAATTTCAAGTCTTAATATGGAGATGCAGGCTTAGGTCTGGTTTTGCAAAGTTAATGATTGCATGGACCGACGTGCTCTTTGTCCGTTGTTGCGGTTTTACATAATTCTCTTGGAGCCGGATTTGCCAGAGCAAGTATTATGATCAGATTTACTTTACTCAATCACTTGGAGGCATTTCTTACTATTTTAAAATTCCTCATATCCTTAGGACATATGTGCTCTTCAACTTGAAATTGAACTCAAAGGAATAGTTTACCAAAAACATTTTTTATTGTCATTTACAAATCATTCTGACCCTTTAATATATATATATATAGAGAGAGAGAGAGAGAGAGAGAGAGAGAGAGAGAGAGAGAGAGAGAGAGAGAGAGAGAGAGAGAGAGAGAGAAAGAGAGAGATATAAAATTATAAAAAAAATTCTGTTTAATGCAAAATAGTTCATGATGGTTGGAAAGACATGGAAGCCAATAAACAATGACAAAATGCTCATATTTTGCATATGAAGGTCATACATTGTCTTTATTTCTCACCATCAGCTTTATTTTTCCCTTTCATGCCAGCAGGAATCCTGTGCCAACTACACCCCCTCCCCCTCCCCCTCCTTCCCTCCCGCCTAGCTCCGCCCCTCCACCACCTGCCAGAGAGGCGTGTCCACCATGCCCCGCCCACAGGATGACATCACAGCCTCCCTCTTGTGAATGCAGGTGCAGTTTGAGGGAGGTGAGCTGTACAAAGAGAGGGAAGACACTCAATGAGCACAGCTGCCGGTAAACTCACACACACACACACACACACACATATACAGAGCCAAACAACTTATTCAAATGCAACTCAATGTGCTAAAAATAGACTCTTACACACAATGGCATGGCCTCCATTTGGGATTTTATTGCACAAGGAAGTGTTTCTCCATCCGTGACCCATAGATAAGAGAAAGCAACATAGGGGTGTAACGGTACACAGAAGTCACGGTTTGTTACGTACCTCGGTTTTAGGGACACGATATGATACGAGTTCAGGACTACAGGAAAAAGCTACCAATTCCCAATGCTAGGTTTCTTTTTATTTATTTTGAACAGACAGTAGTGCAAATTACAGTTTGTTCCACCTAGCGGCATTTAATCCCCCCTGAGGTATTTGGAACAGTACAGTCTCATTGAGTGTGTTAAGCAGGGCCGGCCCGAGGCATAAGCGAACTAAGCGGCTGCTTGGGGCCCCCTCGCCACCAGGGGGCCCCCAAGCGAGTTTTTTTTTTTTTTTTTCATATTAATTAAATTAAACAAGTGACATAAATGAATGAATGGATTAATAATTCAAGACAAGAAAATTATGATTTCATGATCAATATACCTGCCTACAACTGCTGCTGTGTCTGCCAGTGTTTGAGTCATGCGCATAACCTCGCGTGCATAGACAATTCGTGCGCAAAGTCACTGTAATGTTAAGCCATGTCACAAAAATTTTATTTGATCAATGATTTATCCTTTAAATTTAATGATATTCAGAACAGAACAAGAATAAAAAAATAACTATAAACAAGCCAAAACGAAATAATTTAATGCGAAAGTGAAAGCGGCGTTGGGCTCACGTATCTCTCTCATTAGAATCAAAATGTTTCAACATTCGCGATGCATTTGGATGGTAAACTATTCTTTATCATAGGCTTCTTTGTACTTCACCCACGTTCCAATATCGAGGGGAAAAAATCATTCTCTTCACATGCGCAAAAATGTGCTTGAAATCCAATATCGAGGGAAAAAATCATTCTCTTCACTCACATGCGCAAAAATGTGCTTGGAAACATCACAGTGGAGCGGTGCTTAGGCTACGCAGCGCTGAATGGTACGAATTGTTGGCTACTACTGACTATTTAAGCAGAGCATGTAGGCTACTTTTTATATGTTACGTTGACTATTTTATAATTATATTTTATTACGGCTATAACGAACAGGCTGCGATGTCAAGATTGCAATGCTGGAATATGTTGTGTGTGTGAGGCGTGGGCGCGATCGAACAGTGGAAACATAAAATCATACTCCGTCATGTTCATACAAGACATCATTCAAACTGCAAAGTGTTGCAAAACGTTGGAGGATATTTTGCAAATATTTTTTTTAATATGTTTTGTGACAATTTGTTTTCAGAAGATTCAAAGAGTTAGTAAAAGAGTAAAGAAAAAGTTAAAACATTTTTAAGTATCTATTTTATTAAGTATTTTGTATTAATACATAACCTCATTGTATTTATTTATAATGTAACATTATAGAGTGACATTGTGTCAATAATCGTCAAGCACAGGTTACTCCGCGTGGTGGGAGGGGGCCCCCCAAATCAAATTCTGCTTAGGGCCCCCAAAAGGCTCGGGCCGGCACTGGTGTTAAGCACTAAGCAGTAAACAGAATGCACTCTTGCATAGGTCTTTTTTTTTTTTTGTAGGTCTGATAAAAACAAAAAGGTATTTGGTCACAATCAGCTACAAAACTGAAAAGCATCTCTTGTGTTATAAAAGTACAAAATTACTGAGCCCCACACATGACATGCAGGAAAAAAATAGACTAAATCGTGAAAATTTGCAAAAATTTGCAAATAAATTTGCTATATTGTGCACAAGATTTAGTAAAGAGATCATCTTTTGCACTCCTGCAGTCTTTTTCTGCCGAATTCCAGAGATTTGCACATCTGGATGATGTCGTTTGATCTGTGTTAGGGCTCAGGCCACCCCCCACAATCAGTTACTCTAATTTATGGATTGACCAATGCTGTGCGGTAAAATGCACCAGTTGTTTTCAAACTTGTTGATTTGATTAGCCTACACTGTCATTTTCTTTGCGCATGAGAGTTCATTACTTTCATTCATTACTTGCTTCTTTCTGCCGTCCAGGTTTCCTTTCCATGAAGTTTGTGGAGCGTGCCACAAAAATGAATCGAAACAGTGTATATAGGCTACTAGCAAACCCTTCCGTGCCATCTGAACTCTTGTTTTGGGTTGGTGCATAGATCGTCTCTTCTTCTTCTGCTCTTTTTCCTGTTGTGGCGGTTAGCAAACAGCATTGCATTACCGTGCACACCCCCTTCTGGATTGGATTGTGGATCACCGATGACTGACTGTATTCGTCGTCTGACTATACGTTTGGGACGAATTCATGTTCCGTTACACCCTAATATATATATATATATATATATAAATGTCAAAATCAAAATTTTTGTCTAGTAAAATGTTTTCTAGAATGAGAATGTCAAGCCATTCCTTGGGAATTTAAATTATAAAAATAGATTAAAACAAATTTTATATTGTGCATTATCTTGTGTTATAATGCTCTTTAATGTTGTAAGTTGTAACCTTGAATGGGTACACTATCATTTAAAAGTTTGGGGTCAATAAGATTTTTGTTGTTGTTGAAAAAATGAATACTTTTTTTCCCACAAGAATGTATTCAATTGATCAAACGTGATAGCCTTGATGAGCATAAGAGACTTCTTAAAAAACATTCAAATAAATCTTACCAACCCTAAACTTTTGAATGGTAGTGTATTGTATTTCAATGCATTACAACTGATTACAATTTTTTATAAAAAGTTTCAAGTAAAGTGTTTCTTGCTATTTTTAACATGTATGTAATCTCTTTCCTCTTCTCATTCTCTTTCAGATGTGAAACCCAAAGTGAATAGTGAAATCAAACCACCCGTATAATCCACAGATCAAACTTTGCACAGCTTTGAGGAGGTCAAAGGTTTGCTTATTCTTTTGTCATGGACTCTGAAGTTTGGGTCTCACCCAGAAAGAGGGTTTGCGCTTGGGAATAAACCACAGACCCACCCCCTGGCCCATCTGGCTATGTCCCACACACTATTTCAGCAGTATTAGATGCATATACATTCTGTTTGCACTGTATATCCACTTCTGTACCGTGTGTATGGAATATCATCAGATCCTATTGTTGAGTTTAGGAAGCTTTTTCTCCACTGTAAACCAATCTTCAGATCACCTTTAACTGTTTGACATTGTGTTTAGTTAAAGTTCAGTGGGAATATTCAGTGCTCAAGATGTGAACCGTGGAGTTCTCATTGAGCTTTATCCAAAAACCAATTCTGGGATTTTTCTTCTGCTTCAATGGGTCCTCATATAGGCATGGACACGCAGCTAGTGTAATGCTAAGGACGACAAGTGCGCTCCGAACTTTCAAAGGGAAAACAGAATAAGGAAGGAGTCTTTTTTTCTACCAAACTACTTAAAGTCTTAAGTGGAGAGTTTTTGATGGGATGGATGTTGACAGACCTTCAATGTTGAGAGAACTCAAGTGTCTTGCTACACAAACAAAGTATCTTATCCTAAGAACGTCCCCGTTGTGTCCTCTGACCCTCTGCTTGCGTTAAATGGTTGGATGGGTTGATTAGACGGATGGACGGGTGTCTGTGTGGTCTGAGTTGTGAATAATAAGGATCTGCTCGTCTATCCTAATTTATTCCTGGTCTCTATAAGTCCATAATGTGGCTTCACAGACTGTATCAATGAGTCTTTTTGTGTTTGTTTGATTTGCTTTTTGTTTGGTTCCTTCCTTTTGGGAATTGAAAGCTTTTCCCACTGGCTAGCCAGTGAGAGGAATGCTAATAGTATAGAAACCTGGCTATATTCAATTGGTGCTCACCAAACACACGTCTTCTCTCTCCCACACCCCCGATCACACTCATTTTTCGTCTCTTTCTTTATCCTTTTCAACTCATCTGTCTCTTTATTTTAATTCTTTCTCCCTCACACACACACACACACACACACACTCATGCGTACACATACAAATGCAAGCAGGTAAATATAAGCTTTTCTGTGTTGATACTGAAAGAAGAAATTATTTTATCTATCTTGTAAAGAATACTAATGTTATTGTAGTCCATTTTATTTTAAAGAATGTTTCTTTGTGTATCTTTGTTAATTCAACCAATAGAAACAGGCTGGGTGGCCGTCGTAGACAAATTCACAGTCTCGACTTTGTGGATTTTGAGTAAAGAAGCTTTGAGAGCACCCGGCAAGCTTCAGAAAAGGGAAGGGCCCATTCTGTGTGTTAAGTTTTTCTTTATCATCTCACAGGATTGGGAGGATGACGTATTTATTTTTTATATTGAGATGCATTTTGTATTATGCTTTGCAATGTGGGACATTTAATTTGCTGCGACTGTAATGATCCAAGAATATTGCGTATTTTTGCCTGATTTCTTCAGAATCGTACAGCTCAGCTCAGATGATGTAGCTGTCAGTCGATGATATTGTGGACTTGTGTGTTTCCACCGATGTCAGACCCAGCTAACAGGGAATGTTCTCAGAACTTTGACTCTCAAAGTTATGAACAACGTTCGTCTAGTAGCGTTAATAGAATGTTTGTTCATAGTTTTCAGGGGCCGGATTCACGAAACATTCTTAAAAATAAAATTCTTCTTTACTGCCAATTTCTTCTTATTTTCTAACTTAAGAAAAAAGATAAGAATATTTTGCATTCCCAAAAAATCTTCTTAAGAATTTTCATAACTTCTTTCTTAAGAAGACTTTCGTGAATCCGGCCCGTGGTCTTCAATAACCAAAATCAAAAATCTCATTTTTGAAATTTAATAATCAAAACATTAGCACAAAAAATCGTTCATACAACGTTTTCTGAAACATTTCAATTGGATGTTAGTCCAGTGTTTTTAAATGTTACTACTTGCTACTTTTTCAGATTGTTCAGAGAACATTCAAAAGTAATGTTCCCATAATACTTGCGAAATAATATACTAGAGAAAACATTCCCTTAATGTTTTCTCTAATGTTCACCAAGACCAAAAGCTTTTGTTAGCTGGGGAGGCCGAAGGTGAAAGAATCACTTACTTTTTTTCAATGGTGGTCATTTAGCCAAACACGTCTTTCCACCTTATATGTAGCATTATTGACTGAATTATGATTTTCAAGAGCAAGGAACTGAGGCTGACCTCACTTTAAGTGATTTCTCCGATTATTTGTTTAGTCATTATCTGCAATAATGTAAATTAAGATCCTTAAGCACCCTTTCACCCTCCAGACTAGGATATCCACTTGCTATCAGCATTCCCAAACTACTGATATTTGTCAAAGTCAACATGAAATGTCAACTGCAACCCAATTTACTTCTGTAATGTGTTTTAGTGAAAAAAGATATGTAGGGCGGCTCTTCATTTTACACATTGGCAGTTGATTGAATGGTAAAAAGGGTGCTCCCAAACCAAAATGGAGCCAAATCTGAATGTTAGTTTGCCTAAATAGCCGTTTGACTATTGGTTAGCATTATCCAATAGCCCACGCGCAAGTCGTTCCATTTTGATGAAAGATGTGGATGCAAGTGTTACTACATGTACAATAAGACCAGTAATGTGTGTTATGAAAGTGAATAGGGTTGATTTTGAGTTCATGTTGACTTTCAGGTCTTTTCTGTGTTGACTGGTCAATATGTTGTCCTGTTTCCTCGTCTATGATGACCGGCTTTCCTTCAACTCTGTTGCCGCTGTGAAATGTTCCGTGTGAAATATCCTGTGCTATAAACGTAGCATTTTCTCTCTCTCAACAGTAACGTATATCAACTACCTCTGTGTCTGTACAGTTAACGTAACTATCACAGTAAGAATATAGAACCGTGAAAATATATAAATCAAAAATACACTAAATGCATACAATATGAATGTACCGACAGAACTTCAGTGTTTCCATTCTATTCTGTGTAAAGATAATTCCAGAGTCCTGTCGCTTTGTTCCGAGAATTTTGTGCATAGAACCGTATCTGTCTGACATGTATCCAGTTAGAACAGAACCCCACAGAACCCAATCTGTACCACAGTCTATACACAATATAAGCTTTGAGTGTTTGAACGTAATTAATAATGGTTATTGCTGCTATACCATCTGTGCCCGATTCTCCTGTGTGTGTGAACGTGTGTATAATATTTGTTACAGAGAGACATAACCTGCTCTGCTTTATGTCTACGATGTGTATACATTCAAACGTAGGTCTGATCACACACATACAGTATATAAAACACAACAGCCATAAAGCAATGTGCTATATATTAATATAAATAAAGTGAAATGTCTTATTTTTGAGATAGATTTGTGATGATTTGGTAATTCTGAAACATTTACAGCATGTTTCACACACTTGCAAACAGTACCACAATATTACTCGGAGAATCTCTCAACCCGTGAGATTCATTTTCATTCATACGACCTCATATTTCACCAAAGAAACAAAGAATTCACCATATCAAAAAAGAAAATGAAGGACAATAAAAAAATGTGCATTATTTTTAAAACACATATTTTCATTACTGCAATGCAATATATATATATATATATATATATATATATATATATATATATATATATATATATATACTGTATATATATATATATATATATATATATATATTTTTTTTTTTTTTTTTTTTTTTTTTGTGGTAAAATGTGTCCTGAACAATATTGAGGCAATCTATTGTGATAATATGGTCTGCTCTGACCTTGGAGTATCATGTTAATATAATGGCATAGTAATCTTTCAGTACATATTAAAGTACTATCCCTCTATACCATCACTGTATGAAAATGCAGCAGAACTTTTCAGTAGGGAATGGACAAATTTTCTTTAGTCTTTGTTATATTGCCAATTCACCCTCCCTATTTTGCATCGTCCACCCTTCCCTCTCTTTTCCTGCCATTTAACGGTAATGAAAAACAAACATTGTGATAATTATCACCTGGGTCTGGGAGTCTTAGGCAGAGGGCCGCCAGCACCGTAATGATGTGAGAAATAATATTATCTCTCTCCCTCCTCTCGCTTGACTGCTGCTGAGTCAGACTCGCACACACACACACACACACAGCTAATAATGCCACCTGCCCAGCGCCTGTGGAACAGCACAGACCTGCCTTACCTCACCTGATATCTCCTGTTCGCTGATTCACTGATCCTTGTTTTCTCTAGGCTTTTATACAGCATGAAGTGATACAAAATGAAGTCTGTTTCTATTACCATTTTTGTTAATATTTTTCTAATCTATTTTATTATCATTATTATGATGAAGATGATTATTATATATTGCATATTATTATTATTATTATAACAACAACAGTTTCTTTAAATTGTATGACAATTGACCAAATCCTAAAATAAGTTTCATTTTCTAACTTCTACATAGGCCTATATCTTTTAATTTGGGAATGAAATATTATGTGTAATAAATACAATAATAAAACATTTAAATAATAAATAAATAATATTTTTCATGTAAAAAAAATGAAGCCTGTTTTATGACTGGGACTTGTTTGCATATTTATGTTCCATTTATTTAATTTTTTATACTTTAATATTATTACGTATTATGTGACATGATGACTATTATTATTTAATTTTTTTTTTTTACATTTTATTACCCAAAATCCTAAAATTGGCTTTGTTTTCTTTCCTTATTTCTATGTATAAATTGTACAAAGGAGAGAGAGAGATTTGGATCTTCTGGACAGTTTTAATGAGGCCTTTTTCTCTCTTTTTTTAAACAAAAAAATAGTTATATAGGCTAGGCTATATTTGTAACAGGTTTTTATTGGCCTGTGCTTGCTGACAGTCTTGTAAAGGTCAGATTCATGCTGAGCGGCAGTGGCGCTTTTATTCACTGTCTGGGTCTGGTCCCCTCATCACACTCTCATATTGGATTTTGCATTAATATAGAGCCAGACATCTGATTCCTGTGACATTATCAAAACAGAGCATCCTCACCCGCGGCGAGTGGCTGGAGTGCCGAGTCCTCATATAAATATTTCACAGCATGTTTGATGACTGTACTTGATGCAGTGAGGTAATGTGTGTGTGACTGCAGCAGTCTGTGTATATGGATGCTTATCTGTTTTCAAGTGTGTGTGTGTGGGTGTAGTAGAATAGCCTATGCGTATCCCCCGGCCCCACAAAACGTGAACTCTTTCCCCAATCCCCATTCCCCACACCTTTTTTCAGGCAAATGTGTTCACGTTGTGGTTTTCATAGGCCAATGTGAATAAATCTAGATTTAAATTCAAAGAGACAAGATAGTCTGTGCCTGCCCTGACGTTTCATTCTTATCCAAAATGATTCGATGTGAACATAGAGCGCTAAACACTCTCATATAATGTCTTTTTTTATTCATCCTGGAAGTTAGAGGGCGCCCTCGCGCAGAAAGTTCACAAGTGAGACTCGTAAAGTCAGTAGCCTACACTTTAGGCATCCTGCCATCTCTAGCTGAATAAAAAACGTTTTGCCTGATGAAAAATGAAAACAATAAACACACAATGGCAACAGTATATGGTTTGTGTGTTTTTCAAGCCATCTCGGGGTATTTTCAGCACTATAAAGTAAATGAATAAGTGACACCCTTTATTACAGTATTGAAACTTTAAAATAGCCTACATTTACTTCTTCATTCTGTGATAATTGTTTTACATTGTAAAAATCCATGATGACTTAATGCACAAGTCTTGTAGTACATAAACCAATCATTAATTGTCATAAGGAAAATATAAGAAAAAAAACGGTCTATTAGACAAAGGTAGGGAAAATTGTATTACACTTGACATGTCTGCCCTACTTCACTTCTGAAATGATAGCTGTGTGTGGGTTTTGTA